>NC_069112.1:15088958-15412292 GCF_025612915.1 Magallana angulata | reverse complement strand
GGAACCTGTCTGGATGGCTGTGATGCTGGTTATAAAGGGAAATACTGCACAACACGTAGGTTTGATAGAGTCTTTTTTAAAAATGATAATTTTTCATATCAATTTATCATATTAAATCTCAAACATTAAGCAATTTACGGAACATTTCATAATTTCATCCTGATTGTTTTTTCCCGTTAAATAGATCTTGTGCAATCGTATCTGTTAACGTTTAAAATAATTAAAACCTGCAAGGTTCACTTTGTTATATTTCAAGAATATAGTGCTTTAAATTCAAGTAGTAACTGTTGTAAACTCGCATTCTAGGAAAATTTGGACAATGGTAAAAAGAGGGTTAAATATATCGTTAAGTTTTTTTTATATGCAATTTTTTTTTATCAAAATGATCAAAGTTAAGTAATGTTAAATGATTCTTGAAACAAATGAGTAATACTTATTTTACAGCTTGTAGCAATGGCGAATATGGAGGTAACTGTATACACAAATGCAGTGAGAATTGTGGGAATGGCGAGGTATGTGACAAGGTGCATGGACATTGTGCCTCCTGTGAACCTGGGTTTCAAGGGCTTCAGTGTGATGAAAGTAAGAATAGCAAACTTTACATTTTCCCTACTTCGTTCGCCAGAATATAAGACAATAAAATGCTTAATGTATTACAAAAACAAATATTACGTAGGAACGCTGTTCGCTTACGATTCTTTAATTATACATAAAATACAATTTACACAACATTATGATCAATCCAATAATACACTTCTTCATTTGAAAGTGCCGCGCTACCGCATGCTAGGCCCTACTACATGTATTTATACATTTAGATCACGTAACTCAAATGTAATCGAACACTTAAAATCATGCCGCACATAGTTCTAATATAAGTAAAGTAAAGTAAATTGCAATTAAAAGAAGACAGAAGAATCGAGGCTCTGCATATAAAGATTAGAATTAACTGCCAAAAAATGTAATACTAAAAACCAATTTTAATCGCGGCAAATTTCGCGATCAACTGCCGATAAACTATAGACAAAGGATTGGTTCGCGGCGAGAAATATTCGCAACGACAAGGCTCTCGCTAACCTCGCGAAAATTTCTCGCACGCGAATAAAAGTTGGTTTACAGTATGTATATTTTGCGTTTTAGAATGCAAAAACAGAAGTTTTGGAGAGGGTTGTTCAAAACATTGTGGAGGATGTCTACATGGGAGGGCTTGTCATCACATTACTGGCCGTTGTGATTTGGGTTGTGACCCCGGATGGCAAAAGACTGATGAATGCAACATCAGTATGTCGCAACTACAGTTAAAAATGAATGTGTCACCAAAAATAAAAAACAAACGTTTAGTTTTATTAAGTCACTCATAAATCAAATACAAACGTCACATCTCTCTCTCTCTCTCTCTCTCTCTCTCTCTCTCTCTCTCTCTCTCTGGTATTTCAAAACAAAACAAACAAACAAACAAAAAACAAGCCTATTAAGATTATCCATATTTTCTAATTGTTTTGTTTTGTTTGGTTCGCATTAAGCAGTTTAATTTACAGATAATAAAAAATAAATTAATATGACATTTAATATAATCATAAAATATAACATAATTTGATATAAATTAAATTCAGCTTGTGAAAATGGTACCTTTGGCAAAGATTGTGTTCATAAATGTGAGGGACATTGTCTGAACGATGAACCCTGCAACAACACAGATGGAACGTGTTCGAAGTGTTCATCGGGATGGGCTGGTGAATTTTGTAACATAAGTAAGATGAGTGTATTTTTCTTGAACTGAAAGTATTCTTTGAAAATTTGAAAATTAATTTTCTTAAGTAAAATATATCTTAACTTATATGCAACTTTTAGTTTTTTTGGTAATAATGAACTTGCAAGGAATTTCCAAAAGTACATAAAAGGAACGTCGTTTCTGCATACCAAATAAGAGAGGAACCGTTCTTGACTTGATTCTTGTTATGACAGTCTTTATCTTTTTCAAGCGAAAATTTTAGAGTCTGTTGTTTGAAATGTTTATAGCCGAGAGACTTCTAAAGGAGGAAATGAAACAAAGCGTTGGAGTTATAGTTGGCCCCTTGCTTGGTGTCCTCGTCATCCTAACCTGTGTGACGTTCGCTATATTCATTGTCAGGTGAGCTCAAAATAGTCGGACAGGTGCGATATTTCATCTAACCAATTCCTTTCTTGAAAATATATTAAATATTTGTGTGGTAAAAAATGGATATTACCATAAGAATTAACTTGTTAAGCTAGGAAAGTTATGAACTTTCTGCAAATTATACAACCAAACTCAATTACATTAAAAAGTAATTCATAATAGTTTCCAATTCAACGCTATTTTTAAAATACTCATTGTCAGGTGATGTCGCAAGCTTATAAGTACAATAACTCGACCCAAGAGCATGTTAGTTAACGCACATGCGTAGATCGACCAAAAACTAAATTACCAAAAAAGGTAGCATTGAAAATCCGTCTTTTCCCGTTGATTAGACACATATACCTTTTAACCAATTTATGATTCTTCACATTTGTCAAAAAATTTACGATATTGATAAAAATACTGACGAAATGTTTTGATACTTTTTCTTGTTTAACTTTTGCAATTGGTCTTTGTCCGTTGTAGTGCGTCGTGCGTTAACAATTTTGCATTTTGACTCCAGTCCGGTTAATAACGCAGAAAGAAATCAAAGTGGTAGAAATTTATTTTAAACAAAGACATCTGATTCATACACAAATATATTCATAAAAAATTCAAAGAACATGAAAGAATCAATCAAAAAATTCCTAACTCGAATGTTTGTGGAGATAGTAAATGACAACATATTGAGTGGGAAAAAAATCACTGCATGGGGAACGTCTTTGCTGATTTGATAGCTTGATTCTTAGTAGGATCAACTGAAATGCCATCTGCAGAAAATTCATAGTCGAAGAAAGATCTCAGATAGTATGACTGCGTTGGGCCGACGTTGGTAATGGGTTGTACCGTTGGTCGGTGGTTGGCGTTGGGCACACAATGTTAGCCCAACATGATAACACAACTTGCCAAAGTGTAACATTGTGTCTAATAATTTAGAAAGTGAGGGTCAATATATCGTTGCACAGCATCTCTAAACCAGTAGCCTATCACTTTACCCTGTTCCACTGGAACTCCAATGTGACTTAACCAGGTGGCTCCGCCTCCACGGAAAGAGTAACCTTTAATGTTGCTCTCATCTAATCCTGCCTGAGTCAATATGGAATGAAGTTTCTGACGGAATATGAAGTAGGTAAAGGCTAATGCTGTTCCTGTAAGCAGTAGTGGTCGAAGGAGAGCTGCTTCGCTTGTGAGATAAAGGTAAGTAAGCCTGAATGACTGTAGCTGGGCACAAATCACCATTAACTTGTGGCAAGATAACATTCCGCTACCGTTAGCGAAATTGAATTGTCTTTTTATGCTGTAAACAGAGTAAGCAGCCCCAAGAGCATAGCACAAAGTAAATACGCCGTACATGTTTTGATGGGTCAAATGATGAGGCAGGCACACCAAAAAGCACGGTCTGCAACGGAAGAACACTCCAGTAATGAACGGATCCTAAGTAGATGATTTCTGTCACTGTGTCAACTGGCGCTTGGGCTGTACCCAGTTCTCTTTTCACCCCCAGAAGTAGGTATTTCAATTGAAAGTCCTGCGAGATAGGATCTAGGAGATCACAAAGTTTATGCATGTGTGGTATAATGTTCAAGTATTGTTGAATAGAACAGAATTTAAAACGTTTCACTTTCGCTAAGTATGTCACATATAATTGCAAGGTTTCTGAGGTTGCAGGTAATTGTGGTACCGAAATCTGGTCACAAAAACCCAACATTTCATGGTTTGAAAAAAAGTACATCAATAAACCAAGCTTGTTTAGAATTTAATACGACCCAACACTCTGACCACTTCGTGAGTTTTTATTAAATGAGTTATTATGGAAGTGTAGAGTGTTTCGGTGGTTTTTTAAGAGAAAAGTGAGTTTTTGCTATGAAGGTCCGCCTCATCAGGGGTCCACACATTATTGTAATCGAGAGTGAGGTATTAATTCGCCTATGTTTTTGTGTTTACTGAAGGCGATTATTGGTTCAATGTTAAAAATTTCTTTGCAGATTGGATCTTTTTGCAGAATCTTCCAGTGTTTAAGAATGCGTTTTTAGACCCTTAATATGAGGGTAATATTTATTAATCATGACATTTAGTTCGCGCTACTTGCTTTCCTTAGCTTTTTTATGTAAATAGTTTGTTCTATTTGTTTCACATATTTCGAGGATAATAGGATCAGTTTCCTTATCAGAGTGGTCTTTCTTAGACAAATGAGTCTTAAACTTGTTTAAGAATTTTGTTAAGATTGATGGATCACTTGTATTTCTTGCATGTCTGATACATTCACCTTTAACAAATCCTCTAAACACAGGAGGGCTGTGGGCGCTCTCTCTGTGTAAATGTTGAAAATTGTGTGTTACTTTGACTTATGATCGAATGTCAAGTATTTTGTTCTTCTGGAATCTGATGCCCTTGTAAATTGCAGTGTCAAGAAAATTTACTTTTCCATCTGCGATTTCAAAAGTAAATTTCAAATGGTCATGACATGTGTTGCCGATATTAAAGAATTCCAAAATTTAATTTTTGTGCCGTTGAAGGCTATGAATCCATCATCTCTAAATCTTCCGTGGTAGAGAACTTGATTAGCAAATTTGATATTAGAAATTTGAGTTTCGACATGATATGATTTGTGATTTGATACATTCGTGTATCAGATACTTCGGGGGATGGTATCACGCCCATGCTACAACCTATGATTTGTTTGTAGTATTTTCTTAAAGTAATTGCTGTCAAGGACACACTTCAGTAAGAAGATCAGGTCTTCGCATCTGGATAAGGATAAGGAATGTCTGATTGCGGTTTGGTAGTGCATGTATAGTGCATGTATAGGTTTCATAGACGGCGTTAATTAACTCCTCAAATTCCATGTTGATATACATACTAGTTACATCATATGTAATAAGTAGTACATTAGCTGGAAGTTCAAGCGTTTCGATTTTATTGATAAAATCGGTTGTGTCTTTAATATAGGCTGATTGTTTTTGCACAATAGGAATGAGAAAATAATTACAGTAAGCGCCAAATTTTCTTGTTGGCGTATCGCACTGTGAGATAATTGGGCGCCCGGGTGGTAGTTGTCTGAGGCTGCAGAGACCGTTAAATAATGCAACTCGGACATTATCTTTAATCTTGTGTATTTTAGGGAGCATATATAAATGACCGCATTTTAGCAAAGGTTTGTTACCGCTGAGAAAGCGTAAGTTTTTCCTTATCTTTTGTCCCTTTAGAGTGCATTTCGACAATTTTTTTTTGGATCATGTTATGCAAGTGATTAATTTTTGGTTCTTCAACTTGCATGTAATGCTTGGATTGCAATTGGCGCAAACCCTCTGCGATGTACTGTTTTTTGTCCATAAAAACTATTGTGTTGCTTTTTTCTGCTTTTTTGATAACAATATTGGAATTGTTTCTGAGAGAAGTGAGTGCCTCTCTTTCCAGTTTGGATGTATTATTGCGTATTGTTCTGATTGGAATAGATGATAACTCAAGTTTAGTTTTGTCTGAAAAAAGTATATCAATCAACAAAGCTTGTTTAAAATTTAATAGGACTCGACACTCTGACCACTTAATGAGTTTTTATTAAATGAGTTATTTTGGAAGTGTAGAGTGTTTCGGCAAGTGGTAGCGGTACTATTAGCCCATGCCTTTCTTTTCAAATCTGATGATTGGTTTCGTAGGGACTGAACTGTAAATCCACCTAGCAAAAATAAATGGTAATGACATGTGAGACAACAATTTTGTGATTGAAAACGTGTCATATTGCAATGAAGGCACACATGAATAAAGTTTAGTAAGTTGTCCAGGCTCGGGAAGACGGGACCATGCATCTGCAATATTGTTTGTTTGCCTGGTAAATATTGAGCGATGAAAGCACAATTGTACATTGCAGATAACCAGAAAAGAAAACGGCACATACACTGGATCAAGGGTGTCGTGGAAGTTCCTTTTTTTATCCAGGAAACACCGGAAGCATTATCACTGTATATGACCACTTTCTTGTATAAAAAGTTATTGCTCGACCTAAACACGGCCAGGAAAATAGCAACAAACTCTTTAACATAATTTGTTCAGATGCACTATCTGGTAAATCTAATGCCCAGTTAACATAAAAATAGTCTCCATTGTAATAACCTCCACCTCCTTCAGAAGAGGCGTTAGTTTGGAACTTTGGAGAGACGAGATAGGACTGGGTTCCTGTATTCGGCACGTGCCATTGAATACTTTTATGAATAATAACCACCACTGAAGGTCTGCAAAGAAGTCGTTTGTAAGCAAGACTTTATGGTGTCTCTCCTTCACTGAATTCTTCAAATCTAACACTCTCCGAAGAAAAGGGCGGCCTCCGCATATCACTTGGGAGGCCCAATTGAGCTTTCCCACTAATGTTTCCAACTAACAAACACATACACGTTTCTTCTGTGAAAATTTTCTTAACAAGTTACTAAAGTCTGCAAGTTTTGATGTAGGTAAGGCTAAAGTCATGGACATCGAATCTGCTACAACCCCTAGAAATACTAACCGTTGAGAGGGTCCCTCAACTTTTGACCAGTTAATAGCGAAGCCTAACTGTCTAAGGAGGTAAATAAGTGTATGCATCGCCCTTGAACTTTCTACAAAAGATTTTCTAAAAATCAAAAAAAATCATCAAGATAGCAGTTTAATTGTACGCATTCTTTAAGATTCGACAGACTGCGCTACTAAGTCGCTGAAATATATGGGGGATCTTTGCCGAACCAAAGAGTAGCTTAGTGTCATACATAAAAGTAGGTGAAGTAGCATTAGCAAACTGCCATTTTAACCCAGTTGCTTGATAATTGGTAGGATGAATGGGAATAGATCTATAGGCCGAGCTTAAATCTATCTTTGCAAGTTTACACCCTTGGCTGATAAGCTTATTTAAACAATATTTATTTAGTAACTGGCATCATACATATTGCAGCAACGGTACATAACAGATTGAGAAACAAGCCAAAAGCCTTATGTTAATCTCGCTCTCGTCAGTTTTCAAATGAGAGGTGATTGAAATTTTCAAGTACAATAACATTACACATAAACATTGATAAAGAAAAATGTAGGGGATAAAAGGAAAAAAGAAATAAAAAGGCGAGAAATGAATAGCTGGAATTGAGTATTGAGACAATTGTAACAAACCAATAATTAATGTCTATACTAAACGACTAAAGCTACTTAATAATATTGAAACATAACGTTGTTGAGTAAGTCTATATAAAAATTATATATCTGTGAACATACAGGTATACAGGTTTTATACTTGGTAAAATTATACTGTACATACAAATATTATATTTAATGTAACACAATAGTTACAGTAAAACAACAGGTGAACTCAGAACCTTTTGCTTTCAACAGAAATTCCTGGACAAGGTAAAATTTACTTACAACCCGCAAGTCCATGTACAAACATGAACAATCTGACTGTAATAATCATCAACAGACAAGTGTAATGGACGGCTAGCATCATGGACAAGTCAAACTTTAGAATTTGATTTTGGGATAGTTCCCAATGCACCAACAACAGTAGGTTTGACACAAGTAACAACATAATTATTGTTTGATACCTCACACATAATTTGTCTCTCGACTTGTTCTGCATATTGTAAGCAAGACTGATAATTGTCAACTTCACATGGGACAAGTCGTGCTTAGCCCCCTCATCTATAATTCGAAACCCCCTTGCTTAAGAAGTCACGATCAAAATCATCTTGTAAATAAAATTCCCAGACAGAATGATTAAGCCCAGGAGGAAAGCATGAGCAGCCACCCGCCACATGGTCTAGTTGTAATGTTGTAATTTACAGTTAGAAAAGTCGCATGCATCTGTATTAAATTTTCGCATATCTCCTTTTCTTCCGGAGTGAATGAACCACGTCGGGTGCCTCTCTTTTGGGGTTACTGTCCTTTCTTGTATGATTACTTGTAGACGAGAGCGTTCCTTGTAGAGCTTGTACAGTGAGATTATTTGGTTTCGAAATGAGCTGAAAATATTGTAGATGTGGGCGGGATATACCTAATCGGAACTTCTCCTTGAATTGAAGTTCACGATACTAAAAGTCAAACAGAAGAACACTGCCTTTGACATGCTTGCTAAAGAGACGGTTGATGTATCTGGTTGGCAGGTCTTTTATTACCAAAAGTTTACAATTTTTGGCCCCTGGAGCTAGGGAATAGATAATTAGAGATTCCTCCGACTCTTGTAACACCCCCCCCCCCATTCCCGCACACACACATTTTCATGAATTAATGTTTTTTCAAGCATCAAATAATGAAAAAGGGGGTAACAGTCGGAGAAGTCTCAGATTAGGGTTTAGACTTCAATATGAAGCTTAAAATGCAAACATGAGACTCTGACATGTCAATCTAAAGGCCATGGTAATCAGGTGACCGTCAAGGCCTGTGGGCCTCTTGTTTCTTTTAAAAGTTGTTATGCAACATTATGTTTCAGAAAAAGGCATAAGAGTAAAACGACGAGTGAAAAAGTAGACGACATGAACATATATGATTTGCCAAATAAAGGTGAGGGAAAATTAGAGATTTGTATATTTAAAGTAAAGTTGTTTTGTGGCATCTGTCAGGTTATGTCGTCCGTTTATTATGTTGCTTTGTTAAAATGAAAAAATAACCCCACCAAACCAAAACGAAACAAACGCGCTGATGTAACAGTAGCGTTTTTTGTGATATACAGACAAATTGATCAGATGTTCAGAAGTAGAAATCATTTGTTCCATTTCCGTTTATGATATTGCTTTGTTAAAATGAAGAAGAAAAAAAAAACAACTCGGTGATGTAGTAACCACATACAACACAAAGATAACGTTATTTGTTATATACAGACAGATCGATTGATCAGATGTTCAGAAGTAGAAATCATTTTTTTCCCCTGAAAATTAGTTCCATAACACTTCTATCTATGACTAAAAGGCTCCGTATAAAGATATGGTAAAATGTTCAAATTTTAAACCTTAAATAATGAAAATTTTCTTTACTTAATAATAGTTTATAGCTTACTAGATAATTATATTTGAAAAATTAAAGTTGATCTTAATGGCAATTTATTGACCACCTATCCTCCTTAGATCACAATTTGTACACAATAGAAAAGTTTTAGAACATTAAAAGGCAATTGTTAAAAAAAGGTGTTAATTAAAATTGTTCTCCTATGTTGTTTTGAGTTTCAAACTAAGATTGATAAGTGTTGGCTAATTGACAGAAATTTTGATTGAAGTCTTGGAGTTTTTATGATCCCGTACCCTGATTTAAATTAGATTGCGTTCAAACTAAAAAAAATAAACTACGCTGTGAGATATTACAGGTGTGATAGAAAATATTTGAGAATTACTGTGGAATCATTTAAGTTCATGGGGGCAAATGTTCGAGGATTGTGTGGTTTTTTGCTTATTCGTGGGGATGTTACTTCGTGTATATGGTTCCTTTTTTCATTTCAATAAGAAAGATAACTCTTTCTAAATTTGTTTTCGTCGAGAATGTAAATTCGTGGGGAAGGGCTACCCACAAAATACACAAAAATTGAGCCACCATGAATTTTAATAATTCCACCTTACAACAGTTTACACACGTGATTTATTGTTTCTTTCTAAAGAATGTACGTCATAGTATGGAGTCGCCCAGTATCCCCTTAAAACTTATGCTATCTTTTTTTTTTTACTTCCATTCAGGGGACAAGGACTATGACTACGTCAACACTTTACCATCACGTGACCAGTCTACATGAAAGCAGATAGACCTTATTTGTAGGCGGTCATACCGGGCTATTATATGCACACATATAACAATATGATGACTTTATTGTTTAAAATTCTTCTTCTTCTATCCGGTATGGAGTCGACCTCATTAACTGGGTGATAATAACTCCGGCGATTTCTTGATAACTTCTTGAATGTTAATGTAGAAGAAAAAATAAAACATTTATAAAATTTGAAACAAGAAATTATATTGACGCAAGCGTCAAATGGGCCGCAAAAAATATAATTGTTGTATGAATCATTGGTTGTTTACAGAAAAACACACCACAAAGAAGAAAATAAGAGTTGGTTGTACTAATTTTTATGGTAAATTTTAATATACTGTCAGTAACTTGTTTTGAAGTTTAACATTTTACTATTATCATAAAGAATCGATTTCGTTACTGTAAGCATTTCTAACGGAAATTGTGTGATCATTGCCATTGTATGAAGCAATGGAGAACACATTGATTTGTACATTACTCTAATACAAAGTTCAACTCATCATTTGAAATTTCTCTTGAAGATTATGTATTTCAAACCATTTTCAAATTGTTTTTTTTTTGTTGTTGCATTGTATTGAATGAAAACTTAATGCATTAGTTTAATATATGATTTCAAGGGACCTCATAATAAAATAAAAATGGATTAGTTCAAATTTTCCAGTCAATTCAAATTTTCATTTCTGTCATATTCTTGCGTAAATAATTGATATAATGTCATTTCATGATATTTTCTACCACATTTTACAAGGAAATATAATAAATACACACGCAAAGTCATTTTATTTGACACGTCACATAGAAATTCAAATATATCATTTATATAAAATTTAATGACATTCAGGTCTTAAGTATTTCAGGTCTTTAGTATGTCCCTTATACCATTTTGAAAAGAATGAAGAACTCCGAAATTTTCCGAATATAAGTATGACCTACTTTTCATTTACGAGTAAAACAAAAAATATGTGATATTTACTAAAAGGCATAAAACATATTTCTACATGCAAATTTACTTTTAATTCATAAAAATAAGCATAGTATTAATTCTTCTAAAAAAGAACTATCCCGCAGAAACGCAGTAACAATATTTAAATGTGTATCAAATAACGGACCGCCTTCCGGCGGCCCGTAATAAATGTTTGTGAAACAAAAAACAAATATTAATTGGTACGTATTACTTATTTCTTCTTAATTCACGCATGCGGAAGTAAAAACACGGGAAGATATCTGTAGTCAACGAAGTCGTTTCTTTTTAAGAGGGCTGGATGGCCTCAGCCATTTTTAGGTTATATTTAACTCTGAAAGACGAAGAGCTCTGTATCTAAATATCGTAGAAAATGTTCAAATTTTTAATCTACTTTATTTGGGGTTTTTTCGTTACTCAATAATAGTTGATTGCAAAACACATTATATTTAAAAGTTTAAGGCAGATCTAAGGCTTACTTTGTTAACGCCCCGGCCACCTTAGTATGTGTATGAACTTGAGTGTTCCGTCATGGATGCAGAAGGGTGATACTCTATTATACAGAACAGTGTAAAGTTCATGGCATTTCTAAAGTTATATAATCAAATCAGTGATATTACTAAAGGGAGTTGAATTTTATTAACATTATTTTTTAATCAATTCTTCAGTTTCATTCATTTTAGGTATAACAAGCTTCTGATTTCTTAAAAGAACTATTTTATATTGCGGATACATTAATCCAATGAGAGGTCCATTTTACTTCCGAAGCGACTGATTGCACGCAGGACAGGATTTTAATAAAATCTACACTCAATAAATTCACGACAGGATTCTTAAATTTATAAACGTTTCCCTAAAAAAGTTAATTTCTCAATTGAAATTAAGATTATATGTAGGACAAATGAAAGAAAAAGTGAGCAAGTTCACATACCCGATGTTCCCACAATACTTCATAGTACTACACATTACGAATACACACTCAATGTGCAAAATTATTAATCAAAGGAGTATAACTTGCGAAAAACCATCACATCAAAACTTCCGGCAAATATGCACGTCTACACTTTTGTCGTTAACAAAAAAAAAAAAAAAAAAAAAACAAAGTTCAAAATTGCCTATATTCACAGAAAAATCATAGAATCAAAATTTCCTGTTGATATGCTATTCTAATAAGTTTGAATTTTTACCAGACACCTCTATATCCGCGCATTCATGCCTCAAAAGTATCATACAAATTTTATTCAGGAGTTTAAGAGCAGTTTAATATATTCAATACTGGCCAGACTTTTAAGTTCAAAAGGACATAAATTCATGAAAAATCATGAATACGGAATTTCCAGGTAAAAAGCATACCTACACATTGTATCCTTATGGTTAACAAAGTGGGTTGAAATTCTGTGCAACAGTTTTAAAGGAGTTGCAATGACTTACTGTTCTATTACTTTTTTTTTAATGGCCAAAATTTTCAGTTAAAAAGGGCGAAAATAAAATGTGAACATTGTAATATATGTTCAAACCTTTAACTAGATACAAGCCATTACCATGGATGTTGGATCGCTGAATCAATTGTATGCTATATCGGTGGTGAAATCTTTGAAATGTCTTAACAAGAAAAGGCGACAGACTATATCGTTAGAAATGACATGTGGTGATAACGAACAGTGTTCAAATTCAAAAGACCAAAGGGAAATTCTGCGAGAATTTTACCTTTGAAGCCCTATATCTAAAATTTGACATCACTGACCCCCATGTTATATTATGTCAAAATGATACTGAATACATACATTTATCTAGGCAAACTGGATTATTCTTATAAAATTCTTGATATTCAAAAAGTTTTTATTTCAAATCAAATTTGAAAAAAAAAATGGCAACTCTAAATTTCTCTCTTCAGGGTGATTTATTTAAGCACTGAATCATTATTTTTTGAAAGATGTGGTCTCATAACTACAATGGTGTGTGCATACAAATTGAATAATACGCGCTAGCGCGTTATGAAAATTTGTTTGCACACACCGTATATCACTACTAGCTCTAAAAAAACCCTGTCCGTATGAAAATCCCCTGTCACCCTTTGTGTTTTCACTGTCATCCCCTGTACACCCCCTGTGTGCCACTGTACAGAGCCCCTGTATACCCTGTCATCCCCTGTGCGCCCCTGTACACATCCCCTGTGTGCCACTGTACAGAGCCCCTGTATACCCTGTCATCCACTGTGCGCCCCTGTACACATCCCTTGTGTGCTACTGTAAGCCCCTGTCATCCCCTGTACGCCCCTGTAAGCCACTGTATACCCCTGTGCATGCTCCTGACATCCCCTGTACGACTTTTGACTGTGTTTTTTTTTTTTCAATGTTATATTCTATTCAAATCACATATGTTATATTTTGAGCTATAAGTCAATATTTGCACTTAACAGCCCCGAATCACAAGACACACTGTTAATCGTAATTTTAGAAATGGCGTGTTTTAGTTAATAATTTATTGATACTTAAATAATCTTGCTTACAACTAAAGATTTGAGAGAGAGAGAGAGAGAGAGAGAGAGAGAGAGAGAGAGAGAGAGAGAGAGAGAGTTTGCATTGATTTTGAATTAAATTCATGAATTGTATAGTTTACTCGTGAATTAATTTCCTAATAAGTAAACATGCAATCTTAATTTCATTACCTATTCTTTATCATTCTGTTGCCCTGTTCATAACATACACAACATACATGTAAATGTAGAACTAGTGTTTTCTATATGTATATGTAGCCTAAGGAGTTTATATAGATACTGAGAGAGAGAGAGGGGGAGAGAGAGAGAGAGAGAGAGATTGCATTGATTTTTAATTGAAAGTAACAAATAGTTTACCCGGGATTTAACTAATAAGTAAACATGCAATCCTAATTATTTAGATTAGACTTAGAGCTGTCAAATTGATTTTAAATGCATCAATGTTTTATTCTACACTACATCAATTAATCAAAAAACTTGACACATGATTAACAACTAGCTGATTGAAGCTACAGTTTTCAAAGGAGAGGATGTTGACATTTTTTTCACTCCGTCAGTGATTATATAATAGCTACTGTACACAGCCCTTCTTAACAATTTGCAGTGCACGGTAGCGAGATAGGAAAAAAGAGATGATAGACACACGTGTACATGTATAAATACACACACTTCCTCAGATCTGAATGGTCGGTCAGTGATTACATATTAGCTATATACTGTATACAGCCCTTCTTGACAATTTGCAGTACACGCTAGCGAGATAGGGAACAATGAGGTGACAGACACACGTGTACTTGTATTTACACACACACGGCCCCAGGTCTGGATTCTCGGTAATGATACACAATAATGCAATATGTTGTTTAAACGCCCCTTATGACTTGTGTCCAAGTCTGTCAAGTAAAGAAACAAGAAATTGAAAATTTTGATTTTTCAGTTCTGAGAATTTCAAACACGAAAAGATTGAAGAGCTTTAAATTCAGAACATTATTTGGCACAGTGATATGAATAAAACTGTATATTGCTCTTTTATATTTTTCATTTTTCAAATCAAATTGAATTTAAATAAATGTATGATATTTTTCTAATCCGAAACACGGAACATTGTTTAAGATAATGCATTTGTGTATATATTTTATCCCGTCACCGGCATTTATATACAGTCATGCATTAAATCATTCAATAACCGTATCATTGCTCTAATTACATGAGGACAATTCTATACAGTAATGCATATAAATTACTAAACTGGAAAATGCACACTGATAGAAGTTAAAAGTGTCAATGAATAGGTCTAATCCCCCCTTCCAACAAAAATCATCTCTCTCTCTCTCTTTCTCTCTCTCTCTCTCTCTCTCTCTCTCTCTCTCTCATTTATACACAAAAATGCTGACAACAAATACCAGCGATTTACATGGGCTACTTAAAGACTTATTTAATTCTATGCATCGATCATTACACTGGACAAAATATAGGTGATCATTTCATCATTTCGATCGGTGTATCATAACGGAAATTCTATAGAAATTGGTTAAAGTACATGCATTATATAGATAACGTATGTTTATTTATGTTCATGAAGAAATGTGTTATTAAGTCTTAATCGCATTTACTTATTAGGAGGAGAATGTTATAGCACAGTGTGCGTGCGTATAAAATGGGGGTGCGGGAAACACAGCTCTCCAGTAGTCATCTGGAAGCTGTCTTTTTGCCTCCTCTTTTATACAGGTAAGATAAATTAAAAGGCTTGCGCGCATTCTCAAAAGTAAAGTAAATAGATTCAGAGGGTTCAACTAATATTTTATTTTCAGAGATTTTTGTAATGAATATTAATGTTGATAAATTTCATTGTAATTAATATTGATATTTATTGTTAAAATGTCATATTATATATAAATAAAAGAGTAGTCATCTGGAAGCTGTCTTTCTGCCTCCTCTTTTATACAGACTGGGACACGGGCTACTCCCCAGGTAGAGGAGGAGACATTCCGGAAACACCTTGGCTAGGGCACCCGCCACGTGTGGTGATGTTGGAACAAAGATCTCGAGGATCTTGATAAATTAAATATCATAACACTCCATATAACCAAAAGTCGACTTTCATAAAATAGACTGGAGGCATTATGATATAGTGGTGGACGTTATGATAGGTGTGTGGTTATCTGCACGTGCGGATCATGTTGTGTTATTATGCGCATTAGCTCAAGCAGGTTACATGGCACAGAACACTGCAGATTTCACGCACTCCTCCACTTGTTTTCTTTAATTTTTTTTTTTTTTTTTTTTTTTTTTTTTTACAAATTACAGAACACGGTTATATTTTTAAATGCATGTGATAAAATAAGCGGTTTATCTGTATACAAGTATAGAATTATCTTTATCTGTGTCAATGTTTAGTAATAAATATTCATGTTTGTAATATATTGCCCTCTATGAAATGCAAAGAAAAACAAGCACTGTCTAAAACATGAATGCTAATTATAAATTTTTAAAAATCCGAATTATTTAAAGGCTATATATTTAATTAGCGAGCAGTTAAAAACCGTACAGGGGATTGTCAGGGGCATGCACAGAGGTATACAGTGGCTTACAGGGGATGACAGGGGCGTACAGGGGATGACAGGGGCTTACAGTGGCACACTGGGGTTGTGTACAGGGGCGCACAGTGGATGACAGGGTATAGAGGGGCTCTGTACAGTGAATTGAACATATTTTATTGTGTAAGTAACACAAAAGGATCGGAAACAAGTTCTTGCAACTTACAAGTTCCTCTCCTAATGATAATACATACAATATATACAATTGTCATAGTACATGTAATATTACATGTTACTTATAGTTATTGACTTTATAATAATTAAATTCATAGACATACATTTACAAAGTAATTGCAAATATATAGTAGATAACGTTAATGTACAGTATAGAAAGCAAAAGCAAAAAGGAATTTAATTATTAAATCTTCCAGACTCATTAATAAACTTTTGAACTGCTGAAAAAATAAAGCAGTTTGTATTGTAAGACAACTCTGTACAGTGGCACACAGGGGGTGTACAAGGGTGACAGTGAAAAGACAGGGGGTGACAGGGGAAGACAGGGGATTTTCATACGGACAGGGGATTTTAGAGCCAGTAGTGCCCATATACGAAGAAAAAAAATGACATACTTCTTGCGCATTCGTGTATTAATCATAATTAATACCTTTGTGTCCAAGCTACATTCATTCAATGAAACAAATAAAAGACTATTTGGTTAAAAACGCAGTCCTGAGTGGATAAAAGCTAGATGTCAGATTTTTCCATTATAAATCTCCTTAAGAAATGAATTTTTGTTCCTGTGAAATTTTCGGGAAGAGGGAACATGTAAAAGAAGAAATCTTGAATTGATTTGAATTGATGCACTGATCCAGTGCATTCAGTAAATTCTAATTTAAGGCTTGAAAATTTGGATAGATAATTATATCTGTTTTATCTCTCTCTCTCTATCTCTCTCTTCCTCTCTCTCTCTCTCTCTCTATCTCTCTCTTCCACTCTCTCTCTCTCTAAGACTCTCTACTGGACAATAATTGAATTTGATGAACTGTATATAAAAATGTGTTCATTTGATTTTTTTTATTCATTCTTCCTGTCTATCTTTTGCTCTCTCTCTCTCTCTCTCTCTCTCTCTCTCTCTCTCTCTCTCTCTCTCTCTCTCTCTCTCTCTCCAGAGGGTTCAGTTCAAAATATACACAGAACAATTTTGGATAGGATGAGCACCCGTTTCTGCATTCTGCATTCTTTTGTCCATTTCTCGCCGATCCTAGAACTGTCGATCAACATCCATAGTGCACGTGAGAGTCTCTTATGACGTCATCAGTTCGTAATCTCTGCTTCGCCGACCTTATGGCTGTGTGATTTCACGGATATTCCGTTTATAAATGCTTCTGAATGTGGTATGTCACTCAGTCACTTACCATGCCAGTTGTTAACTGCAAAGGAACTCTTACGGGCACACTGTTACTGATTTTGTTGTGTGCTGTGCATGTTTCGAGTTACTGTAAGTAAACCTTTATTCAAATCTAGTTTTGCTGCAGTCCGATTAAAATCAAACATTCACATGTGGATGCTCCTTTTATTTTGATTTTCATGCGACAATAAAAAAAAACGGAGCATGTGAATGTTTGATTTTAAGGTGGAGTGCTACACCAAAATATTCGTTAAAGTATCATTTCTGAAACATGATTTCGTTGTTCAAAGAAGGATGCATGCTCTCATTCTCAACTATTTTTATACGAATCGTGCGGATCCAGAAAAATTTTCCAGGGGGGGGGGGGGGGGGGTCCGGCGATTATTTGAGTTTGCCGGGGGCGGGGGGTGGGTTCCGAGGCATATTTTGGTAATTTTATAATGTAATTCTAAAAAATTTGAATTTTGCAGGGGGGGGGGGGGGGTCCGGACCCCCCTGATACCCCCCCCCCACCCCGATTTTTTTTGTATTTTTTATGAGAAAGTCCATGTTACACAAGTATATATTCATAGTAATTCAATCTTGGGCAGTCACATTCTATATATTCATAGTAATTCAATCTTGAGCGGTCATGTTCTATATATTCATAGTAATTCAATCTTGAGCGGTCATGTTCTATATATTCATAGTAATTCAATCTTGAGCGGTCATGTTCTATATATTCATAGTAATTAAATCTTGAGCGGTCATGTTCTATTTATTCATAGTAATTAAATCATGGGCAGTCATGTTCTATATATTCATAGTAATTCAATCTTGGGTGGTCATGTTCTATTTATTCATAGTAATTCAATCTTGGGCGGTCATGTTGTATGCATTCATGTTTACAATCATGGCCAAGTCATGATCGGCCACATGGGACTCCCAAGTCATGTTCTATATAATCATGGTTATTCAATCGGTCATGTCATGATTGCAACTCTGACCAAGTCAGGTTTGATAACATAACATGGCCTTCTTATCTTTGCCGGTCATGATTGACAACCCTGGCCTAGTCAAGATATATCCCACGTTTTACATCTTGACTAGGCCATGATTTTCTATCCAAAGATTGCCTTGGCCAAGATACATTACTTCCAAACGCAGTCAAGATTTACTTCCCAAGATTTTATAGGATCGAGATTCGGCCAAGATAGCATTGCGCCAAGGTGCATTACTTCCAAACGCGGCCAAGATTCACTTCCCAAGATTTCAAAAGATAAAGATTTATTTCCCAAGATTTCAAAAGATCAAGACTAACTTCCCAAGATTTGAAGTGATCGAGACTCGGCCAAGAATTTTTAGTATGCAGATGCGCGACATTATGAATATCAGCTAGCTCGAAAGTGTGGTGTGATCAGCTGGACTTGGCTATTGACATATTTAGTCAGGAGTCATTGTTGTTCGATGTAAGTACACGTAATACGTTATTTTAATTTCTTTCTTTTCTAATTCTTATAACATGAAGCCAAGTCTCTTATCATTGAGGAAATTCGAGTAAAATCTTCACCAAGCAATAAATGTTATTTTATGATCTCGATTTCTCTTAAATTTCTTAATTTTATCTATACATTTATTAACATATATAGCTATAACTGATAAATTTATTTTAATTGCTTTAATTTCCCTTCTCTTATAAAATGAAGCAAGTAGATCGAATAATCGAGGAAACTCAAGTAAAATGTTCGTGCATTAATGGGTGTCATTTATAATCTTGGTTTCTTTTTAATTTCATTCTTTGGCATCATTATTGGATGGTGACTGACATATGTCACCAATTTCTGAGGATCTTGATACAATGTATTAAAAGTTTTCTATTCAATTGTTAGTGTGGAAAAATATGTACACTGTATGTTGTAACATTAGTTCATAAACTTCATTAAGAATCAATTTGTTTCCCTGAAACATTCAATTAAGATATTGTGGATTATATTATGTGTAGGTCACAGCGATGTACTGTATTGACTATGTTGCTGCAGATTCTTGGATGGGGCATGAATTTATAGGCATGCAAGTGCATTTTAATTTGTTATTTGTCATGGTGTGTTATTTTGTGTAAATATGTTTAAGAGTTTACTCATGCCAAATGACAAGTAATTAGCTAGAGTCAGTCTGCTCTGCTAATTATCCCCAATTACCGGTAGTCTATATATAATTGTTCTGAGTTGTTCTTAAGCTTTTTGAGTAATTATCATGAGTAATGTACCACACTTTTATTAATTATCTTTTAGAATATAAATACAGTTAGAAATTTATTCAATTCAGTCAGACACTTTCGGCCACTATCTCATGTTGCTTATGTCTTCACACTGACTATCTAGTTGACTGTCCATCAGTCCGTCAGTAGACTAAGCAACATTGAGCTAAATTCAAACCTGACTCATTTGGCTTTACAAGAAATAATTATTTTTATCCTGTTCTATTTTGACTTTATTTTATTTGATTATTGTTGATATTTTATAAGTTAATTAAAATCACTTGATCAATAAATTGTGAAACCTGCCTTCGAGTTATAGCTCTATGCATATTCGACTTAGAGGTCAATTTAAGCCTATTGACTAGGCTGACCCCCTGTCTCTTGGGTTGGGCCTATACAAGTTAATTCCCCTTATTCTATAGTGCCCTTTCCCCTCGGTGACAGATGCATCTGTCACCGAGGGGAAAGGGCACTATAGAATAAGGGGAATTAACTTGTATAGGCCCAACCCAAGAGACAGGGGGTCAGCCTAGTCAATAGGCTTAAATTGACCTCTAAGTCGAATATGCATAGAGCTATAACTCGAAGGCAGGTTTCACAATTTATTGATCAAGTGATTTTAATTAACTTATAAAATATCAACAATAATCAAATAAAATAAAGTCAAAATAGAACAGGATAAAAATAATTATTTCTTGTAAAGCCAAATGAGTCAGGTTTGAATTTAGCTCAATGTTGCTTAGTCTACTGACGGACTGATGGACAGTCAACTAGATAGTCAGTGTGAAGACATAAGCAACATGAGATAGTGGCCGAAAGTGTCTGACTGAATTGAATAAATTTCTAACTGTATTTATATTCTAAAAGATAATTAATAAAAGTGTGGTACATTACTCATGATAATTACTCAAAAAGCTTAAGAACAACTCAGAACAATTATATATAGACTACCGGTAATTGGGGATAATTAGCAGAGCAGACTGACTCTAGCTAATTACTTGTCATTTGGCATGAGTAAACTCTTAAACATATTTACACAAAATAACACACCATGACATATTCCCCCCTGCTCGAAAATGTTTGTCCTCAAACATAATATTTACAAGTGATAGTATATACAATAGTATAGTCTAGCTGAAAAAAATTTCAGTATGCAATACAAAAAAAAAAAAAAAAAAAAAATAGTACTACATGGCATACAAAATATTGGTTAATAGTACCTTTTGAAAGAAATTCATGGCATGAAAGAGATATACAATTGTTACTTAAGTCTAAAATAATGTAGATATAAGAAATAGTATGCGTGCACTCATACCATTCCTTGGATCTACTTTGTACTAAACAAAAGTTTGATTCAAAACAAGTAAAATAAAATTAAAGCTGATGAATTTCTTTAAAAATGGTCAGGAAGGATTAAAATTACATCACACAGATATCAAAACATGACATAATATTGGAAGTTCCACATTGACATGAATTTTGAGAACTACTGAGGGATGTCCAGTTCTTCACAATATTCACTCTTCAAATCCTCCAGGAGAAATGTAACAAGGCCAAATGGTACATCATTGAATGGAACCCACTTTGGTGGCACATAAAGATTTGCAAAACTCATTAAATACTGGGGTTCACTGTGTCGGCTGAATTGTACTTCGTGAATTTTGTGTCCTGTGACCATTTGCCAAAGCTCGCAGTTCTGTTCGGGTATCTTAAGGCGTTGATTACGAAGATGTTGGATGTCATTTTGTAGTATTTCTTCATCAAGTTGTTTGGACACGGACGAAATAAATTTACAAGCATGGGAACTGGCTGATGTAAGTGGTTTCCATTTGGGATCCGAGGAACCAATCTGAACCAGAAAGTAGGCTCGTCCGTTCATCATGCGTATGGCCCGTAATTCTTCTTTACAGTTGAATGTTGTTCCACTTAAAACGTTAACAGAACTTGTCTGGGAATTATTGCTTTGGGATGACTTTTCTTCCTGGGGCTGTGGGTCTTGTTTGTTGAAGAACTTGTGTTTGGTCTGATGCAGAGGTCTCTTTCTCTTCTTTCCGCTCATGGTTCTGTCTGCATGAAATTGGCGTACTAAATGAGAAGGAATTTTGCATGGAAAATGCCATTCTGTATTTCCAGTCGAGAACTTAACTTTGTAGTAGAGTGTTCCATTTCCTCTGTTAGACGCTAAGAGCCGGTCAATCATGTCCTCCTTGAATGGTGTGCAGGAGCCTCGTTTGCAGTCTCTGCATGAAGGTCTGGTATCAGCAATAGGTGGATTTCTAGGTTGATTTAAGTGGTTGTTGCGTTGAATTTGTTGATCTGGTTGTGTCTTCTGACTTTGTTTCTGTGGTCTCCAATTGCTTTGCTGTTGGTTGGGTCTCTGTGGCTGCCTACTGTGTTGCTGTAAAGGCTGATTGTGCTGTAGGGGTTGATTTTGTTGCAGCTGATTCCTTTGCTGTGGCTGCTGATTCTGTTGTTGAGGAGGCTGATTATGTTGGTGTGGCTGCTGATTATGTTGCTGTGGCCGCTTATTCTGTCGTCTGTTCTGTCTTGGTGGTCTATTTTGCACTCTTGGTGGGTTGTTTGCTTGACTGGGTACTGCTGGTGCATTCTGTCTTGCTGGCTGAACAGTAGGTCTGCCTATGTTCTGGTCAAGTTCATCAGGATCCAGTTGAGCGTCGTCATTAGCATGTTCTGGAGGAGGGTTAGTCGGCCTGGTGAGAGGATCATGGTATGGTTTTAAACGATGGGCACTTACCAGTGACTTTACCTCTTTGTTGTTTGCACAATTCCTGATTTTGTATGTGTGATTTTGTCTGTTGACCGTGGTGATGTAATATGGACCAACCCACTGGCGGTGTAGTTTTGGAGCGTTACCCACTGGAACTTTGGTGCAATATAACCAAACACGTTGAGTTAGGAAGAAGTCTGGTTCCTTAGCTGTCTGATCATATCGTTGTTTATTTCTTTCTTGGGCTAGTTTAATATTCTCGGAAGCAATCTTTCGTGTTCTTTCTAAATTTTGTAAAATTCGTCCAAGGAATATCTTTTGGTCCTGAGCCAAGTGTTCTTTTGGGACTAAGGAGGAATCAATAGGGAGGCACATCTCTCTTCCATAGAGCATGAAGTATGGTGAGAAATCAGTTGACTGAGTTGCAGGAGTTGCTCGGTATGCCATAAGGATCCCTGGGAGTAGAAGATCATCCCAGTCATCTTGCTGTCCTTTAGCATAGCAGCGTATAGCTTGGAGAATGACGGAGTTCATCCTTTCAACAGATCCATTGGTTTGCGGATGATAGGAGCTCGTTAAATGCCTTGTTATTTGGAACATCTCTGAGAGTGCCTTTACAAGATTGGAGACAAAATTCCTTCCGCGATCTGATATAAGTGTTCTTGGTGCTCCGTACCTAGTTATTATCTCCTTGTATAAGACCCTTGCAACTTCACTGGCTTCTTGAGTTCGCAATGGAAATGCTTCGCACCATTTGGAATAACTGTCCACAACCAGAAGAATATGCTTGTGTTTGTTAGGAGTTGTTGGAAGTCCACTTAAAATGTCCATATGCCACCTTCCAAATATATCATCACTTATTTGGGGCTTCAGAGGTGGACGCTTAGCACCATAATTGCGTTTACTTTGTTGACAAGTTTCGCAAGTCTGAACATAGCGTTTTATATCATCATACATTGAGGGCCAGAAGTATTTGTTGCGTAGTGCAGCATATGTTCTTTCAAATCCTTGATGACCACCACCAAGAATACAGTCGTGGTATGATCGCAGTATGTCATCACGGAGAATTCTTGGAACTGCAACTTGTTTCACTAAACGTTCTTGTTTTGGGACTTTCTTGCATCGTTTTGAGTAGAAATGTTTTAAAATTGTGTCTTCAAGTTCGAAGTTATAGGATTCAGCCACGATAGTTCTGGCAATCGCTGGATCATTGGGAAGTTCTTGGTTTAGTTTGTACTCATAGATTCCTTGAAAGTCAGGGCACTGTTGTTGCAAGTTTGCCATGTTCTGTAAAACAAGTTCTGGAGACGGCCTCTCTTGTAAACTGGCAATTACATGTTCTTCTACTTCCCCTGGATAGACTAGAACAGTTTCTGTGTGTTCCTTGTGATTGACATAGTAAAGATGTTCTCCGAGGTCAGGTGAATCTGTAGGTGTAGAATTGTCATGCTGTTGTCTGGATAAGCAGTCAGCTGGATTTTTGCTTCCATCACGGTGAATAATCTTGAAGTTGTAACCTTGAAGAAGAAGGCTCCATCTTCCAAGACGACCTTGACAATCTCTGATCTTCTGTAGATATTTCACAGACACATTGTCAGTAAACACAGTGAATTCCTGGTTTGCCAAATAATGTTTGAAGTGCTGGATTCCCTCAACAAGAGCCAAAGCTTCTTTGTCTGTTATATGCCATTTTAATTCAGCACCATGAAGGGATCTACCTCCATAAGCGATTGCATGTTCGCGTCCATTCTGAATTTGACTGAGCACATATCCCATGGAGTATTCAGAGGCATCTGTTGAGAGAATAAATGGCTTGTCGAAGTCTGGAAAAGCAAGGATTGGAGCAGTAACGAGTGCATTTTTCAAGGTGTCATATGCTTTCTGACAACTTAAAGTCCATTGAAACTTCACATTCTTCTTTAGTAGGGATGTTAATGGAGAAGCGATTTGGGCAAAGTCTTTGACGAATTTTCTGTAATAATTTGCCATGCCAAGGAAACTCTTCACTTGTTTGGTGTTTTGCGGAACTGGGAAAGTTTTCACTTTTTCTGTATTTTCTGGATTTACCCTTACTCCATGTTTTGAAATAATATGTCCTAAATATTTGACTTCTTTCTTTGCGAAGATGCACTTGGATGGATGTAATTTAAGATTTGCACTACGTAAGCTTGAAAACACTAGATGAAGATGTTGTAAGTGTTCCTGAAAGTTCTTTGAGAATATTAGCACATCATCAATGTACACAAGAGCAACTTTGAAATTCAGATTCCGGAGCACCTTTGTCATCAGGCATTGGAAGGTCATTGGTGAGTTCATCATTCCAAAGGCCAGTCTATTAAATTCATACACTCCTTTGTGGGTAATGAAAGCACTCTTGTGTTTTGTAGCAGGGTCCAAAGGCACTTGCCAGAATCCAGAACGTAGGTCAAGTGTTGAGTAAATTTCTGGCTTGGCATCAGCTAAAGTGTCAAGAATATCCGACATGTGAGGAATCGTGAAGGACATAGGCTCTGTGATTCTGTTCAATGCACGAAAGTCAACACAGAAACGATATTCGTTGTTTCGCTTCTTAACTAGCACTACAGGACTATGAAATGGTGAAGTGGATTCTTCAATGATGCCATGTGCTTCCATTTCATCAAGTTGTCGTTCTAACTCGGCTTGCATCTGTGGAGACTGGCGATAAGGCGCAGAACTGACCACTTTATCACCTTTTGTATGGATAGTGTGATAGTGCATGTTTGTTTTCCCGAGTTCTGACAGGTCCTTTGCAAAAATGTTTCTGTTTTGTGCTAGAAACTTACAAAGTTGTTGTCGCTGAACACTGTCCAAATCACAAGAGTCTAACTCAATTCCTATGTCAGACAAGATGCTCTCATAGTCTTCATCAAACTGTTTATTGTTTTCTGAGAGACTAAACAGAAAGGCTGGTTCCTGCTGTTGAAGACAATGAACATCCTCAAAATTTACAGGTTGTGCAGCAGCGATTTGAAGGTTACATTTTAAATAGACAGGAAGGTTGGTTGGATTTAAGACTCTGTAGATGCCGATTTGGTTATCATCTAGGTAGGTGACTGTTCTTCCTCCAGCTACAGAGAATTTTGATTGAAGAGTGTGACTAGGTTCTAAAATCACAGTTGCTCCAGGTGAATAGTTTGGAATCTTGACAGGCAGAATTGTTTCTGAATGAGGTTCGAGAATGATGTGATTGACGGTCTCGGCCATTGTAGTAAATGTTCTTTGGTCACGAATGGTGGAGACAGTTACATGATCAGCACTTCCAGATTTACTAATGTAGTTGAGATTTTTCCCTGGAAGTGGAATTGTTAATGTCATATTTTGAAAATCAGTCCTAATTTTGTTTTCTTGCAGGAAATCAAGTCCAAATATCACTTTCGAATGTAGGGTTTCAAACACTCTGAATTTTTGCTTCACTGTAATGTGTCCAAAAGTTACTTCCAGCATAATTTCTCCAAGAACAGGATGGACTTCTCCACAGACACCAACAGCACTAGTTATGGAGGATTCTTGTATGTCTCCATTATATTGTAATCGCTGTAATTGGTGTTGACTTATACAGCTAATGGAAGCTCCACTGTCCACCAAGCACTTAATGGGTGTATTCTGTAGTTTGGCTTCGACAAAGTTCCTCTCCATGGCTGCAGTGAACTGTAATTCTGGTGTCCCTTGGGTCATGCAGGAAAGTTGAGAACATCTCCTCTTCTGACATAACCATCCCTGGGAAACCTTTCTTCGTCCCATGACTGACTTCAAGTTTAGAGCTAGTCTGAAACTATAAGAGAGTAGTCAGTATCATGGAAGCCGAGTTGGACTGAAATTTGCACTTCATTTACATTTCTCTAAGCAATTAACATAGAAGTCCGAGATGAAATGAACTTGAATTATCTACACAGTGTACATTTTTATTTCTCACACAATTGAAAGTGGAGAATATCAACAAAGTTGTACTTATCTTTCAGAAGTATGGCTCCTGTTTGGATAGGTCTGGCTCTATTTCATCTCCATCATGGAAGTACCTTTATAAACTAAACTATCCTGTCTATTGACTGTGCCTTCTAGCTATAGCATAAAGCAACTATGCATACCCGGATTCTCCACCACATCTGTCACCGAGGGGAAAGGGCACTATAGAATAAGGGGAATTAACTTGTATAGGCCCAACCCAAGAGACAGGGGGTCAGCCTAGTCAATAGGCTTAAATTGACCTCTAAGTCGAATATGCATAGAGCTATAACTCGAAGGCAGGTTTCACAATTTATTGATCAAGTGATTTTAATTAACTTATAAAATATCAACAATAATCAAATAAAATAAAGTCAAAATAGAACAGGATAAAAATAATTATTTCTTGTAAAGCCAAATGAGTCAGGTTTGAATTTAGCTCAATGTTGCTTAGTCTACTGACGGACTGATGGACAGTCAACTAGATAGTCAGTGTGAAGACATAAGCAACATGAGATAGTGGCCGAAAGTGTCTGACTGAATTGAATAAATTTCTAACTGTATTTATATTCTAAAAGATAATTAATAAAAGTGTGGTACATTACTCATGATAATTACTCAAAAAGCTTAAGAACAACTCAGAACAATTATATATAGACTACCGGTAATTGGGGATAATTAGCAGAGCAGACTGACTCTAGCTAATTACTTGTCATTTGGCATGAGTAAACTCTTAAACATATTTACACAAAATAACACACCATGACATATTCCAGCAAGCAGTTTACTATGCATTGCTTCGAGGTGCAACCCCCCCCCTCTCTCTCTCTCTCTCTCTCTCTCTCTTTTCCCAAACATGAACAACAGAATACTCATAACAACAATTTGAATGTTAATAGTCCTCAATTTTAACTCGATCACTAGCAAATAAAATTTAATTTGTATGAACTATGTTGTAAATATTCTGCACGTGTTTAAATAGAAAGCATACTGAACTTTTATCATCAAGAGTTTTCATAAAGATATGTTGAAGGTTTGTTTCTTTTGTATGTTTTCCTTTTCCATGTATTTTACAATACATGTATTATACATTCAATATTTCAGCATCCTGTTTTGTGTGCAGTGTAAGGCCAAGGGGTTCGATTGAGGCTAGTTCTACATCTGCAACACCCAGCTAAAAAAAGAAATGTATGTAAAACAATGGTATCATTTGTCATAAATATGACAGTGTACATCTGATTCATTTTACATTCTTATATTATCTTTCAAGTAATGCAGAGTATGACCTCATGTATGACCACACAATGCAATTTTAAGTAAACAGGCAATGCTGTTAAACACGCTCATTTTAGGCAATTTGCTGGTAATGGATTTATAAAAAAAGAAAACCAACATTTGACTGGTAGTTTATCAGATACAAAGACACTAGAACATCTAAATAACTGAATCAAAGATTACCAGATTTAAGCATTTAGTATTGAATAGTAGGTTTTTTTTTTTTGAGGCAATTCAGTTGACCACTATTTATGATAAATCCAGTAAATATAAAATGTGCTTCTTTCTTCTGCTACCTTTTTAGCTCACCTGAGCTGAAAGCTCAAGTGAGCTTTTCTGATCAAAATTTGTCTGTTGTATGGCGTTGGCATTGTCATTGTAAACTTTTCACATTTTCATCTTCTTCTCCAGAACCACTGGGGAGATGTCAACCAAACTTGGCACAAAGCATCACTGGGTGAAGGGGATTCAAGTTTTTTTCAAATGAAGGGCCACACCCTCTTTAAAGGGGAGATAATTTAGAATTATTGAAAAATTGTTGGTATTTTTCAAAAATCTTCTTCTCAAAAACTATTTGGCCAGAAAAGCTGTAACTTGTATGGAAGCATCCTCAGGTAGTGTAGATTCAAGTTTTTTCAAATCATGGTTCCAGGGGGTAGGGTTGAGCCACAATGGGGGGATGATATTTTACATAGGAATATATAAAGAAAATCTTCAAAAATCTTTTTTTGAAAAACTATTAGGCCAGGAAAACTTAAAATTGTGTGGAGGCATCCTCAGGTAGTGTAGATTCAAGTTTGTTCAAATCATGGTCCCCGGGGGTAGGGTGGGGCCACAATGGGAGGATTGATTTTTAAAAAGGAATATATAAAGAAAATCTTTAAAAATCTTCTTCTTAAAAACTATTGGGTCAGAAAAGCTGTAACTTGTATGGAAGCATCCTCAGATAGTGTAGATTCAAGTTTTTTCAAATCATGGTTCCCGGGGGTAGGGTGGGGCCACAGTGGGCCTTTCGCCCTCGTTGTCAGCGGATGAATTTAAGACTAGGCAGATTCCGATGTTTCAAACTAACTCTCTTAAAACACAACTATGTCTGGGAGAATTCAAGACGAGGCAAATCTGTTTGCAAGTGTAGAAGGGCGAAAATTACACGAGGCAAAAATAACCCTGTATACAGTATATAGAGAAAATCTTTAAAAAGAATATTTTTTTCTTTTTTCCCCTATTGTGGCCCAACCCTACCCCTGGTCCCCAGTGGTAGGGTTGGGCCACAATAGGGGAATGAATTTTACACAGGAATATATAGAGAAAAATATTCTTGGAAAGTTTTCAGTCCAAAAAGCAGTAACTTGTGTGAAGACACGGGTTGTGCAGATTAAAGTTTGATCAAACCATGATTCCCTATAGAAAAGGGGGGCCACAAAGCCGGGGGGGGGGGGTTATAAGAATAGAGAAAAATTTTCTTACAGATATAACAACAAAAGGGGCTTGGTATTTACCATATAAGCAGTGTTCTTGAAATCTTTCGGTCCTGTCGGCAAGACCGATAAAAATATAACCAAGGACCACTTACTTGAGGTTGCCTGTCAGTCAGAGAAATTGGAGAATTTGTTTAAAACATAGCGTGAACTGAGGGCCCCTTTATAAAATCCAAGATGGTGAGTGTTGTCTCTTTACGTTTTTTTAATGTACATTGAATACACTAAAACAGGCCGGGTTTTTAGTGAATTTTTTTATTGCAATACACAGAAATACATACAAAAATACCAATTTTAATCATTTATGTCCTCGGGAACACATAATCAGAACTCCACTATCCGACAACCGGGCGTGAGGTGTGCAGAATGAATGAGACAATGACAATGAACTTTATTCTCATGTACAGTATGTACACACTACAATATATATACAGACCCGAAACGTGCTACTACACCTCTAAAACGAACCGAACCGTTCCGTGCAAGAAACGAACCGTACCATTCACAAAACGAAACGTACCGTTCACAAAAGGAAACATACCGTTCACAAAGCGAACCGTACCTTTCACAAAACGAACCGTACTGTGCAAAAAGCGTGCAAGATAATTCATGCAAGACCCGCCTCCAGATGGACAAAAAAGCGTACCGTACCGTGCGATAAGCGTGCAACTTCCATATACGGCTTATTGACCTAATGTCTTTCGATGAATGCGGACGGAGATTATCGCTGACCAGATAAGTTCAATATTTTGCTAGATTTTTTCATACGGGATTAGATAACACATACTTAGATTTAAAACTGTTATTCTTATGAAAGCAGGTACAAAAATATTTTAATTTAATTTCCTTTAAAACTTGCATTGCCGATTCCTGAAACATTGTAAATTATTAATGTTCAAACAATTCGTGGTTAAAATTTTTGGTGATCTGAAATCGTCAATGGGTACCTTTTAATTTACTTGTTCTTAGATAAATTCAAATTAGTTTACCAAATATATTTATTCATCAATTGATATATTATCAAAATTCAAATCAATTTAAGTCATGTGCTTTTTTTTCTAAACAGACGTGATGTTGTAACTGACGATCCGATTAAAATGTTGGGAGCTTGCCTTAACGTCTTATTTTCTGTTATCGGAAAAAACCCTTTTGATAAACACCTTTTGATTTGTTAATTAATTTACAACTAAACTTTAAAGTTGAGAAAAGAAAACATTTCAGATCATGCTTTTAAATACATGTGGATATGCTGTAGTAAATGACAACCACATATTACCGGTGACTCGAATGATTTGTACTTTAATTAGCTATTTATGTAGCAGTAAATAAACAAAAAATCACACATATAATGAATTATAGATAATTAAAATACATGTACAAAATCTTATTAAATTAAATGCAAGCATTGATCGAAAAAAAGTACACGCATTCCATAGAATAACTTTCAACTTTATTTCCCGCATTGCTGGTAATGGCGTCGTGATTTCACATGAACAAAAATCACTCGTGCGATACATGTGTACAGAAGCTGATCAGAAACACAACAGTGTCTTTCATCTTAGGTTCTATACACAACAGGTGCTACTGTCTTATTTTTACAACTAACTCTGTATATTTGGACACTTAAACAGGTGTGCATGAGATGCTGGTATTCACACCTTTCCACAGACCCCTGTTAGGTAACTCATCACAATCTGTCGTGTGTATAGTCTGAATATATCTTATTTCTACTTTGTTAGTTTCATGGCTTTTATTATTCTCTAAAAAACAAAAGAACTGTCTGTAGATATGTACACAAACAACTACACCTACGACTATCGGCGCGTGGATCTGAGGAACAATTCAGCGACCCTATCACACCTCACAGCCTACTCAATATTCAGGGTCATGAACCCTGGGGAGCATTCATTATTGTCCTCAAGAGAGACAACTCTTGAAAACGTGCATTAACTATAGTCCGTTTCTTAATCTTATTAAAATAAATAAATTGAGAAAAGTTTTCAAAGTATTTTAATTATAATTAATACATAAAACCATGAGTAAAAGGCATGAAAAAGGCATGAAAGAAGTACATTTATTTATCAAATATAGTAGGCTGGTACATGTACCCGGTGAATATTAAATGTATATTGCTTGTAGGTACATGTATAAATCTACACAACTACATTCCATTAATACACTGTGTTATGTAAACTGAAAAAAGAATACACAGGTTGTAAGAGATCTTTTTTAAAATGAATTTTCTTAAAATGAAAAATAAATTAATGAAATTGCATATATCATTCTAAAAAAAAATCATAATACTAATAGACACGACGTTCCACATAAATAAAGTGATACATTAGATGGATAGGATATAATGTACAGCAATTAAAGATTTAGATGTCATTTTTCATATGAAAGGTAATTAAAACTCCATACCATTTAAACAATGAAAAGGTTGCAGAAGGCCTATTTGTATAATGAAAATAAATTAATGACCTTGTATACATCATTTTAAGAAAAAAAAGTAATAAACATGCTGTTCAAGAAACTAAAGTGATATATTATAGGAATCAATAGGATATACTGTACAGCAATTTTAATTATATTTTGGATTTGTTTCCAAACATTGGAATAAAGGGAAATAAAACTTTAATAACTTCTTTAGATTAAATGATATTCTTAAAAAATATTAATATTTGTATTTCATGGCTAAAACTGAAAATTTTTCTGACAATTTCTTCTGTTCAAGAACAAGACCTATACTTTTATCAGACACTTTTATATATAACTAAGTATTTTTTGTTTTGTTTGTATACAAAAGAGTATATTCAAGGGACTTAGACACGATTTGAGCTTAAAATTCAAAATTTTATATATCCATTTTCAATACAAATGTATTTAGAATGGTTGATATGGGTATTTTTAATGCTTTGTCAAAATTTGAAAGTCAAATACTGAGTTAAAAGAAAGATAAAAAATTAAATATTTTTTGTTTTGTAAACAAAGCGCGAGTCTTGTTATTATTTACATATGTGTTTTATTGGTGTAAGTTTAATTCAAATGTTGCTTTTTTCTATTAATGATATCATTTATGATCACACTGAATCAGTTTACCTTCTTTTCTTTGAATCATTTTCTCAAAGAATTGGTAATTTCATACTTTATATTATAAACATGTTATATGTCCTTTGTAAACAAACATAAGACTCGAGCTTTGTTTACAAAACAATAAATTCTTACCCCTGTATCTCTCTTATAACTTAAATTCTAACATTCAAATTATGGTCAATTATTCAAAATGTGCAAGTAAATCATTTTATGCATAAAGAAATTGAAAACAAAATTTTGATCTAAAATCGTGTCCAAGTCCCTTAAAAAAACTTGTATAAAATAGTAAGGCTAAATTCCAATTTAAAAAAAATAGCTGTTTCCAAAAATGTTACATGTATATGAATATGTTATATAAAAACATATGTTAGATGGATGGGTAGGAAAAATACAAATTAAGTGCACTCGATAAAAAGTTTGCTGGTATTCATTATGTGAACACAATTCATCCAGTAACATTTAAAGTTATGCAACATAAATAAGAATGTTATGAATGATGTGTATAGAACAAATTCTTCTGTGGTTGGCTCCATAAATCTTGAAAAGATGGTGTGAGTTGGTAAAAAGGCAGAAAAAGGTTCCATTCTAATCCTCATGCATTCCATTCAAGAAATATTCATTAATGTCATGGTCTGGAAACTAAAATAGAATAAACATAAAGTATTAAAAGAATTACATGTACTTTTTGCAAACGTTGTGCACTCATCAAATACTTGCATGTACAGTATATATTCAGTGAAGTAATTTATGGAATGTGCAATTACTTACAATGTAATCTTTTCTAATATTGTACATACATGTATTACATCATTTTGCCACTAATTTTAAACCCAGCTGACAGTTTCTTTTTGTTATATATACAGCGTCAAAAGATAGTTGCATCATATCATGTACTTTCAGTAATTTTAAAAGCCATAAAAACATTTCAGTACTACAAAACACTTTAAATTTGTCAAATGATTTTACAAATGAAATATGTACTAATATACCAGTAAGTCACAAGTGATATATACTTTTTAAAGCAGTACAATGTATCACTTATATGACAACATCAGGAAACCTGGCTCAATCAATTCTGCAAACACATGATAAATGTAATGAATGTGTAACTTCAATGGTGTAACTTCAAAGATATTCAGAAATCCAGTGGACAGAAAGATATTTAATATATTGAACAAAGATCAAAGTCATAAACACTTATGTAACACTTATGTAACACTTATGTAACACTTATATAACATATGATTGTCTGTATGAGTTTCAACTATCAACATTCTATGTACACCAAAATATGATTGTGTCAATAACAAAAACTAATCTGAAAAACATATTTCCAGCATAAGAAATTCATGGGATTTCTGCAAATCCCATTTTCTCAGAGAGTGTAAAACACATCTCTTAAAGTTTATAATATTTTCAAACTGCTGGTATTCCTTTCAGAGGTTCCCACCCCTTAAAATACAAATAATCAAGCAGATTTGCAACAAGATGCCCATATAAACCTTTCCCTTTTACACAAGACATTGTAGCTATTTAGATGACCTTGCTTGGCTTTCAATCAGCTTAAACAGTTAAAACAATTAATCTACGGTACATATGGAAGACAAGTTGTAAGTTTATTACATGACAAAGAAGTACCTTCTGGGCTTCAGCAGACATGACTGGGTCATTAGCAATATCAAATTGACAATATTTTCTATAATCCCGATCTTCAGATCATCTGGAAACCGCAGGTAAATCTGTAGATTAGAAGAAAAAAGATACACTAGCTATCATTACAAAGCTAAATGCTGTCATTATCAAAACAAAAGGGCGTGTCCTAGATTACACTTTTTTATGGGCACATGCAGTATCTGAGACATGGTCAAAACATTACCATGATAACAGCTATAACAACTCATTAAGTGGGAAATGACATATAACTATAAAATTTGTTATGGCTTTTCATACTCTCTCTCTCTCTCTCTCTCTCTCTCTCTCTCTCTCTCTGACTCTCCATTATCAGATCTCTTTCAACATCTTTGTCAGCAATATTTCTAGTGCAATGTGGCATTTAATATTGAAATATATATATGGTTCATGGAAGCAAGGCAATAAATAACAATTACATGAACACTGTAATTACACACACTCTTAACTCTCTCTCTCTCTCTCTATCTCTGAGTCTATCTCTCTCTCATACTCTCAATCGTATAATGTTATATTTACATAACAAATGCAGGCCCTTGAATCATAAACACTCTCATCTTAATAGATAAATAACACATAAAGTTAACAGTTTGAATGAAATACAGATATCAAAACCAAATGTACAGTGCATGTACATTGTACGTGTCGAGGAAATTCTGTATGGAAATAATGACTGAAAGCATGATTGACACAAACTCAATATTCTAGGAAAAACATACAATATTTTTTTTAACGTATGCTACGTAACAATATGTGTAAAAACTGACTATAATACACCTGCATACACATTTCATACTAAAACATGTCTTTCAAGTCACATTTCACAACGACCATTAATTATCGACATTTTTGTAACATGTGTACTAGACTTAAGAGCATGTCTACGAGAAAACCATGCAAATATGCGGCAGCAAGTCTCAAGAATGAACAGAATTTTATCATAGGTTTAAAGGATACCCATCTAGAGTCAGATATATGATGTTTGTTTTTGCACTGGATGTTTCTATTTATAGTAACGGCCAGTATTGCATTCTGGTTAATTATCCTCTAAAATCTAGAAAAGTTAAGAGAAAAATTGTCAAATTCAGTAATTAATTACAAAATGTATAAACAATGTTTGAAAAAAAAATAAGACTATTCTTAAAGAGGAAGTTCAAACCTTTAATCGTTGCATATTTTTTTTCATATATCTATTTACACCATGAAGTCCCAAGGGTGTAAATGTTGGCAGGATGCCAAGAAATGATAATTATACATTTTTGTCAATTTTTCAGAAAGAATTTCTCAGAAAATGGCACATTATTTTTTGAAATTTTGTGTTAATAAGAAACTGTTTGATGTAATGTTACAAATATATAAAATCCATCTTTGGACTCTCAAGGACTAAAAAGTAATAAATTAACAAAAACATACCATTTTCAAATAAGATAAAATTTTTTTGGTTTTTGAAATTTTATGTTACAAGTGATTTTAATCCACTGAAGTCAATATTTGTAATTAAACATGAAAAAAAAAACCACCCTATTTTGCTTTTAATTAAAAAAAAATTAGTGGATATCATTGTTTCTCAAAGAATTCTTATTCAATACATTTGCATTTCATTACTACTGTTAGAATTGTCTCCCCTGTTGCGCTCTTCGGTAGAGAAGGTAAACTAGTCAGAATGTTGACAAAGCTATACAAGTTCAAGTTCAGGCTACATGTGTAAGTATTGAGAAATGCTGTGAGTGTTGTTAATATATGTTATGATATTGAATGATTTTAATTGCACAAAAATTGCCCCATCTTGTTAGTGTTATTCACTATATCACATACATATTGAAGTTTGATGGAGACTTGTATCTAGTCTATAAACTGCTATTTTCCGCCCCAATTAAGCAGCACATTTGGACGAATTTTAATCAAAATATACAAACTTGTGATAGAAGTACAATTAAAATAGATGAAGGGGTAATTTTCCAAGATAATCTCATTCACAGATTATCATATTTTACTCGAAAAAATCCACAAAAACGAGAACTGATTTCTTACAAAGATTTAATTTATAATGGGGTAAGACCTGAGCATAGCCTGGTCACGCTAAGATTATTCTTTCTATGTTGAAATAATTCGGAATTCACAAGGAATGCCTCGTGCAATTTTTCATCGTTATCATCGGAGTCTGTTGCAATAGACATCACATTTCTACATGTACGTGTACATTTCACTGGCCATCTAAAAATTACCCTTTAGATGTTAAGGTTAGACTTCATGGAATCTTGAAATGACGGGGAGGGAGCCAGGGTTTTTTAAGTTCTTGAGAATGTAACACAGTAAGTACATCTGAAATTAATAGAGAGGTCTACTCCCTACCTCTTTATTAGCAACTGATCTCCTCTTGGAAAAAATTAAAGTTTGTACCTTTTCTTAAAATTAAAATATAGTTGTAAAGGAAAAAATGAGGTGTTAGGTTACCCTTTCCCCCGGGGATCTCAACCTGCGAAAACCACATATGAATATAAACATAAACTACCGGTATAAAAAAGTTATCCCAAATATTAAAATAGACATCATAACTTGTTTTTGTGGGATTGTTATTTTGGGATGTTATTTAATTATAACCCATCATAAGAAGACCTGGTCCCAGAGTTATGAAGCAGTCTAATAAAAAAGTCAAAATTTTTACACTCTCTTATTGTCTTGTGATTAAAAAAATTGAAAAAATGAAATGCTAATAAAATGTGTCTCTATATTATATTACGCTGATATTCTGCTGCTATTTACTAATTTTAAGCGTAATTCAGGCTTGATATTGGGTCCCTCTACCCCTCAAATAATAAAAGTTCAATCCTTTATACTGTCGGACAAAAATAATTACTAAATCTACCTTATTCTATGATATTTTAATGTGATGGACATTCATTGGCAATTGATACCACACCACTTCCACATTTTTAAAAACATTCTGTTAAATTCAACAAAGATATGTTTAATCATTTTTTTTTTCATGGAGGTGATCCTTTTGTTTTTTGTTTTTGTTTGTTTGCTTGTTTTGGGGGGTTTTTTTGTTTGGTTTTTGGTTGTTTTTTATTTGTTTTTTTTTTTTGGGGGGGGGGGGGCTTTGAAATTTGGTCCTACTTCCTGAATTAAAAAATCACTAGTTCAAGTATAAAAAATGAAACGATCAATACATAATACATGCACAGAGAGAGAGAGAGAGAGAGAGAGAGAGAGAGAGAGGGGGGGAGGGAGGAGAGATTGTCAATCTGTGGTAAAAAATATGTAAAATTACACACCAAAAGAGCCCGGCTTTAAGTATTTAAGTACTTTGAATTTTGTAGTTTTGCCCCTGTAATTATTCATTTGTGTATCTAATGGGCACTCTGCTTGTCTTAATGTCATAGGCGTCGGAACGGGGGGGGGGGGGGGGGGGGGGGGGGGGGGGGGGGGGGGCTAGGGGGGACTTGGCACCCCTCCCCACTTTTTTTTGCAAAGTTAGACCTAAACATTATGAACATAGCATCATAGAGGGTTCAGCCCCCCCCCCCCCCACTTTTTCTAGCAGTAAAGATAATTGTTCCTACATTTACCTTGAAAGATTGAGAAGTTGGAGTCACAGGCATACTAGTCCCCCCCCCCCCCCCCCCCCCCCCCCCCCCCGAATTAGGAATTTCATGATTTGGGGGAAAAACATTTTGGTAGGTAAGATTTTTTTTTGAAGTATAGGTATTCCCAATATTTCTAAGAATTAGTCTGGCCCCCCCCCCCCGCCCACTTTCAATTTGCTTCCGACGCCAGTGAATGTGTAGCACTGGCAAATAAGTCCAATTCAGCTTACATGTATATTCAAATTCCCATTTTCCGTGTTTTAATGGTATTGATTTAAAAAAAAAACCTGAAATGTGTTGAAGCAATTCTTCAGTTCAGTAAAATATTGTTTGGCTCACAAATATGTCTGGTTTTTTCCTCATAATATACATGTTACAATGTAAAGCTTATGCCAAACTACAGATTCTGGAGAGTTTTAAAAGTAGAAAAATGTCCAACTTTAAGACAATATATTTGCATTATTATTGAGAGTCCAAAGGCAGATTTTTGATATATTGTAAAGATAAATGTCCTTTTATAACTAAAAACAGATTTAGTGAATTTAAAGTGCCATTTTCTGACTTTTAAGCATTTAAAAAATGTATATTTTCACAATTTTACAAAAAGTTGGAAACATGCCAGATTCGTGACCTATCTGCACTTAACAGAAAGAATATATGGGAATTCTGACAAAATGAATTACACAAGTGTACCTTGTTAGTGTTAACTCTAAATGACTTTTTGAATTCATATTTAAACTAAACTCAGAATTCTTAACATTAATTTGGTAAATTATACAAAATTTTATTCTTAAAAGGGTCAAAATGCTATTTTTAGTGACAGTGCTGCAGAACCAAGTTTAGACTGACCACATCAAAACAAATTTTGTGGCCAATTAATTCAGATAGATGCACACTGTTACACACAAAATATGAAGTTGATCAGAGAACCTTGCTCCCACCACCTTTTGCATGGTTTTCTCGTAGACATGCTCTTAATGCATTGTGTGCTTTTAAAAGAGTTTTTGAGTAGTTTAACAATGTAAGTAAGTATGTTCTTACCGACGAATGACTACTCCTTAGCACGTTTTAGATTGTTGACAAAATCGAGGATTGCTGTTCAGACTTTCATGCTGAACACAATTTAGCGAGATAAGGCTAATCACCCCAAACTTCGACTTCACATTAATAAACAATTGTTCTGCAACTTTAAATAATTTAAAAGCTTGCCAATATAAGAAACAAAAACTTTTACTTACTTTTTCCATTTAAACTCCTCTATCGATTTTCACAAGTGTTAGACTGGTCTCGTTAAAATCCCGAGATATACGAAGTTTTGACTTTCTCGGGTTTTGTCTTTTTTTCGTGAATATAAAAATCAGAAAGGTTCCGATTATGCTAATAAGGCTGCGAGATTTTCACAAATATTAACTTGCGATAAAAATATCATTTACCGGGTACATTTATTAACCAAAAAACTGATTAATTACATTGTAAATAGTTGAGTGAGATAATAACATTTTGAAAGTACATGTAAGCACAAACACAGGTCTTTTTAAATTTATTTTCAATCTAATATGTGTGATGTGAAATAGCGTCGAAATTTTAACCGTCGATCGAGCTCAATCTGAATACATCTTCTACTGTACACACTTTTAGTCATTGTGTTGAAATCGTTGTGAAAACCATGAGTCTTAAATAAATGAATTAAATTCTTACAAATAAAAATCTAATAATTCCAAACTGTTTGCACACAATTACATACACTCTCAGAGAGAGAGAGAGAGAGAGAGAGAGAGAGAGAGAGAGAGACAGAGAGAGAGAGAGAGAGAGAGAGAGAGACAGAGAGAGAGAGAGAACGAGAACTTGTGTGTTGATTATAATACTTGAATTAAAGTTTTATTACTGAACTATATTATTTTGCTTAAGGATTCTATAGTCGGTCATTTGAGCGGGATTTTATCTCAGGACTCCACGTGCTTCGCCTGTCAATCAGTTTAAGTATAACAGTACAGATCAGGCCATGCGCCTCGTGCTACTTGGCTCCTCCTATATGGCTAGAAGAAAATCATTAAATGAAGACGTTTTGTTTTATGTTTTCTTAAATTCCTATTTAAAAGAGTGTTCCTATTTGAAATTATTCAAGAATAATTTCCTTCCGACTTCATGATTATATAACTCATGTACTGGCGATCAGAGTCTTTTTCCCTCGCTGTCGTATTACTAGATAAATTCTTATTATATCTATTACTTTAATCATTCATTACTTGATTACCGGGTATTTTTTCGTGTACTGTTTACAACAAGTATGTGTGTAAAAAGGTAAATAAAATATGAACAGGTTAGTCGGCATTTGTAAAACGTCAGCTAAATCGCATGCATACAGTGAAGAGCGGACGCTTGTTCAACAAAATGATAAATATCGCCATTAAAAGCTATTGACTTGTGCATATCAAGTTGTGTACATACTTACTTACATTGTGAAGAGTGCAATATTTTAACAAGCTACAGATCTGATCATTCTCCAGTAATGCTAAATCTGAAATTTAATGAATTTAAACATGGTAAAGGTCTTTGGAAATTTAATAACTCTTTATTACAAGACATTGAATATATAGAAGCAATTCAGCAGGTAGTCTCGAATATAAAGACATATTACTCCTTACCTATCTATAACAAAAGTAATATAGAGAATATTACAGATGATGAAGTTCAATTCATAATAGATGATCAACTTTTTCTTGAGACTTTGCTATTAGAAATTAGAGGAAAAACTATATCCTACTCAAGTTATAAAAAAAAGAAAAGTAATGAAAAAGAAAAAAACCTTATTACAGAAATAATTAAATTAGAAATAAACTATGAACAAAATTTACAATCTATACAGAACAAAAAGAAAGAATTAGAAAATATTCGAAATCACAAACTTATGGGAAATATAATAAGATCACGTGCAAAATGGTTAGACGAAGGTGAAAAACCCACAAATTACTTTTTAAACTTAGAAAACAGACATTATACAAACAAAATTATTCCCAAACTTATAAATGAAGACAACAACAAGGAGAACAGTCTGAAATATTAAATGAAGTTGAGTCATTTTATAAAACTCTTTACACAAGAAATACCCACAGTAACAATGAATATAATCTAAATGAACTTTTAGTAGATGCAAATGTGGATAAGCTTAATTATGCAGAAATGATATCATTAGAGGGAGAAATTACCCACAGAGAAGCAGCCTCTGTTTTGAAAAATATGTCAAACAATAAAAGTCCAGGAAGTGATGGATTTACAACAGAATTTTTCAAATTTTTTTGGAAACAATTAGGGCATTTTATTGTAAGATCATTAAATTTTGGATATAAAAAGGGGGAATTATCTGTAACACAAAGACAAGGAATTATAACATGTATACCAAAAGAAGGCAAAAGTAAATTCTATATCAAGAACTGGCGACCAATAACATTACTAAACGTAGTTTATAAAATAGGATCTGGCTGTATAGCACAGAGAATAAAAAATATATTAGAGAAAATTATTTGTACTGATCAGACAGGTTTTATTCCAGGGAGATACATAGGAGAAAATACTAGGTTAATATTTGACTTAATGCATTATGTTGAAGAAAATGATATTCCAGGTCTTTTGTTGTTAGTTGACTTTGAAAAAGCCTTTGACACTATTTCATGGAAATTCATAGACAAAGCTCTCTCTTTTTTTAATTTTGGTCCATCAATCAAAAAATGGATATCTGTCTTTCAAAGTAATACATTATCTGCAGTAACACAGGCAGGATGTCTGTCAAATTTTTTCAAACTCGAACGTGGATGTCGTCAAGGTGACCCAATATCCCCATATCTATTTCTTATTTGTGCAGAAATTCTCTCAATAAAAATTAAAAATAATAAAAATATAAAAGGCATCAAAATAAACAATACTGAATATCTTATCTCTCAATATGCTGATGATACTGTTTTAATCTTAGACGGCTCTGAAAATTCATTAAATGAAGCAATTAAAGAGTTAAACATGTTTTATGCACTATCGGGTTTAAAGATTAATCTATCAAAAACTCAAGCAACATGGATTGGTAGTAAAAAGTACTCAATAGAGAAAATGTGCAAAAACATTAACCTCCAATGGACAACAACTTTTAAACTTCTAGGCATACACTTTGATGTAGACTTAACAAAAATCCTAAAAATGAACTATGATAAAAAACTAGTGAAAATTAAAAATACAATTAAATACTGGGAAAAGAGAATTATAACTCCTCTAGGAAAAATAACACTTATTAAATCTCTATTAATTTCACAGTTAAATCATCTTTTTATCTCATTACCTACTCCCTCAAGTAATTTTCTAAAACAACTAAAAGAAATACTTTTTAACTTTCTCTGGAATTCCAAGGTTGATAAAATTAAAAGAAAGCAAATAACACAAGACTATGAAATGGGGGGACTGAAAATGGTTGATATAGATAATTATATTAAAGGATTGAAATCCTCATGGATCAAACGAATAGTAAATGGCAACAAGGCAAAATGGATACAATTATTAGAACACCAAATAAATCTTGATAAAACCCTATATTTAGGTTCAGACTATATGAATACATTATTAAAGGAATTGAAAAATCCTTTTTGGAAAGACACATTAATAGCCTTCCAAAATATACAAGAGAAAACTGAAATAACAACATGGAATGAATTTATCAACCAGCCAATATGGTATAATAAAAATATAAAAATAGGAAACAAGCCTCTTTTCTATGAACAATGGTTTAAGAAAAAAATATTACTTATATCTGATATTTTGGATGAAAATGGTATAATATTCAGTAGTGCCGACCTTAAAACAAAATTTGACCTAAAAACTAATTTCCTCAATCATGCAAGTTTACATAAAGCCATTAAAGGTGCAATGAAAAATTTGAATATTAAACCCGGCAGTGAGAATCCTAAACCCAGTATACCATCTAATATTGTACCATTTTGTTCTGCAAAGAAAGGAACCAAACCTATGTACAACATTCTATGTAAAGGACAAGTTATACCATTTGGACAATGTAAATGGGAAAAACATTTTGTAATTAATGATTATCAATGGAAACAAATTTATGGTATGCCTTTTCAGTGTACAAAAAGCTCTAAACTCCTATGGTTACAATACAGAATTAATCAGTTCATACTGACAACCAATACCACTCTTTATAAATATGGCAAAAAGGATACAAAACTATGCTCATTTTGCAACCTAGAGGATGAAACTATAAAACATTTGATGTGGGATTGTACTAAATCACAAGAACTTATATCTTTATTTAAAAATCATTGCTTAGATAACAGCGCACACTATGCAACAAACAGTTTTACATTTATTTTAGGAAATCTTGCATCAGATGCCAAAGAAGAAAATACTATATCAATGGTCATTAAATCATATATATATAGAAAACGCTGTTTAAATGAAACACTAACAATTCAAGGATTACTTTCAGATATTAGAACACATCTCACCACTGTAAAATACCTTGAAACAAAAAAAGGTAAATTTGAAAACTTTAACAGAAAATGGCAGAAATGGTTATTTTTTTTAAAGAAATAGATGGTCAAACATTTAGGTTTTTTGTTTCTGTTTTGTTTTTTCTTATACCTCTCCTTTTGAAAATCCTGTTTAGTTTTTAACACATTTAATGGAAACCCCAGGCAAGAACACATACCACACTTGTCGTTTTGTTTTTAGTTACAATTATTCAGCCTTTCCATCTCTGGCTTTAGTCTCTTATTTGATATTATGTAAATACTTTCCCTTTTTTCACATATCTTTACAAATGTTTGATTAGTTCTATATCAAGTACAGCAATGTTATTTCATTTCAGGTGCACCCTTACTCTCTTCATACCCTTTACCTATCTGATTTCTCCTCTTACTTATTAATGAATTTTGTACAAAATGTTCATGAGAAAGAAGATTTATATTTTATTGTTCTCAAATTGCAAAACTATCTCATGATCATCAAAAATGTTGATATTTATATGTATTGTTTGTATTACTCTCTTAATAAAAAAAAAAAAAAAAAAAAAAAAAAAAAAAAAAAAAAAAAGTTGTGTACATATCATAAGAAATATATTACATGTACATGTATAGTTTAACGAAAAAAACAACAACTAATAGTCATATTATGACTATACACGCAATCTTAGTTCAGATAAGAGAAGCGATGAGGGGTTACATGTACATAATGTAGGTATGATCTGTGTGTACGAACAAGTGCAGAAAATCAAAGAATCAATATTTGAATAAATAAAAATTCGTGTCAAAAAACTAAATAACAGTTGATTTCAAGATTTCTTATCTGAAATTCATTGTTTATCTTATCATTAACTGCGTGTACTTTTACATCGTATATTCACTAGGGCAATGTGATCGGCAATAGTACTACAGTACTACGCAATATAGAATGATCATACTGTACGAATTATGAATAAAGAAAAAGAATGATGCTTGTAAAAAGAACAACTAGCAGAGAATCAAGACAACGATAAAGGAAACTAAAGAAACATCGGAATAAAGTTGGGGCAATTTTTCATAGCAATTTTAAATGGATTAGAAATATTTAATGACTTCAATTCAAAATAAAAACTTAAGATGCTTCGTAAAATTATCGACAGCTCGCTGAATTAACAAAAATATATCGGATTAAAGTCACAGTTCTTTTAATCTATCGTAATAATTACATTTATCTAAAATTAAATACTAATAATAACAGACTAATCAAAATTAAAATTACCTCCGCTTCCCGGTTGTCACTGAGTACACGTTTCACGCAACGAATTAAAAACGGGGGAAAGGATGGAAGTTCTGATTTTAAATAGATTGAAATACATTTGTAATATATCATATATATACATGTATAAAGAAAAAATCTTGTCATAATTACCCGGTACTTCTTTGCTGAAGTAGATCGGGCAAAAACTAAACAAAAATATATCGAGAAAAATCAAAGCATTCAGGCCACGCCTACCTCATTAATAAAGCGCGCAAACCGTTTACAAAGCGTGCAGCTATTTTTAGCAAAGCGTACCGTGCAAGAAGCGAACCGTACCGTTCACAAAGCGTACCGTACTGTTCACAAAGCGAACCGTACCGTTCAAAAAGCGTAACGAACCGAACCGTGCAACTGGTGTAGTAGCACGTTTCAGGGTCTGTAATATAGAAGAGAAAGAGAGAAGAGGAAGTTCATAATGAGAGGGAAAGAAATTAAAATAATTATTGAAGTGATAAATAAGAATGTAAATGTGAGGAGCAATCAAATCAAGGTAGAAATTAGAAAGACTAAGCTAGCTTGTGTGAAATGTAAGTTGATAAAAAAAATTAGCTGATAATAAAATTCATAACTGTTATATAGCTTTTTTCAACTTTTTATTGAAAATTTCTAGACTGATAGAAATCTGTCCGGACTGACAAACTTCAAATGTTAGTCAGTCCAAATGACTGAAAGTGGAAAAAAGATTTCAAGAACTCTGTATATAAGTATGTGGATAAAAATTGTCAGAGTTCTTTAATTTTTTGAGCAAGATCTACTGTACTTAGTTGTCAAGATATTTTGATTTTGATATTGTAATGCTAATTTTATCAGCTATTGCTGCTCAGGTGAGCAATGTGGCCCCTGGGCCTTTTGTTAAGTTTGACATATCAAATATGAAAATGATACCACAAATTAAAATCATAAGCATCTGTTGGTTGAATTAGAAACTGTGGAATGTTGCCTATTTCTGTCAGATTCAGCTATTTGCTAGTGTGTAAATGTTAAGTTGTAGTAGCTTTTGCATATCGAAGAAAGTTAAACTCTTGATCGCATAATAAATGTACAGGGTATGAATGTGCTGAAACATAGTTCTGTATATGTACAAATTTATATTTGCAGGTTATTCAGCATTAGAAATGAATGTTTTACTGATAATTACAGTCATCCAAAATATGAAAATGGCGAAAAGTTGATGATTTTGAAAGACTGCGCATCTTTGGGCAATGGTCTGGACAAGAAAATCAAAAGAGGATTATATGCTTGAAACTACTTTGAACCTAATTCATTACAAGAATCAAATAAATACATTAATTTTTTGAGGAATCATGGAACCATTAACATTATTGAATAAATATTCTTTGTGCATGTTAATTAAGTATTATGATTATTTTTTGTACACAAATCAAACAAGTTTATAAAGAACAAATGTAAGGACCTCTGTTGTCATCATATTTTCTGTGTAGTGGTGTTAAGCTGAATATATTTCTAGCTGTTCAAACCAAAGCTGAGCAATATTGACCGCTTCTACATTTGGTGCTAAATGTGGGGCCTATGTAATCCTGTGGACAAGAAAGCTTGGTGAAAGCATTCTGAGGCAGTTGTTGAAATTATTTTCTAGGAAGGAAAGACAATGTGTTTGTGTTAGTTTGAACACATTTCTTTCATATCTGGCAAATACATGTACAGTACTGTATTTCAATTGGGTTTTTTTTTTGTGCATGTCACAAAGTTTGCAATAATAGTGTATAAAACAATTATCATCTGCATCAATCATTTTAAGAATTTCAAATGTTTCCAATTGCAAACAATACCAAATATAATCTAATAGTAATTGCAGAAATGAATCGTGAAAATAACCAATGTACAAGTAATTTTCCTGTCAGTGAAAAAATCAACATTTCTAATAACTTCAAATCTTGACAGAATCCCTTTAAAAAATACATGCCTGACCTTGACCTTCATTGAGAACAGCTATTGACAAGGCTATGTACTGGTAATTATAAACAACTAGACATAATTGTCAAGATGGCGACCATCTCAGAGGGCCCCACTTTAATAATGGAAAATAGGATGAAAAGCATTTCAGGGTACAGTTAATCTTTGATATCTCGAACACTGATATTTGGAATGCAATGGATATGTCAAAGTGATTTGTAAGTCCCAACCCCTTAATTTTTAAGTATTTTACCCTTGATATCACGAATACTTGGACATCTCAAAGTTTTTAAACAGTCCCATCTAGTTCGAGATAACAAAATTTGACTGTACTTTGCTTTTACCTTGACCAAGATATTTTTTAGTTGCCATATTTTTTAGATATGAATCATGAAAGTTGGTCAGGATAGCATTTTTCTCCAGCTTTTAAACCTGCATTTAACTACACAATAAACTTACACCTGCTCCAGCATCAAGATAATCGAGATCAAGCTCTGTATCTCAAGCTACTTGTGTTTACATAAGTCTGACAATGTATGAACAGAATTTACTTTCTTTTTTTAACCAGCTCCAAGACCCAGAATTATTTGTTCTAAAATCTTATACCTGCCCAAGCATCTAGATTATCAAGCTCACTCTGAAGCTCTGAAGCTACCCCTGTAATTCATTTACTTAGTTAAGTCAACCATGCAAGTTTGAGTAAGTACCATAATTTACATAAACATGTGACATATGCTCCCAAAACTTTAACTTCCTCCAGCATCTGAAACTTATAGCTCAGATTCAGCATCCAAGGCTGTGGAGTACATCAGCATCAAAATATGCATCATCTATCCAAATCTGGTGAATTTAAAACCAGTAATAAATTATAGTCATCAAAGGAAACCTGGTCCAAAAACTTTAACTTTCTCCAAAAGCCTTAACCTCCTCTAGCATGTAATATTCACAGCCCAGATTCCGCATCAAAGTCTTAAGTCTATAAGTAGGTCTAAATGCACCATCCAAGCAAGTTTTGTAAAGATAGGACAAGTAATAACTTAGATACCAAACCTGCTCCAAAAACTTTATAAGGTCCACAAACACCAACCAGGCCAACCAGGGTTATAACATGGATACATGTAGGTTACTCTGACTTCACCCTGGTGAGCTAAAAATCAACATACAGTATATAGTTTTATTTGTTATTTTTATATTTGTGACAGATCTAATACTTCCAATACACTGTATTGTACTCGAGTAGGCTGGTCTACTTTTCAAAGCATCACCAAGATGTCATCTACAGTAAAGCACTGAAAAGAGAATTTTATACTAAAACTTGATGGCAAAGAGTAACTTTTTAATATTAAATTTGCAGGTATTATCTAATAAGGTGTATGAACAAACATGTATGAATAATTTTGCAATCATTTAAATGGCCATATTTTTATTAAACCTCAATGGAAATGTCAATATTTGGTATACTTTTTCTCAGAATTGCATAGGCTTTCTAATTCTAAGACGAGATGTCTTTTCATAGAATGTTAGCGTAAGTTAAAGGTAGCAAGGGACAGTTTCGGATAAAGTACCCGTCAATATTTTTGTAAAATTGAGAGTTGCTGTACTTGATGGCTTATGAGATTTGCTAAAATTCATGAAGTGATTTTTAGCTCACCTGAGACAAAGTCAGGGGGAGCTTATGTTATACCCTCGGCGTCGGCGTCCGGACCTGGTTAAAGTTTTTGTTGCAGGTTCTGTATCTTAGTTTTTGTCCTATCTCCACCAAACTTGCATGGATGATGCATCTGGACCTACTTGTAGACCTGAAATACTTGGATGCTGAATCTGGGCCATGAATTTCAGATGCTGGAGGAGGTTAAAGTGTTTGGAGCAGGTTAAAGTTTATTGAGCAGGTGCCCTTTGATGGCCATATCTAAGTTACTACTGGTCCTATCTTCACCAAACTTGCATGGATGATGCATCTTATGATATATATGCACTTGGCAGGTTGAATGCTGAATCTGCGCAATAGGTTTCGGATATTGGAGGATGTTAAGGTGTTTGGAGCTGGTTAAAGTTTTTGGAGCAGGTGCCCTTTGATATTTTTGTTATTTTTGGTTCAATCTTTACCAAATTTGCATAGATGATGCATCTGGTGATACTGATGCACTCCACAGACTTCGAGCTGAATCCGAGCCATAGGTTTCAGATGCTGAAAGGGTTAAGGTTTTTGGAGCTGATCACGTGTTTATTCAAATAATAGTACTTATTCAAACTTGCATCGTTGATTTAAGTATGTAAATGAATCACAGAGGTAGCTTCAGATACTGAGAGCGATCTTAATTGTCTAGATGCTTAGGCAGGTATAAAATTTTAGAACAACTTAAATTGTGTTAGGGCTGGTTACAAAATGGAGTAAATTGTGTTCATACCTTGTCAGACTTAAACAGTTATTATAAGTATGGGTGTGTAAATAGAGATAGCTTAAGATACAGAGCTTGATCACGATTATCTTGATGCTGGAGCAGGTGTTTTTTGATTAGTTAAATACAGGTTAGTCAGTTGGAAAAATTTTGTCCTGACTAACATTTATGGTACATTTAACTTCGAATTAATATTATATTTTATTTCATATTTATTATATAATATTATATTTAATATTTAATATTTTATTATAATATATATTTAATATTTCATCATATGATATGATATTGTTGAATATTATATGATACAATATGATATTGATTCATTTTTTTGTATTAAGTCTTATGATATATGATATTTTATTATATAATTTGATATTGTATATAATATTGTATCATATATCTTGTATGATGTGAAATGATATTGTATTTCATAATATTGTATCTTATGATATTGTTTAATGGAGTATAATAAAGTTATGTACCATTTGTTATCATTTCATTATATACAATATTGTATCAAATAATACAATATCATATAATACAATATCATTTCAATAGAAAAAATATGATATGAAATGATATAATATGATACAATATCATATAAACAATATCGTATCATATTACATGATACCATATCATAAAATGCAATATATTATATGATAAATATTGAATCATATGATATGATATAGATCATATGATATAATATAGTATTATTTTATATGATATTTTGTTATATGATATGTTGTTGTATCAAATTTGTCATGTAATATGAAGCAATATCATATCATATATTTTTTATTTTGATATGAAATTGAATTACATGATATGATAATGTATCACTTGATACAATATTGTAATATATGAAATCATAATGTATCATGATATGATAAAATTTTGTTTTTTGAAAATGGTATTGTATTATATTATTGTATCATATGATATTGTATCATAAAATTTTGTATTTTTATTGTGATATCATATTATATTGTGTCAAACAATGCTACAATATCTTGTAGTTTGATATAAGAGATCATTAACTATGATTTTCATATTCATGTATTATGACCAAGGTGGTCTTATAAAGGTGATGCCTCGTCTCGGTGAGCTTTGTTATCTGTGATAACCTATGTTTAATGATTATCATTAGTTAGAGGGATGTCTCTTGTTGAAATTGGTACAAAACTGTTGATGGAGTTATCCGTACAATAGGGGTACCCTAAATGCAATATTATGCAAAAAAATTACAACAACTGGTATTTTTTTCATAAATTATCAAAAATCAAAATAAAAAAATATGCACGTTTCTGATATATGTACACTTAATCTGCAAAACAACAACATCCTATTTTGGAAACTGTAGGAGGAGTTATCTGTACCATAGGGGTACCCTTTTTGGCAGCCGCCCGCCATTTTCACCATTTCAATAACCGGATTTTTCCTTTAGAATACCCGTTTAAAAATCTTCTTCTCTACTCCCATATCTCTCTACTCCCATATATATTTGAGAAAAACTGAATTCAGGGTTATGAAGACCATAACGCCCTCTACTAAATTTGTAAAATTCAAGGCCCTGTGTCAAATGGGGGGGGGGGGGGGGGGGGGGCAGTATGGTCAAAATTGGCCATATAGTGAAAATGTGTTAAATCTTAGAAAATCTTCTCTACTCCCATATCTTTCTACTCCCATATATATTTGAGAAAAACTGAATTTAGGGTTATGAAGGCCATAAAGCCCTCTACTAAATTTGTAAAATTCGAGGCCCTGTGTCAAATTGGGGGGAGGGGGCAGTATGGCCAAAATTGGCCATATAGTGAAAATGTGTTAAATCTTAGAACATCTTCTCTACTCCCATATAAAAAATCTGAATGCATGGTTATGATGTCCATAAAGCCCTCTACCTAAACTATAAAATTCATGACCCTTTAGTCAGGGTTCAGGCCCTTTGAGTAGGGCCAATATGCCACATAGTGAACCCGGAGATTTATAAAAATTTTAATGTTTTCTTCTGTAGTTTACCGTCATGGGAGATAAACTAAATGCATTGTTATAATGTCCATAGGTTCCATCCTCTACCTAAATTGTGAAATTCACTCACCACGGGACAGGGATTGGGGCTTCTTATTGGGGGGGGGGGACATATATTTTCTAGGTCACTGAGACACTCGGGTAACCTATTGCCGTTGTTCGTATGTTGTCTGTAAACTATTTTACATTTTCAACTTAAAAACTTTAAGGTAAATTGTCACTTGGCCATATTGAATTAAATGATAAATACATGTTCTATTTTAGGAAATGTTTGTATGCATTTTAAATGAAACTGTGAATATTATAGAAGATTGACCACTAAAGGCATGCAGGTCTCTTTTTACCAAATGTATACAATTTTTGGCACCTGTTATATATGTTATATATTATCGGATCGGGTTCGGGATCCGAACACGTGTTTAGAATAAAAGTCGCCATCTTACCACCTTGTTGTCAAGTACATAACATGGTGTCAGAAAGAGGACTATAAGCCACGTCCGTCTGTACGAAACCTCTAAAAGAGCCAGGAAACATCGGTCAGTCAAGTCATTATGTCGTTTTCGTTCGATCAACCCTCCATGGACTGGTCCCACCCTGAAACCTACAGCGAATTTCTGCGGTTCAGACAACACGTGGATTTCGTTTTCAAGGGACCTTTGTGTAAAGCAGACAAAAAGGACAAGGCCGGATGGCTAGGTATTTGGATAGGAAAGCAAGGTCGCGAGATAAATAAAACATTCGATTGGGATGACGGTGAGGAAGACGATCCCAAGAAAATATTGGACAAGTTCGATGTGTATGTCAGACCGAGAAAAAACAAGAGAGCCGCGCGATTCAAAGTCATGCAGCGTAAACAGAAAGAAGGTGAATCTTTTGATAACTTTGTAAAAGACTTACGTTTAATCCTTATGGACTGTGAGTATGCAGACACCGATGACATCTTAATTGATGCAATTATTGCAGGAGTAGCACATAAAAAAGTACAAGAACGACTACTTGATCAAGGACAGGGCTTAAATCTTGCCAAAACTCTAGATATAGGGCGCCAGTATGAAATGTCCCAATCACAACTAAAACTAATCCGAGGATCTGACGAAATACCAATTTCCAAACTTGGATCAAAACAGAAGAAGCCTGAAACAAGGAAACATGACAGTAAAATAAAGCAAAAGACTGAACAAGTAAGAAATACTTGCACACGTTGTGGATTCGACGCTAACCACAGCAAATGTCCAGCAGTCGGTACCACTTGTAACTACTGTAAAAAACCAGACCATTGGAGATCAGTCTGTATGAAGCGTAATCGGGCTAAGATGTACTCATTGGAACCAGAAGACTTATCCAATTCAGATGACTGTGATGAAGATGCCATGATAGATATTCTTTCTACCAGTGATGACAGATCATACACTCGTAAGTCAGATAAATGGCTCGTTACACTGTATGTTTATGACAGACCTCTAGAATTCCGCATAGACACAGGAGCTAAATGTAACGTAATCATCATGTCACAGTACATAAAAGCAGACTTACACGCCAATGAGCAGAAGTCTCAGAAAATACTGCGTTCATTCACAAACCACAAAATTTGTCCAGAATTCTGCGTTGACTTACCACTCACTAGTCATATTGGTGATACACCTATTACAACTAAATTTGAGGTAGTAAACGTTTCGCAGGAAAACATCATAACTGGTTCTACAGCCGAGAAGCTTAACCTCATTATGCGTGTGGACACTGTTGAATGTGATTCGGTGCAGCTAGGACAGTTTAGTGACTTCCCAGACCTAATCCGTACCACTGGAACTCTTCCAGGAGAACACAAAATTAAAATTGATGAACATGCAAAAGGTGTGATTCACCCAGTGCGCCGTCAGCCAGCATCGTTAAAGCCAAGAATCATCGAAAAGCTGAGAGAAATGGAATCAGATGGCTACATTGTACCCGTTGAAGAACCTACCGAGTGGGTAAGCTCGATGGTTGTGAGCCTTAGGAACAACAAAGTGAGAATTTGTATTGATCCTAAAGATCTTAACGAGGTCATAAAGAGAGAACACCACCCCATGAAGACAGTAGAGGAAGTGTCATCCTCTATTCCTGGTGCAAAAGTATTTTCAGTTCTTGACGCCAAATCTGGTTATATGCAAATTAAACTTGACAATGAATCTTCATACCTTACGACTTTCAATACCCCAATTGGTCGTTTCCGTTGGCTTAGACTTCCATTTGGCATAAAGTCAGCCCCAGAAATATACCAACGCATTATGGACCAAATGCTAGAAGGAATTGAAGGAGCTTTCGCAATAATGGATGATATTCTAATTGCAGGCCGGGATAGGGAACACCATGATCACATCCTTGAAGCAGTAATCAAGAGAGCGACGGAATTCAATCTGCGCCTCAACTTTGATAAATGCAGAGTTCGCAAGACGTCAGTACCTTACATAGGACATATCATCAGTTCCAAAGGCATCAGTCCAGATCCTGAGAAAATTAAAGCAGTGTGCAATATGCCAGCCCCCACGAACAAGGATGCTGTGCGGAGATTCCTAGGACTGGTGCAATACCTTTGCAAATTTATTCCAAATATGAGTGAAATAGACGCGCCTCTTAGACAACTTTTGAAAGCCGACATTCCATTCCAATGGGATAAAACACACCAAGAGAGTTTCGACAGACTAAAAACCGCTTGTACAACCGCTCCAGTCCTTGGACTCTTTGATGTAAGCAAGCCAACAGAAATACAATGTGATGCCTCTAAAGATGGACTAGGAGCAATCCTCATGCAGGAAGGCCGTGTCATTGCATACTCCTCTCGGGCGCTTACAGAAACAGAAAAACGATACGCTCAAATTGAAAAGGAAATGCTTTCAGTTGTACATGGAGCATGCAAGTTTCATTGCTACATATTTGGCAAGCCAGTCACAGTTTACAATGACCACAAACCACTAGAGCAGATTTTCAAAAAGCCAATTTTGTCCGTGCCTATGAGACTTCAGAAAATGTTACTTAAGTTACAGTGGTATGATTTTACCTTTAGATATCGAAAAGGCAAAGATATGGCAGCAGCCGATGCATTGTCAAGAGCTTTCTTACCAAACAGTGAACCAGACCTTGAAATAGCTGATGTAAAAGCTTTCGACTTGTTGTCCGTCAGCAGGGAAAGACAAGAAGATATCAAAGAGCGCACCCTTAATGAGCTACAAGGTTTATACACTGTTATCATAAACGGTTGGCCGGACACGAAGAATGAAACTCCAGTCAGTGTGCGGGACTACTGGACATCTCGTAGTGAACTCTCTGTAATGGATGGGGTAATATTTAAAGGCATGCGCATAGTGATTCCACCTACTCTTCGATCACATATGCTCAGTCTAATACACAAGTCTCACCTCGGCATTGTGAAATGCAAACAGCGTGCCCGCGAAGTGATGTACTGGCCTGGAATGAACTCCCAGATCGAGCAGCTTGTTAAAGACTGTGAGAAGTGTGCCACGTTCCAGAACTCGCAACCACCAGAATCCTTAAAACCAACACCAGTTCCAGACCTACCGTATGCTGTAGTGGGGTGTGACTTATTCGACTTTGAGTCAAAGAAGTTCCTCGTGGTAGTGGACTACTTTTCTAAGTATATTGATTGTATGGAGATACAGTCGCAGTCATCATTTTCTACTATTGAAACTTTGAAATGTTTATTTGGAACCCATGGAATTCCAAAGGAGATCCGATCCGATAACGGACCACAATTCAGTTCATATGAATTCCGAAATTTCTGCAATGAATTGGACATCAAACATGTTACGTCTAGTCCACACTTTCAAAGCTCAAACGGCGCAGCTGAGCGCGCAGTCCAAACTGTAAAGCGTCTATGGAGAAAGTCAGTAGATAAACAGCTTGCTCTTCTGGATTATAGGACAACACCACTAGAGGAAGTGAATCTATCTCCATCACAACTTCTCATGGGAAGGAGGCCACGCAATACATTACCTGCAGCATCAGAGATTCTGCGACCAAAGAGCCAAAATCTTGGAAGTATTAAGCAGGGTCTACAGTCAGTCAAGGACAAACAGAAAGCCAGATTCGACAACAAATGGAACAACAAGGAGCTGTTGCCGCTCTATCCAACCGACCCAGTACGTGTCAAGCCACAGCAGGGAGAGAAGGAATGGATTCCTGGAGTGATTGTACGTCATCATGAAGCGCCGCGATCATATATGGTGCAAGTTGGAAATCGACAGCTGCGTCGAAATCGGAAACACCTTAGATCCTCGACACACAAAGCAAATGAAACGATTGATGACCAACCAGATGATGGAAAGCTTCATGTCGAAAGTCCGCCCAAAGAAAGTTCACAAGAACCTACCAGTTTGACTCAAGCTACCACCAACAAAACTGAAAACTCAGACCACACTCAACAGGCCTCTACCAGCATTACTCCGAAGCCGAATTCCACTAGATCAGGGAGACGTGTTATTCCACCCAAAAAGTTAGATTTGTGAAGTGAATGTGAAAGGACCATTTAACTAAGTGAATATCATTTCATATGATTATGTTTTATTTTGCATATGGGTTGGCAACCTCACTTTATGCATTCAATTTCTATTTCAGAGATAATTGACTAGTTAAACCTTGTGGACATTACTGCTAGCCAGCTACTTAGTAAAATTAACTGATACTTTCTGTTCAAGTAACATGTTAACGCATTTAAACTATAATTGTTTTCTTTCATTTTATAAGAGAAGAAAGATGTTATATATGTTATATATTATCGGATCGGGTTCGGGATCCGAACACGTGTTTAGAATAAAAGTCGCCATCTTACCACCTTGTTGTCAAGTACATAACAGCACCTGGAGCTAAGGTAAAGATAATCTGAGATTCTCCTCTGACTCTTGCCCCCCCCCCCCCCCCCAAATTTTTGAATTAATGTTTGCTAATGTCAAAAAAAGCAAGCATACTTGTCAGAGGAGTCTTGGCTTTAATGTTAAGACTCAAAAATGAAGCTTAAAATGCAAACATGAGACTAAGAGCTATAGTACTCAGGTGACCACCAAAGCATGTAGGCTTCTTCTTCTAAAAGCACTATTTACAGACACAGTGGCGTAGTCACACTCATCAAAAGTGTTTGAAAATTGTATCTTAAAGTGTGACGTAAAAAGGTCGAAAAAGGAGAACATTTCCAACACTATGTAAACCCATACTTTAATAAAATATGAGGAATGTGGAATCAGTGTGAGAAATTAACGCCTGTCCGGTAATTCGAATCTATCTCATATCGCATCGAGCAGATCGGACTACGCCGATCCAAATCGAAATTGACCGAGTTGTCTATCCCAAGTTTTTGGCGGCTGTGTGTAAAAGAGGTTTTACAAAATAACTTTTCATTTTTTTTATTATTGAATTGAAATAGAAATAAAATTAGAATTAATTATTCACAGTTATGTTTTATAGACTAAATTTGTTCCATATTGTTATTAATTTCAACATTTAAGTGAACTTTGAACATCTTTTGTATTATGTAACTATATTTACCCAAATCTTACTGTTTGTGTACATCCGCCATGTTGAAATATTTAACTGCAGAAAGCGTTGTTAAAAAGCGCAAGATAAATAATCGAAAGGACAAAATTTGTAGTTAATACTTATGGACAATCCCATTTTTCCAAGGTCTATCCCAAATCTATATGGGATTATCCTGTGGGCTATTTCATGGATTTTGTTAATTTCTCACACTGTGGAATGAGGACCATTCAAGCCACGTTAAGAGGCAATCTCTTCCCCTATATAAGATAAAGTCTTATTGAAAAATCTCAAATTTTGTTCATATCAGTCGATCAACCTAGCCTGTGTGTGCACATTTTAAAATCTATTACAGGTAAAATTTGCAATCTTAAAAAAACAAAATTTCCGACGTCTTCGTTGACTGGTGTTTGTAAGCATTAATATATATTTCAATCGTATACGTGACAGCATAGTTAACAGGTGAAAGTAAACAGCCTGTATATACTGTGGTTTCATCAATTTTCGTGGGTCTCAATTTTCGTGGATTTTCTGAAATCTACAGTTTCAAGGATACGTTATTTTGTGGCCAATGATCCTATCAAATACAAAATGTTTGTTGAAATTGAATTTCAATGAACATTTAATTTCGTGGATCAACTCAACAACGAAAACCACGAAAATTGGTATTCAGCAAATATTGATGAAACCACATTAAATAAAAGTTGTCTAAAAAATGTGATTGATTTTCTCTGATTGTCGTCAAATTGGTAGTTTGTTACTGTGAAAGTCATCTATTGGGTTAATATTATTACATTAGTTTTGATTTCATATTTTTATTTACAGTGCAGTTTGTGGTGCCTGGAAATACAACGGCCAACATGAGCTCGATGTATCCATCTCACGAAGGATCCAATACCGTAGATGGGAACTTTAACCAGCAAATACAATATTGTTCACACACAGAAGCTTCGGGTGTGACTGAGGCATGGTTAGCTGTCGACCTACAAACAGTTAGAAGTGTCAAGTCCGTTAAATTCTGGTACCGAAATGACAGTATGTTATAAATTATATTGATTCGATTAATTTAAACTTTAAAAACAAGACTTTGGACTTTCGGGTACGATACAATAACTATCTACTTATTGCATGAAAAACTAAACAAAATGACGCTTTATCATGTTTTTAGGTACAGATACATAAAAACAGCATTAGCTGCGGGTCTGAGGTCTGTACCTTCTAAAAAAAAATTGGATGGACAACCTGATTTTTTTTAACCGGGAGCTTAAAACCTGTAGCTAGAATAGCATTGGAGTTGAATCTTGTTGATTTCATTGAGCCATTGCTGAATAACCGATTGTAATAGGGGTCCTTGTGTTTATGATGATGGACACCTGCGGGTTTGTTTTTGTATACAATTTATTTACTATTATAGTGGTGATTTAAAAATGAAAATATACATAAATACATTTCGTTACGTAATTCATATAGGATGATAATTAATTTCATAGGCATAAAATATACATAATATTTCAATGCTATAATATCGAAGAGTTATTCCCCTTGACACAGCATCATATAAAATACCATATTTAATCTTTACATGATATAAAGAAATTTTTACATGCTCAGATTTATCAAATACACATTATCATGATCATCAATTCAATATTATTCGAAAAAGTATTAATTGATTTACATATATTTAGGACAAATATAATACCTGTTTATGGAACCGAGTATACATAAGACTTCAAAATCTATGCTACAAGCCCTTGACACAGTCTTATATGAGCCTATATGACTGTAATTAAATAAATACATTCACTCTAACATCTTTCACACTTTATACATTAAATTTAGTTTGTTAACTCAGAATAAATAAATATTTCAGATGATTAATTTATATCTTGTTAATTAGTAAAGAAAAATAAGTACTTACATATTTTGTTTGCTCAGTGTAATGTTCAGCATATTAAAGTCAAATCTATATTCTTTTTAAGGATATATTTATGTCGGCATGGAATGACCAGTAGCTGTCAATTTCTTTGTCCTAGGTCAAAGTTTTGGTGGTAAAAGTTTGGACCAATGAAATTTAAGAAAGCTCTAATACTACTCAGGTACCTCTTTCAGGTGTACTGAGAGTATCAGTGGTGGATCAAAATATTTAGTTATTTATGAATTATTTTTTGAATTATTTTATTTTATCATATGATTTTATCTTTATGCCATGTACATAATGTTGATAAAATAATACATACATTATTGCTGTTTAAATAATAAACAATTAAAGTATTACCATTGAGGGAGTCAGCAAGATTCCAGTTCCCCGAGAGCAAGCTAGCTAGTCTAAGTAGGCTTGCCCAGTAATGACACTGTTTTGGAAAGACATTTTCCCCAGTAATGGTAGTTATAAAACTACGTGCGCAGATCTTGAGAAGAAGAGGGGATGACTGAAAAGAAAAGAAAAAGCTTCTGCGCCCCCCCCCCCCCCCCCCGCCAAACAAAATTATCCTGCAGACCCCCCCCTTCCCCGGAAGAATATCTGGATTCACGCATGAACTATAATTACGCAAGATGTCCATCATGATCGTGCAAACAAAGCCTCATTAGTTTGATCCTGTTTTTGACAGTTTTATTTTTTATTTTTCTTAATTAAGAAATATAGTAGATCTGGTAAATATTGTATAATAACAAAAAATGTTAATTAATTTGTCTGTAAAATTTCTAATCAAATTTTGTCTAAAAACCATTTATATACTCTGGCATACGTAATCCTTTACCTCCCTGCTATAAATGCTTTGTAAAATCGCTGTATTCTAACTGGAATTTGATCAAATTGGCATAAAGTTGAGACTTTAGAAATACATATTAACATTGTACTAAACATTACTTTCTGTTCAAGCCAAACATGACTCGACAATTTTTCCGAACAATCTATGTCCAACAAATGCTTCTTTCGAGTAAAAAATTTGAAAATTTATCAGAGCAACGGACTCTTGAAATTTAAAAAATTAAAATTTATAATTTAAAAATTGAAAATTAAAACAAGCGGGTTTAAGTCAAAGATTTTTCGCTTTCCTAACACGCTACTTTTGTTTTTAACGGTGTATCGTGAATGAAAACATAAATTGTGCTATACACTAATTACGGTAAAGTATTGTATATGCATTCATTTAAGTCAGAAATTATTTATATATAAAGTTCTTTGTTCAATAAAATTGATAAAAATCGTATGTCATATTTATAATGTAATGCTTTGATAAAATACCTCTAAATGTAATGCTCCCATATATTTATTTCATATTACCCCCCCCCCCCCCCCCACACACATATTTACGGGGGAGCCTGGTGTGCCCCGCCATTGTTGATCTCACTGTATTGGTAACATTTTTTTCATGTAGACATTCCACTGAAAGTAAAAAAATCTATACAAATTGAATTTTGAGTTCACCATAGTATAAATTCTCAATTAGACATTCAATAACAATGTAATCATAAGCTGTCAAATAAATTCAAGAAATACTATTTTTATACCAATCTATGCCATTTCACATAAAAAGAATTGCAATGTATAAACTTGAAACCGTTAATTAAAACAAAGACGCTTTTTTCCCACATAAAGTGCATCCAAATAAAATGTTGCGTTTTTATTTTGTTGTGTTTTTCAAAATTAGAACAGGTTTATTAATTGTGGTCAACATTTATTTAGAAGTGGCCTTCAATAGTGTCCAAAAATTTCCGACCGATTACTGACCAAGTGCAATGCAAAAATCAAACTGTCTATATTCTTAAGCAAACTTGAATAATTTTTTTTTAAGAAATGCATCCATTGTTTAGCACTTGGCCTTCCTATACGGCGTAGTTTTTTAGATCACCTAAGCTGAAAGCTCAAGAGAGCTATTCTGATCACATTTTGTCCGTCGTCCGTCTGTCCGTCCGTCTGTCTGTCCGTCTGTAAACTTTATACATTTTGAACTTCTTCTCTAAAATTGCTTATCCAATTTCAACCAAATTGGCACAAAGCATCCTTATGAGAAGACAAATATAAATTGCAGAAATGAAAGACCGATCATTATTCAAAGCTGAGAAAACCTCAAAACTGTAGAAAAAAGGGGGGGGTGCATTTTTAAAATTCTTCTTCTCAAGAACTACTGAGTCAAATTCAACGTTGTTTAGCATAAATTATCCTTATGGGAAGGAAAATATAAATTGCAAAATTTAAGGGCTAATTCTGTTTCAAATTTGAGTAATTTACGAAAATGATAATAAGACAGAGAGAATGAGAGTCAATCAGTTTAATCAGGTTCGGCATTCCATATCTCAAAACCCTCTTTGAAACAAAGAAGCGGCCATTTTGAACGTATAAGAAATGGGTCAATCTGACAAAGATTAATTTATTTGTTGTGGAACAGTTTACGTGCGAAAGGAATATTTGAAACATGCAAGATACATTAATGCCGATTTTGTGAAGTAAATTGAGATTAAATATTCCAATGCGTTGACAATTTCACCTTTGACGGTGGTTTTAGCTTGTTTTGATTTTCGTTTCGTTTTCATATGCATATAGTATAAATATACTATATATTTACATATAGTATAAATTCTCAATTAGACATTCAATAACAATGTAATCATAAGCTGTCAAATAAATTCAAGAAATACTATTTTTATACCAATCTATGCCATTTCACATAAAAAGAATTGCAATGTATAAACTTGAAACCGTTAATTAAAACAAAGACGCTTTTTTCCCACATAAAGTGCATCCAAATAAAATGTTGCGTTTTTATTTTGTTGTGTTTTTCAAAATTAGAACAGGTTTATTAATTGTGGTCAACATTTATTTAGAAGTGGCCTTCAATAGTGTCCAAAAATTTCCGACCGATTACTGACCAAGTGCAATGCAAAAATCAAACTGTCTATATTACATATTCTTAAGCAAACTTGAATAATTTTTTTTAAGAAATGCATCCATTGTTTAGCACTTGGCCTTCCTATACGGCGTAGTTTTTTAGATCACCTAAGCTGAAAGCTCAAGAGAGCTATTCTGATCACATTTTGTCCGTCGTCCGTCTGTCCGTCCGTCTGTCTGTCCGTCTGTAAACTTTTTACATTTTGAACTTCTTCTCTAAAATTGCTTATCCAATTTCAACCAAATTGGCACAAAGCATCCTTATGAGAAGACAAATATAAATTGCAGAAATGAAAGACCGATCATTATTCAAAGCTGAGAAAACCTCAAAACTGTAGAAAAAAGGGGGGGGGGTGCATTTTTAAAATTCTTCTTCTCAAGAACTACTGAGTCAAATTCAACGTTGTTTAGCATAAATTATCCTTATGGGAAGGAAAATATAAATTGCAAAATTTAAGGGCTAATTCTGTTTCAAATTTGAGTAATTTACGAAAATGATAATAAGACAGAGAGAATGAGAGTCAATCAGTTTAATCAGGTTCGGCATTCCATATCTCAAAACCCTCTTTGAAACAAAGAAGCGGCCATTTTGAACGTATAAGAAATGGGTCAATCTGACAAAGATTAATTTATTTGTTGTGGAACAGTTTACGTGCGAAAGGAATATTTGAAACATGCAAGATACATTAATGCCGATTTTGTGAAGTAAATTGAGATTAAATATTCCAATGCGTTGACAATTTCACCTTTGACGGTGGTTTTAGCTTGTTTTGATTTTCGTTTCGTTTTCATATGCATATAGTATAAATATACTATATATTTACATATAGTATAAATTCTCAATTAGACATTCAATAACAATGTAATCATAAGCTGTCAAATAAATTCAAGAAATACTATTTTTATACCAATCTATGCCATTTCACATAAAAAGAATTGCAATGTATAAACTTGAAACCGTTAATTAAAACAAAGACGCTTTTTTCCCACATAAAGTGCATCCAAATAAAATGTTGCGTTTTTATTTTGTTGTGTTTTTCAAAATTAGAACAGGTTTATTAATTGTGGTCAACATTTATTTAGAAGTGGCCTTCAATAGTGTCCAAAAATTTCCGACCGATTACTGACCAAGTGCAATGCAAAAATCAAACTGTCTATATTACATATTCTTAAGCAAACTTGAATAATTTTTTTTTAAGAAATGCATCCATTGTTTAGCACTTGGCCTTCCTATACGGCGTAGTTTTTTAGATCACCTGAGCTGAAAGCTCAAGAGAGCTATTCTGATCACATTTTGTCCGTCGTCCGTCTGTCCGTCCGTCTGTCTGTCCGTCTGTAAACTTTTTACATTTTGAACTTCTTCTCTAAAATTGCTTATCCAATTTCAACCAAATTGGCACAAAGCATCCTTATGAGAAGACAAATATAAATTGCAGAAATGAAAGACCGATCATTATTCAAAGCTGAGAAAACCTCAAAACTGTAGAAAAAAGGGGGGGGTGCATTTTTAAAATTCTTCTTCTCAAGAACTACTGAGTCAAATTCAACGTTGTTTAGCATAAATTATCCTTATGGGAAGGAAAATATAAATTGCAAAATTTAAGGGCTAATTCTGTTTCAAATTTGAGTAATTTACGAAAATGATAATAAGACAGAGAGAATGAGAGTCAATCAGTTTAATCAGGTTCGGCATTCCATATCTCAAAACCCTCTTTGAAACAAAGAAGCGGCCATTTTGAACGTATAAGAAATGGGTCAATCTGACAAAGATTAATTTATTTGTTGTGGAACAGTTTACGTGCGAAAGGAATATTTGAAACATGCAAGATACATTAATGCCGATTTTGTGAAGTAAATTGAGATTAAATATTCCAATGCGTTGACAATTTCACCTTTGACGGTGGTTTTAGCTTGTTTTGATTTTCGTTTCGTTTTCATGAATAACAGTTTATAACTTAAGGGAACTATCGCCTGTATTTTGTAACTTTTACGTATCAATCAAATATAGACATCGGAAAGTAAGACAGCTGACTGTTACTTGCGGAAAATAAGATACATTAACAGGTACGGTACTTTAACAACTAAAATACAAATTCTAATGGTAATACGGATGGTCTTAGCGTAATAGTTGATTACTACAATGTGTTTGAGGCTAGTTGTAAGTATTCTCTCCTCTATTCAGTCTAAACGGAGATTAATATTGCTGATGGAAATCCTGACGATAACTTTACATTAGAGATGTTTTTGTTATCCAACCGATAAAGGACACAGAAAAAGAAAATTGTGCCACAAGGGGGTGAAAAAATATGTTTTTACGAAATATTGTTAGATTGAATTGGTAAAATAAAAGTATGTTTGATAATAAATCAGCGGGGGTGCAATTTAAAAAACGAAAATAAAATTAAGGTAAGATTAAAAAATCGTGAGGAAAAGTACTCTCTGGTCTTTTATTTTGAGCTGAACATTTTTGGCTATAACGGAGAAATTTATAAGAAATAAGAATTTATTGCATGGTTTTTGCTACATGTTGGATTGTGTATATTTGTTCTATAATTTGGAGATGTCAGCGTTTGAACAGGCGCATTAAGCGCAACAGTAATAAGTAATAAAACTTTGCAAAGATCTTCAAACCAGAACTAGGCGATTTTCAGATTAATTATTAAAAATAATCATTGGTTTGTGTGAATTAGTAGTCGGACAACTTAAAAGGGATTAAGACAAATGTGATGCTATTAAGTAAAAGAGCAATACTGACCTATGGAAATGGAAGAACAATTAAAAATTCTAAACGACACATTGTGGGAAGACGTCAGACAATATGTAATATAGGTCGTACATTTTTTTAATCTGCAGATCATTCTTTACATTGTTTCTTTTTAAACATAGAAATGCATAGTGAATGTGTTTTTCCTGGAACATACTATTAGTTTCAAACAATTCCCGAAATTAAAACAAATCATTGTTATTGTGAACGACATGAAGGAATACAAAAGACTTAAAAATGTCGACGTCACACATTGCACCACCTGGCTAAACTAGCTTCAACAATTATTCATTTTAACCTTTTTCTAAAAAATAAATACAGCACAAACTTGGGGCATTGTTCAACAACATAAAGTTTTCTCATACAATTTCAGAGAATAGATTCCAATTTTGTGCACAGTTTACATTAATATGGGACAACCGTCGGATACATGTTACTCATATAATCACACGACAATTACCAAATTATGACAATAGAAGAAAAAAATGTCGATGCTTCTACAATTATACCTAAAAAGACTAAGACGTATGGTTATTATGCACATGTTGTTATGTCTGGAAATGTTTTTAAAAATACATAAATAAGCTACAATCTCAACTTCGCGGGCGTATCCGGCAGTGGGGATCTATATCTTTATGTTGGTACTATGTTACAGGATTATCATGTGCAATAAATTTATGATCTTTTGTTGCATTAGGCGTTTTATAATCTACATTATTTTCAAAAATATTTACTAGGATTCATCATAATTAAGTAACTTCCTATCTTATTAACAAATTATTTCTAAAGTTGCCAGATTGAACTAAATAAAATGCTCTAATCAAGCAGTCGGAGAAAACGTCATGTTTGTAACGTTAGATTTTATCCACGGATTGCATTGAACATAAAAAAAATAATGACGTCGCGTTTTCCTTTGTGACGTAAAAAACAATCAGTTGCGATAAGGGGGGTTTTTGCCTGGAACGGTTCATATCATATGATATAAAATGAAACAATATTGTATATTGTGTATCGAATTGAATTTTAAAATGTTGAAGAAGTTGCCCCCCAAACAACTGTTTTTAACTTTAAAATAAAAGTTTAAGGTACAACGCTACACTCCAACCCCCACGGATTAGGATTTTGAAGATTGGCGGTAAAATAAAAAAAAAAAATTTAGTTTTTTTTTTTACATTTTTTTTTTCATTTTGCTATTCAAGATTTCGGATAAGTCTAACCTTCCCACTTTCAAAAACGATGGCTTGATTAAAATCATTGAAATAGAAAAAAAATATCCATGATTTCTTCATTGACACGTAACTCTATTTAACCGGGGAAACTTACAAGAATGCACACACATTTTTGTACGGAGATGCTTATTGAGAAATGTTGACATACATTTTCTATTCTGAAGTACACCCCTTGTACAATTTTTTAACGTTATCGTCCAGGATATTTTCATGCCGTTTGCAATACAAAATCCCCACATACTTTTAAGCTCACCTGAGCTGAAAGCTTAACTGACCTATTCTGATTACATTTTGTCTGTCGTCCGTCCGTCTGTCTGTCTGTCCGTCTGTCTATAAACTTTTCACATTTTCAACATCTTCTCAAGAACTACTGGGCCAATTTCAACCAAACTTGGCACAAATCATCCTTAGGCAATGGGGATTCAAAGTTGTGAAAATTATAGGCCACACTTGATTTCAAGGGGAGATAATTAGAAATTAATGAAAATTTTCGAGAAATTTTCAAAAATCTTCTCAAGAACCAGAAAGCCAGGAATGCTGAAACTTGTGTGGAAGCATCCTCAGTTAGTGTAGATTCAAAGTTGTGAAATTCATGATCCCAGGGGGTAGGGTGAGGCACAATGGTGGTCAAAGTTTTACATAGGAATATATAGAGTAAATCTTTAAAAATCTTCTTCTCAGAAACTAATCAGCCAGGAAAGCTGAAACTTGTGTGGAAACATCCTCAGGTAGTGTAGATTCAAAGTTGTGAAATTCATGTTCCCTGGGGGTAGGGTGGGGCACAATGGGGGGTCGAAGTTTTACATAGGAATATTCAGAGTAAATCTTTAAAAATCTTCTTCTCAGAAACTAATCAGCCAGGAAAGCTGAAACTTGTGTGGAAGTATCCTCAGGCAATGTAGATTCAAAGTTTTGAAAATCATGATCCCTGGGGGGTAGGGTGAGGCACAATGGTTGGTCGAAGTTTTACATAGGAATATATTGAGTAAATCTTTAAAAATCTTCTTCTCAGAAACTAATCAGCCAGGAAAGCTGAAACTTGTGTGGAAGCATCCTCAGATGATCCCTGGGGGTAGGGTGAGGCCACATTTGGGGGGGGGGTGTTAAAGATTTACATTTGAATATATACAGTAAATCTTTTAAAAATCTTCTTCTCAGAAACTAATCAGCCAGATGATTTTTTATAATTTTTAAGACTTTGGCTCAGGACAATTCTTCGGCCTCACAAGAAGGTTCAGAGTTTGATGTAGCTTAATATCCCATATATAAACAATTGTAAAGGATCTTTCTGAGGACTGCAAAACTCAACATGTCATATGACTATAAAATCATCCTGTTAGAAAAGGGACTAATGATTATAAACATAAGAATATCCAGGGGGAAAAATGGATTTTATTTATACAGGATCTACATGTATTATTGTACATTGTCAAGATTGTTTGTATTATGGCTCCATTAAGCTGATTTTATCATACCTATTGTTCCTCAGGTGAGCGATGTGGCCCATGGGCCTCTTGTTTTAGCTGTGTATTTAAACCTGACAAGCTAGAGAAGGCGTTCCAAAGGAAAACTCTTGCGGTTTTTTTTACACTCGTCTATAGAATGAACATCGTTTAAACCGATTTATTTAAGAAAATGTGCTGCATAAATATCTTAGGACAAACTAAAGTGTGCGCATCTAAACAAGCTGTCAAATATTGATATTCTTTCTGATTTGGTAAAACCAGCTAATCAATATTTATGGATTGTCGAAATCTTAAAGTTTGTATTTTTATACCCCTGCTCCGAATGAGAAGGGGGTATACTGTTTTACCCTTGTGTGTGTGTCTGTCTGTCTGTCTGTCTTTCTGCCCGTAACAAAAATTTATGTCGCATTTTTCTCAGCAACTATTCATTGCAGATGCTTGAAATTTAATCACAGTATTTCTTAAGTCATGGCATATCGTGGGATATATTTTTGTACCAATCGGACGTCAACTTCCTGTTAAATGACGACTTTGTTTATTTTTAGCCTAAATTTTCAAAAAAAATTTCGTCAAAGTTTTCTCAGCAACTATGAATAGCAGATAACCGAAATTTTAACACATTATTTGTTTAGGTATGCTATATTGTAGGAGATATTTTTGCACGAATCGGACGTCAACTTCCTGTTAAATGACGACTTTGCTTATTTTGAATATTCAAATCAGAGCGGGGATATTACTAGTGAGCATTGGCTCACAGATATCTTGTCTTTAAAGTCTCAACCTGAATACGTTAATAATTTTCCAAAACAGTGATTTATTTTTAAATATGATGTACGTTCATATATATAGACCAAATGTTGTGTATATCACCTTAATCGGGGCGAACAAAGATATGAACACCATCCGTCTAAGGGAGTACTTTATCCTGTTCTCCAACGTATCCACTCTGTCTGAAGCCCGTGTGTGCTACTCCCAACCCCCAGGGGTCATCGATACCACTATCCTGGAGGAGGACTGCCAATCAACGGCCAGATACATCTGGTTTTATCAGAATAAAACTTTCGATGGACCAGTTCCAATACTTGAAATATGTGAAGTGCAGGTGTTTGGTATGATATTTGCTTTTCTTCCTAGATAATTTAATTTTGGTTCAGTTGTTGTTTTGCAATATTTGTTTGGCTGAAAAAAAATAAGAATGTTGATTACGTCACATTGACCATGTTTTTTGCGCATTTGAAAATATAGATCGCTTAGTTTTTTTAGCTCACTTGACCTGAAAGCTCAAGTGAGCTTTTCTGATCACCCGTTGTCCGTCGTCCGTCTGTCCGTCCGTCTGTTCGTCTGTCAGTCTGTCCGTCTGTAAACTTTTTACATTTTCAACTTCTTCTCTAAAACCACTAGGCCAAATTCAACCAAATTTGGCACAAAGCATCCTTATAAGAAGTTGAATATAAATTGCAGAAATGAAATGCAGACTGATCTTTATTCAAAACGAAGAAAAACTCGAAACTGTAGAAAAAGGGGGATGCATTTTGAAATATCTTCTTCTCAAGAACTACTGAGTCAAATTCAACGTAATTTAACAAAAATAATCCTTATGGAAAGGAAAATATAAATTGCTAAAATTATGGGCTAGTTCTGTTTCAAATTTGAGTAATTTACGTAACTAATAATAAAGAGATAATAGCGGTTAATCAGTTTATAACTTCGGGTTCGGTATTGCAAATCTAGAAAACGAAATTTCTGTTTAAAGCAGCTATGTTGAACGCATGATAAACGAGTCAAACTGACAAAGATGAATTTGCTTCTTGTGCAACACTTTACGAGCGATGGGAATATTTGAAACATGCAAAATATATTTGTGCCGATTTGTGAAGTAAATTGAGGTTAAATACTTCAATGCGTTGATATTTTAACTTGTGACGGTGGTTTTAGCTTCTTTTTTTTTTTATTCTCGTTTGATTTTCGTTACTTGAGGAGAACTATCGCCTGTATTTTGGAATTTTTACATATCAAATCAAATACATGTATTGTGAAGGTATGTATTTATAACATGCACAGTGCCCAGTTAGTGAATAACTCACCAGGCTGAGTTGTACTGATCGCAGTGTCGGCGTGAACGTCCGTCTGTAATCAGGGTATGTGTACAACTGTCGATTTCGCGCACCTGATCAGCTGATTGTTATTGAACCCCGAACCCGATGTAAACAAAGCACTACATTCCTCCCCATTTTATTTAAAAGGACTGGTATATAAAAAGTTATAAAAACATATTAAAACAATCCAGCTTGCCAAATGACACAAATTACATTCAGCTATGAACAATCAGACATTCCGACTGTATCGACAGCAATATATAAGTGTGCCATAGCAATAAGACGCATAAAAACAAAATGAATATACAGAACTATTCAATGAAGTGCTTTATCCTAAGCTTAAAATCCTCTATCAAATAATCATTTCCTATGTCAGAAAGATGAACACCATCATCTCTGAACAAATATGATTTTCTTGCAATAATTTTTGGATGATGTATGAAATGTTCTCTATCTAAGATTTTTTTAACTTCTGAATTAATAATCGTTCTTTCTTTCTCCCCTTCTGTCCATTTTAAGTTCCGCCAAACAAGCCTAGAAAGTATTTCTGAAAATAAAATATGACTCCAAGAAAATTCTTTCATAACAGCATTTAAATCCCTCTGAATTTGTGAAAATAACCTTTTTGAGCATGCAAATTTTATATCATTGGAACCAAGATGGATTATAATGAAATCTGGGTTTGGAAATTTTGATTTACAAAATTCAATGATATCTATTAAACTCTCCCACTTCATTCCTCTAACACCTTTCCAAAAAATCTCAAGAACATCTTTATCAAACTCTAAGTTTTTGACTCCTAATTCAGGTGCTCGCTTTTCACTCCAGTATACAAATGAAGAACCTAATATCCACACAACATATTTTTTGAACACTTTTGTAAGTAATTCAGCACTATTTGACAAATTAATTAAGATACTTAAAATTTTCCAATGTAATAGACAAGCTGCATTTGTAACAGGATATGGAACCAATGGTATTTTTTCACCAGAGAACTTGTGATTAAGAAATTTTTCTCCAACTACTGAATCTTCATCACTAAACACTGATCCCTGGCAACATTCAAAGCGCTCATCGTTGTTGATAAATTTGTACAAGTTTTCAAAGTTTTCCAATTTCAGAATCTGAATTATGCGTAACAAAAGACCAAACATGAAATCAACCCAAAAAATATCAAAATGTTGAGAAGTATAATTGTTGTTGTGATTTTTCTGATTGTGTAAATCCAAAAAATGTGTTTGTCCAAAGTTAATATGACAAACCGAACAACATGTCGATGGTGAAGCATACCAAGGTAAATGATCTTTAATAATATGCCGTTTAACATGCGTAAATTTTGCCAAGCATACAGGACATGGTTTGCCTTTTTTACTTTTGGTGGCTCCTTGAATTTTAGGCGGACTTGGTGGTTCGATGTCTGATCCAAATTCATAATCTGGTATGAATTCATCCTCCATCATGAACTACATAATATTATAAAATATAACATATAGTAAATATTGGTAATAAAACTTCATGATACACATTTTTTCTAAAAAAAAACTATATGTTTATTAATACATAAACACACTATTGTAATTAGGAGACCCAAGAGAAATAGGAATATTAAGTCATAAAACCAATATACCTTGATATATATACACAAATGATAATCAAGTCGTTGATTATATTCTGTCCTAAAAATGAGGAATATTTTTAATTTATTCTATTTTTTTTTTTTAAAACACCAGTATGATTTAGATATCTAAATCATAATCTTTCAAATATTCTGGCTTTCTTCTAACCCTTTTATTTAACGTTGAAGGACCTGAATTGTTGTTACCAGTTGATGGACTAAATGTAACTCCGAGATTTAAACTAGACAATGACATCAGACTATCCGACGTCATTGACTGCGGAGCCACAGATAATTCACCATTTTCTGGTAATCTGAATATTGTATCAAGATTTAACTCGTCAAATTCTGAATTACATGTATCTTTACTGTATTGATCTTTAAGAATCTGATTTCGTAATCTTGATAGCCACAAAGGGTTATTTCTGTCCTGACACAATTTAATTCTGTCGTGGTGTATCACTTCTTCTTTCTTTTGATCTTGAATTTTGTATAATACTGGTGATTTTATCTCTGTTATTACATAGGGACCTTTCCATGGAGATTTTAACTTTGGACTTGTACCTACAATTGTAGCAGGATTTGTCTTGTATACAATATCCCCTATCTCATAGGTCTTTTGAACTGATTTTAAATCATAGTCTCTCTTTTGTCTACATTGAGAAGTTCTAAGATTTTCTCTAGCTTCCCTGTGAATAGATTCTAAGTTTGATTTAAGATCCTTCACATATGTGTTTAAATCTTTATCTTCCTCATGATCTACAGTACCTAAGAAGATATCTAATGGCTGAATAACATCCCTACCCAACATCATTTCATTAGGTGTAAACCCTGTTTGTCTATTCTTGGAAGCCCTTAATGCGCCCGCTAATTGTTGCAAATACTCATCCCATGTATCCTGTTTATTTTTAATGTAACACCTTAAAGCTATTAGAAGAGTTCTGTTGCATCTTTCTGCCTGTCCATTGGATGCAGGATGATATGGTGTTGTTCTTGTTTTAGCAATTTGTAGAAGTTCACATATTTGACGCATAATAGTACCGTCCATATTTTTTCCCTGGTCAGTATGTAACTCTAATGGGCATCCTAATCTACAGATAATATTATCTACAAAGCTCTTGGCAATAATCTCTGCCTTTTGATTAGGTAAAGGAAAGCATTCAATCCATTTTGTGAACTGATCTATAATCATCAAAATGTATTTATTTCCTTTCTTTGTTTCAGGTAAAGGTCCTAAAATGTCCATATGTATTCTTTCTAATGGAACACCAGAATGATATTGTCCCAATTGTGACTTAGCTTTGACATTAGGTTTTTTGTTTTTGTTACATACTTCACATGATCTTACATATTCTTTGCAATCTGAACGCATGTGATACCATATTGCATATTTTCTCAATTTTTCAAATGTGTTTGTTTGACTTAAATGTCCTGAGAGTGGAATGTCATGACAGAGTTCCAAAACTTCTTGTTGTAAACACTGTGGGACAACATAAATTACTTTTGGTGTTATAGGATCCTCCCATAGATAGTATAGAATGCCATTACTCATTTGTAATTGGGATTTGCACAACCAAAAATGTCTAACAGTCTTACTAGATAATTGAAGTTCTTGACTTGATGGTTCATAGTTATTTTTTAACCATGATACTATTTGTTTAATGTCTGGATCTTGTTCTTGAGCAAGTTTGAGTTTATGTTTATCCCCTAGTACACTTGTAGACTCACTGGACTGGTCCAAATATGGACTAATTGAATCTACTGTTGTTGATTTGATTGATATAGGGACTACATAATCTACATCATCTTCAAAAGTTCCCCATTGTTTTCTAGCTCTTGTACAAAATGGGCAACCTCCACAAGGAAGAGCACTTAAAGAGACATTTGATCTATAGTCATTACATGATGGTATTGAATCAGGGATTCTAGACAATGCATCTGCATTTTGATGCTTTACACCAGACCTATGTTGAATGATCATGTTGTATTGTGATAATTCTTCTAACCATCTAGCTAACTGACCTTGAATGTTTTTGAAATTGGTCAACCAAACAAGACTATTATGATCTGTTCTAACTATAAAAGGTCTTCCTAATAAAAAAATGTCTAAATTGTCTTGTAAAAACAACAATAGACAAAAGTTCCTTCCCTGTGGTACAATATTTTCTTTGTTGTGGTGTTAGAACCTTGCTAGCAAAACAAATTGTTTTTTCTATACCATCTTGAACTTGACTCAGTTCTGCCCCAATACACTTGTCTGAAGCATCTGTATCTAATATGAACATTTCATCAGGATCTGGATGGTGTAAAAGTGTAGCATATAAAAAAGAATCTTTCAAGTTTTTAAATGCTTCCTGATGTTGGTCAGTCCATTTGTACTCTGATTTTTTACTGACTAACTTGTGTAATGGTTCAACATATTCAGCAAAGTTTCTTACATGATCTCTATGATAATTCATAAATCCTAAAAAAGACTCTAATTCTTTCACATTCTTAGGTTCAGGCCAATTTTTCATGGTTTCAATATTCTCGGGTGTAATCATAACTCCATTGCCATTGACAATTCTACCTAAAAATTTAACCTCTTTCTGAAAAAAATGACATTTCTTTTGTTTAAATTTTAGGTTGTATTGTTTGAAACGTGCCAGTACATGTCCCAGTTTTTCCAAGTGATCTTCAAAATCAAAACCTAAGACTAAGATGTCATCCAAATAAGCTAAACATTCAGTCCATGTTAAACCTTGTAATACCAGCTGAATGATCCTACTAAAAGTTGCTGGGCTGTTACACAGACCAAAAGGTAGCCTATTGTGTTCAAACAAACCATATTTTGTAATAAATGCTGTCTTATGTTTGTCATCTCTATGTACGGTAATATTCCAATATGCCGCTTGCATGTCAAGGGTACTCAAAAAATAACTTCCCTTTAATGATTCAAGACAATCATTCATATTAGGTAATGGAAAAGCATCTTTGGTAGTTACTTTGTTTAAACCTCTGAAATCAATGCAATATCTCAAACTACCATCTTTTTTCCTGACAAGTACTGGAGATGAAGCCCAGTCTGATGAGGATGGTGCTATGATACCCTTTTCTAGCATTTGATCTAAATGTTCTTTTTCTTCTTTTTCAAAACATAAGGGCGTTCTCCTTAACTTTTGTCTAATAGGTTTTGCATTACCAGTGTCAATTCTATGCTGTATTTCACCATTAAATGAACCCATATCAAAATCATTCTTAGCAAAAACCTCTTGGTAAGAAATGATGAATTTTGCAAATACAATAGATTGCTTTTCAGTAAGATTTTGAATAGAACTTTCAAACATATCTATTAAAAAAGATGGAATTTTTCTTTTAATTTGATTTAAGCTGATATTGTCAATTTCCAAAGACCTTACATCTATTTGTTCATCTGCAACTCTTGATTTTGAATTTTCTACTTCAAAAACTTGATCTAATTGCATTCCAATACCCACAGCTGAGTTTCTTTTCACAGTTATGAATCTATCTGTGAGGTTCTTCAACAGAATGAAATTTTGATCACAACTAATGACACAATTAGGTGATAATAAACCATTCAGATCTCTACATGGGTTTATAACAACATCAGAATTCGGTGATTTGTCAAACACGATTTCTGCATATACACTAGATCTTGGTGGTATAACAACTCTCTTTTTTATTTGAACTCTCAAAATATCAATTCTCTCTTTGTTTTTGTTAGCAATACATTTAGCAGAAATGATATTTTGTGCAATAGACAAAGAAAAATTCTGTAAACTGATATCTACCTTGTTATGTTCTAAAAAATCAAGGCCTAATATGACAGAATCATCTATATTTGATATAGCAAAATTCCACATGGTTTTGAAATTTCCTAATAATAAGGGAACATTCTGACAAATCTTAGAATCTATGTTAGTTCCACTTATACCCTTGAGAAGCACATGACCTTTGATCTTTGGAGTGGGGTGTAACCTCTTGTAAAGATTTTCACTGATAACAGAAACTTGTGCTGCAGTATCAACTACAGCATCTATCGTCACATTCTGAATTTGAATTGGCACATAAAGAGTTTTGTACTCAGATGGTTTTTTATGTTTAAATTTAGTATGTGGTTGTGGCCTGGGGGTATTACTTTGAGCTGACGAATGGCCTATTTCCTCAGCTCGAGAGAGTTTAAATTTCTCTGGAACCTTGTTGGTGAATGTGGGGGTGATCTGTTTTGTGATGGCGATCTTGATCTGAAAAATGTATTATTTTGCATTGAACAGTTTCTTGCAAAATGCCCTATCTCCCCACACTTGAAGCATTCACTCCCTCTTTCTGAACTGTTAGATCTTGACCTATTGTATTTAATGGGAGATCTTTGTGTTGACTTAAATCTGGGTCTTGACTCTCTCTCTACCTCATTCATTTTCATTCTTTCCAATATTTCTCTCAATAATCTTTTTGTCTCTTTGTTGTCATTTTCAAGGGTCGAAATTCTGGATTCTAGTGATGGAGTTGTTTTGGGAAGGACTTTATTAACTAGTCTAATGTTTACATCTTCTGTGTCGGGTATGTCGTCTTTTTCTTCAAATGTCACTCTTCGAATATCTTTCTTTGTTCCCATGATCAATTTTTGGTTCGTAACTGCACTCTTCATATGTTGAACCGCCTCGTCTAAAGTTTTTGGATCTTTATCTAAAGTGACTAATGCAGCTCTCTTTTCCAAACAGCCCCTTAGAAATGCATCGATAGTGATGGTGCTTCTGAAGAATTCTGGACTGTCTGGATAAGCCTCAGTGGATAAATCTTCTATCATTTCTGCAAATTCTTCCAGTGTTTCGTCTGCCTTCTGTTGGATCTCTTGCAGTTGGCGACGAATTATGTGAGGCTGGTCCTTCCTGTCAAACCTTTCTTTAAATTTCTGACATAACAACTTAAAGTCCTTTTGTACATTCTCTGGTCTAGAACTAAAGAATTTTAATGCTTTTTCTCTCAAACATTCAATCACCTTGTCTAGTTTTTCTCTCTCATTCCACATGTATTTTTTAACAATATGATTAAACTGAATGTAGTAAGGCTTCCACTCTGTTTTTCCATCGTAAGTTGACAACTTGGGTGGTGTGGGACTGTTTTGTATTTTTGAACCTTTTCTGTCCTCAACTTTTTCACTGATGGGGTTGTGATAGACACTATGTGGGGCCAACCTATTTATGTTTGAGATAAACTCTTCATGCTCTCTTTCTTTTTTCATTTGTCGTTCTCTCTTTTCTACTTCTTTCTCTCTTTGATCTATTTCTCTCATTCTTTTACTGAATGACTCTTCTCTTTCTGATCTCTCTCTCTCTCTTCTAATAATCTCATTTTCTCTTTCTGATCTTCTAAAGTCTGTAGCTGTTCATCAAATTCCCTCTCTCTGATTGCCAATTTTTCTTTCAAATCTTCCTCTCTCCTTTCAAACATAAACTTAAACTCATCAGCTATTTTATCTCCTTTTTCTCTGGTTGTTTTCATGCTTTTTTGCCAAAATGATAACTCTTCCTCTTTTTCATCTAACGTATGGTCTTTTTCTTTCAATTCATCCTCTCTTTCTCTGATAATATTCTCTCTTTCTCTTATCATTTCTTCTTTCTCCACCAGCTCTTTCTTCAACATATCAATTTTTTTTAGTAAGTCTTGTTCTTGTGTACTAGACCCTTCTGTGTCCCCTGTGTGTACAGATTGTTCCACATTGCTGGTTTTTACTAAAGTTGATGGTACAACAATTAAACCTTCATCTACCAAGGGATCCCAAATTGAGCTGGGAATGCAGGGAATGATTTTGTGATCTTCTAAAGTAATTTTACCTTTGATGTTTCTAATATCAATAATTTTCTTTGCTCTTTTGTCCCCAATATTTCTAATGTTTTTTAACTCTTCAAATGTTGCTTTATTGATATCAATACGAGTAGCCATGATTTTGATCGTTTACTCCTGCATACACCTTCTCAGTATTGATCTTACTTTATGTATAAACTAAATCATCAGACAATCCGACGAAATAGTCATGTTGTGATCTTAAAAAACATGTAGGTGTACACTAACGCAATAGGACAAAAAAAATCAAAAAAATCAAGAAAAACAAAACAAATCCTTCAATAATATACTAATACTTTAATTGAAATGAATAAATATCTTCCCGATCGAATTTGAAAGACAAGAAAAAAAAAATTCAATTATGGCGCCAAAATGCACGAACTATTGTGCGGGGTATATAATCAGGCTGAGTTGTATTGATCGCAGTGTCGGCGTGAACGTCCGTCTGTAATCAGGGTATGTGTACAACTGTCGATTTCGTTCACCTGATCAGCTGATTGTTATTGAACCCCGAACCCGATGTAAACAAAGCACTACACATGTATAAACTTCGGTAATTCAGAGAGCTGAGTGTTTACCTGTGCAAAATGAGCAAAATCTGATACACTAAAGGCATATTATAAAATACTATACAGTTTATTGGTAACTTGGTACGATACCTACGTAATAGTTAATTAATGGAACGTGTTCTGTTAAGATGCTCAGCATTTTCAGTCTAAACAGAGATTGTTTTCGCTGCTATATATATGATGAAAAATAAATTGTGATCTTCGTTTTAGTGCACGTTTCTTCTGTTTTAATTGTTAACAATTTTCTATTTACTTACCGTATTTGAGTGTCAAGCTTCGAATTATAAGCAAGATACAGAGCTTTGCTCACAATTTTCTGTTTGTACACAGAGCTGAGGCTATGCTTTTGTGCTTTTATATTTTAAATGCTGAATAGGAAATACCAAGTTTAAACATCTGAAGTTGAATGTAATAAACTCATGTGAAAAAAAAATTGACTCAAACCTAGCAGAATTGTGAGCTCTGTATCAATGCTTATAGTTCTACGATTGACCCTGAAATTTTAATTGATCACGAGTCTCAGAAGTTTCTCGCTAAACGTTAAATACTTGTACAGAGAAATTGAATGAAGATATGCTGTAACCACTTTTGGAGCCCCCTCCTTATATGATGAATTATATGAAATCTACACCAACTTTGATGGTTTTTCAAACACAATTAAATATAAACAATCTCTTTAAAACAGTTTCCATGGTGTTACGGGGATAAATGTATCGCTCTTAAGAAAATATTACTGCGAAAAATCATATTGATTTGTAAGCATTTGTCGTTTTTGAATAAAGATGAAAATAATGTGTGAACCTTAGTAAAATAGAGTGATATGCCTGTCAATTTATTGTAGTTGTGGTGGAAGCAAATTGAAAATGGGTGGGGGAAGGCTAGACCTTATCGGAAATCTTGACAAGCAAAAAAGAAAAAGAAAACGGATTTTGAGTACGGCTATGTCTAACTTTGCAACAAAAAAAAGGGTGGTGGTCTTGCATAGGATCTTGTTTCAGTAAAAATGATGTTTCATAAAAATACAATGTCAAAGATTAAGTGTATGCAAAAATTAGTGAAAAAGTTGGATACTTTACAGTATTATGTCTCCCCTTTGCTCCCCTTTCAAAGGGGAGACATATTGTTTTTGTCGACTTTCTTATTCTTCTTCTTCTTATTCTTCTTATTCTTCTTCATCCAAATTTGTCCAAGCCGTAACTTAAATACCCTTTGACATTAAGACTTCAAACTTGGAACATAGGTAGATGGTATTAAGAAAGAGGGCACGCCACCAAAATGTTTGACCTTGACCTATTTTCTTTTTCAAGGTCAAGCGTTTTATAAAAAATAGAGTTTGGAATATAACACAAGATTCCTTAAACTTACAAACTTTTAACTTGTATCATACATAGATGGTATATAGTCCAGTTGAACCTTACCAAAAATTTTGACCTTGACCTTAAAATTTTATTTCAAGGTCAAATCAGAAAAAACTTCATTGTTCACCTCCTAAATATTCTTTGACAGAAGGACTTCAAACTTTACACAAAGAACAATTATAATACACTGAGGTGTACTATTGATAAATATTTGACCTTGACCTTGTTTTACTCAAGGTCAACTTGAGAAAAAATAATAAAGTTTTGTCTGGGTGGTAACTTAGATACCTTTTGACATTAAGACTTCAAACTTGGAACATACGTAGATGGTATTAAGAAAGAGTGCACGCCATCAAAATGTTTGACCTTGACCTATTTTCTTTTTCAAGGTCAAGCGTTTTATAAAAAATAGAGTTTGGACCATAACACAAGACTCCTTAATCATACAATCTTTTAACTTGTATCATACATAGATGGTATATAGTCCAGTTTAACCTTACCAAAATTTTTGACCTTGACCTAAAAATTTTATTTCAAGGTCAAATTAGAAAAAACTTCATTGTTCACCTCCTAAATATTCTTTGACAGAAGGACTTCAAACTTTACACAAAGAACAATTATAATACACTGAGGTGTACTTTTGATAAATATTTGACCTTGACCTTGTTTTACTCAAGATCAACTTGAGAAATAATAATTAAATTTTGTCTGGGTGGTAACTTAGATACCTTTTGACATTAAGACTTCAAACTTGGAACATAGGTAGATGGTATTGAGAAGGAGTGCACGCCTCCATAATTTTTGACCTTGACCAATCTTGTGTCTCAAGTTAATTCATTTTCTAAACTGTATCATATATGGATGATATCTAACATATAGCTGACTTCATTCTTTTTCACTTTTTAAATTTGCCCCATATTACAATCCTTGGGGAGAAGGGGAGACATGTGTTTTTTTTGTATAAAAAACAATACCCACTAGTTCCTTTTTTATTCTACAGAGGGGCCATATGGCACAATATCCTTTGAACGCCCATATAAAGCCATTGTTGCTCAGGTGAGCGATGTGGCCCCATGGGCCTCTTGTTCTTGTAAATTTTAACATCACAGCGTTGTGAAGTTGAATCTAAACCCGAATGATTGTTCTGAAGATTCTTTGAACATTAATATTAATCATTGAAACTCCATAAACATATCCAAATCCTAAGATTGATTCCAGTGAAATAAGGTAGATAAACACACAAGGCGAAATAATTTGACCTATTTTTCAAAGCATATATATTCTTTATTCTATACGCTTAGCTACGAGTAGAAATATAATTTCTCTCAAATTGTTTCTAAAATTAAACTATATGTTGAAGAAAAGTTATTTCATTATTTTAGAACAGTATTTAAAACCAGTAAAATAGTTGAATAAAAGTCTTGAAAGCAGTTATGTATTTAGTGTTGTCCGCAATAGTGATTGGGGTGTATTTCCTTATAAGAATCGCTTTGCAACCACTATTGAAATACGAATCCTTTTAAAAATAATTATTTCAATAGTAGTTAAGTGAATTTCATTCCAATGAATTTCATTGCAAATATCACTTTTTAACTACTATTAAAACACAACCATTATTGAAATTTGCATTGTCCCCTGCTTTTACTGAAAGTGGGGGATTATTAATTTGGGAAATATATATGTTACTTTGTATTTGTTATGTTGTTTTGATTTTCCCCTGTATATTTCTGCCATTCTTGTTTGAAATTGGTTGCTCAAAGAGGAAAATTCACTGCCTTGACGCACAGGATGGCGGGCAAGGTAAATAACTCTTAGGGAATAAAAACTATCTATCATAGTAGATTCCTTCTCAGAATCTCCGAAATAGTAATCATTTTTACATAAACTCGTTATCTATAGGGAGAGCTTTCATTGGTGCCGATTTTGTGAAGTAAATTGAGGCCAAATATTTCAATGCGTTGACAGTTTTTCACATATGACGGTGGTGTTAGCTTGTGATTTTCGTTTCGTTTTCATTTATGCTTTGCGTTAACCTGGGAACAATCGCTTGTATTTCCTGATTTTTAGGTATCAAATCAAACAGAGACTTCGGTTAATCAAACAGTTTACTGTTTACCTGCGCAAATAGAGCAACATCTGATGTATTAAGAAAGAACTAAAATGCAATTCATTCAGGCTATCGGTAATTCGGTATCATCTTTTGCGTAATGGTAGAATAATGCAATATGTTTTGCTGAGATGCTCGGCATTTTCTCGAGTTTATTCAGTTTAAATAGAGTTTAATATCGCTGACGGAAATGTGTAGGTATATACATGTAAATGATTCATTTTGAAAAATAAATTGTGTTCTTTATTTGTTTAAGTGCATGTTTCTTGTGTTTAATTGTTTACAATTTCTATTTACTTACGATATTTGAGTGTTAAGCTTCGAATTATAAGCAAGATACAGAGATTTGCTCACAATTCTATGTTTGTACACAGATCTGAGGCCATTCATTTTTCCATCTTAAATGCCGAATAGGAAATACCAAGTTAAAAATCTTAAGCTGCATGAATGTAATAAACTCATGTGAACAAAATATGACTCAAACCTAGCAAAATTTTGAGCTCATCTTGATCATTAGAAATTCTATATGAATTAGAGTATGTTAAATACTTGAACACAAAAAAATAAAAGAATGATATGCTGTATATAACTACTCTCTGGGGCCCCCTCTTTATACAATGAATAATGTGAAATGTGAGTAAATAAAAACGACATCGTTAAAACAGTTTCTATAATTCTGACACATTTCTGTTGCGGGGATAAAAGAACTATCGCTATTCCTAAGAAAATATTACAGCGGAAAATTATCCTGGTTGGTAGCCATTTGTTATTTTTGAATAAAAATGAAAATAATGGGTGGGCCATAGTAAATTAGAGTAATGTGCCTGTCAATACGGTAACATTGATTTTTATAGCTCTTTAACGTGTCACGTGACAACATTTTGCATTCCAGTGTATTCATCAATCAAGTGTGAGTAAAGTTATAAAAGTCACGAGTTTACACGAGGTAAACAACAGTCATTTAATTATAATGGAGAAGACAAATTAAATTGTTGAATATATTTAATTTGAGAAATTGAGCGCATTGAGGATATATACATGTAGGATTTTTTTGATAAAATACAATAACTATTATGTCTAAAAAAAAAAATTACAATAACTAGTAAGTAGTTGAGGAAGAAAATGTACCTATATGCTCTCATATATTTTGATCGCTTTATTAAGTGGGGGAGGGGGGCAAAACGAAAATACAGGGAATTAGAAGTTATATAACAGTGCACCCCTACCAAATATTTAGTTCTATATCTTGCGTAGGATTTTCTTATTCTGTGTAAAAACAGTATTTCATGAAGGTACAATGTCAAAGATTACGTGTATGGAAAAATAAGTGTAAAATTCGAATACTTTACAATATTTATTTTTTTGTTATTCTACCAAGGGCCATATGGCACAATATCTTTTGAACGCCCATTGTTGCTCAGGTGAGCGATGTGGCCCCATGGGCCTCTTGTTTATCACAATATTCTGTACATCTATCGAAATCTCAACATATCTAAAATTTGTCTTTCTGTCATATCTTTCATCTAGTTAATATGTCGCTATTTTTTTTTAAATCAAGAGCTTGATTTTTGAAGAAAACAAACCGCTTATCGTTTATAATTAAGGGGGCTGAATGGTCGTAGCCAATTTTAGAATATATTAATCTACAGTCTCCTCTATAAGACGAGCTTTCAAATTGTACGACGATACTGGAAATATTAAAATAACAAAACTAAGGTATTATGAAATAAGTTTAAGTTCATCGATTTAAAAAAAATCAGGTTGTCCATCCAACCTCCTTAAGAGGGTTCGATGGTCATTGGAACTTTAAGACTGTATTGATTTCCTTTAAAATAAGAACTCTATATAAAAAATTATAGAAAAATACTCACATTTAAAAAGTAAAATATATGGAATTTTATTAACTAAATAATAAGTTTAAAGCTAAACAAATGATCTCTTAAAATTTTAGGTAGATCTGGTGGTTAATTTGTTCACCATCCAACCTCCTTCAGGTAACCAGGGAAGATGGTTTTGATAAAATATTTCAGGTTGTGAAACGGGATTTTACGGAGAAAACTGCTCGTCTACCTGTGACCACTGTAAAAATACTGAGACTTGTGGAATAGTCAATGGGCATTGTGATGAACAAGGCTGTGCTCTATCCGGCTTTCAAGCGCCTAAATGTACTGGTAAGCGATTGGCTTGGCATCCGTCTGTCTTTCCTAATATCAGTCCATCCGTTTGCCTGTCACTTTGTGTATGTGTGTAAATTCTTTACCATTTCTTGACGTCCGTGTAGTTTCTCTCTGCACATATAATAGCTTCAGTTTAAACAAATTTCCATGTATATAAAGGCTGGTCATTTCTTTAAGAGGACTTCATGGTCGTGGCAATTTTTAGACTATTTTCATCTTCTTCAGAAGAAGAGCTTTGTATGAAAATTTAAAGTAAAATTCAAATTTCAAAGCTTGTATATATTGAATTTTTTCTTTACTAAATATTTCTAGCCATAAAACTCGCATATAAAATCATAATGTAAATCTAATGGGTTATTTGTTGATCATCCAGACTCATTAATCTTTTTTTTCAGAATGTTCCCCTGGCTTTTTTGGCGCCGATTGTGACAAGGTTTGCAGTCAGACCTGTAAACTTGACAACTCCTGTAAAAGAACCACTGGATTCTGTCTGCATGGATGTGACATCGGATATATAGGGGATTACTGCAACTCCAGTAAGATTGGACACGCAATTGCACCCTCTCGGGCATACTCGGAAACCCACAATTGATTATTTTACAAAGCGTAGTCAACCGAGGGTTTCGAAGAATCGTTTTGGTCTTATCGACACAGCCCCCCCCCCTCCCCCGGAAAAAAAGAACAAACTATCCGATGTTAATTTTTTATGTTAAATGAAGTTGCTTCACATTGATTATGTTCAGCATGTAATGCAATTTCTTCTTATTAATAGAGTCAAATGTCTTATAATCAACAAAACAACAGTAAAACCGTCTCTGAATTTGGAGTGCTTGTAATATAAGACATCTGTAGTACCTAACATAAGTTGAAAACTAAAATGTGCATCTGTGGTAACACTATTGGAAGATGCCTAAAATATTGGCATTGTGGCAAACAATGACAGAAGCAAATGATAATACCTCGATAATTTTTGGAGCCATCTGGGTCAACCTAACACAAGCAAAATAACAGCATCAGACCATTGCGTTGGAAAATAACCCGATGATAAAATACGATTAAAAATGATATTTTATATAGAGCAAAAGTATACCATTGAATTCTATAAAGTATTGATTCAAAATATAATCAAGGCCGTGAGATTGTCTCGTTTGTCTATAGCATCCGATGATTTTTTTTCTGGGAAATTTCAATGCCTAATGCTTCAAACACAATGGTTCCTGTGTCTTCTTATCCAGATTGGTAGTAAATATAAAGAAACACTCCGAACAGTTCCAAATCAATTGATGTATGTTTATGTTTCATTTTTTTCGAAAATGCTTATAGAATATGTTTAGGTTGTCTTTACCGAGAAGATTGTTTCTGAACGTTAGTACATTCTTTTAGCTTCGATCAAATTCATATGGTTTATTGTTTTCGTATTATTAAAACGAATGAGTGCTGGTGATAATACAAAAGAATTGATGATTGGTGGAACGACGTGTCAAACCTTTTTTTTTTAAATATAAACAACAAGACAGAACTATGCAGCCTAGCTAATGTACAATGAAACTTTTTATAATTTTCTTAAGCCGCCAAACACAAACTGTTCTCTCCTTACCCAGTAAAAGCACGCTACAAAGTGGACAGAAGACTTCTTGTTTAACTGTCAGGCATATACACATGTCATTGTGATAATACTGTGTCCATTACCTAGTGTGTCATTTTCAGTTTTAAATACCATTTATTTATGGTGGGATGCCTGTTTGTGCCAAGTAAGACAAAATATTTTATCTGGCGGTCGCCACATAATTTTCCTGATGGCTACCGGAAAAAATTAAGACTACAGTTCGAGTCCTCATTACTTTGCTTATCTTTTTAGGCCACCTGAGTCACCCATTGCTATTGGTTTTTGTCTGCCCATATATGGCCATATCAACATGCATTAGATATCAAAAAAACTTATCTTCTACTGCCCTATAATTCTGAAAAGATTAAATGCATGATAATGATTTCTAACGAAATTATGAAATTCATGACCTTTGGGTTTTTTATTTTAACTTGTTTGTTTTGGTGGTTTTTCTTCATTGGTGTTCTTTTAAAACCAAAAAAAAGACAAACAAAGGGTAAAATGTTTTTTTCTATGTATTTCTTCTTTGTTTTCTAGCTTGTTCTAGTGGGACATATGGACAAGACTGTAAGGAGACCTGTGGGCTTTGTTTAAACAACATGACGTGTAACCCTTTTAACGGGACATGTCCCAGTGGATGCAATGCCGGTTTTGAGGGCCATATTTGTAAAACACGTACGTATTTAAACTTTGTATATTTTAGTATCAAAACTATTATAATTTCCCCTGTTAAATGAATTAGGAATAAATTCAATGTGCAATTTCATGTTTACTGTTTAAACGTTTGGTATAGTGAGCGGCTTCGGGAAAAAACTGAAATATCGTCAAATTAAATGATTGAGTTGTTGCATCTCAAACACAGCTATCAGACCAAATTTCTGTACACTTAACTACAATAAAGGGATGACAAGAAAGCAACCCTGGTAAAAAAAAAATAAAGTTTTTTTAATTTGTTCTGATCTATACGCTTAGTTGCCAAAAGTACTGCAACAAACATGGTTGATGTCATCGCGATTTTGCTGGCTTCAATTTTTATTTTTATTCCTGACGCATAACGAGGTATATTCGAGGAATAGTATCCAGGTGTGATTTATATGGGGTATGATTTATTAAAGGAACCATTTCTCGTTCCTAGATGCATATGATGGAATTTTGATGAAAAAAACTGTACATATAATATTGACAAAAATAATCAAATAAAGTTCACTTTTTTGCTGTACATTAAAGCATATAAGTTACATTACAGGTTGCAGGCATTTTTGGCAGATTTTAGAATCACTACAACTCCCTTCAGTGTTCAATTTTGCACACAGTAGGCTGTCCAAAGCAGTATGAGAAAGTCTCTGTCGCCAATCAGTTTGAACCTTTCTCATGGTACTGGAGCATCTCTCCGAGTCTGCATATGAGTGGGCAATTGTCAAAGTTGCAAATGCAACTTTGCATAAGTTATGGTACATATCCATCCCATACATACATCTTTTGGTTCGGACACGGTCTTCCCAAAAGTTTCCAATGAACTTGTCTTGGGTAAAGATGATTCAGGAGCCAAAAAGTAATCCGCGGCCTCATCTTCCAAATCTTGTAGGTCTATTGCTGGCCTAAGAAACTTCTTGGCCAAAACCATTACTATTCAAAAAAGAAAGGCAACAATAAATACCAGGTAGCAATAAATAAAATTGTTTTAATTACAAGAAGATATCTTACTTACCATCCTCTGCACATGCTGCTCCTCTCATGTCAGGATTCAGAAACTTCATGTGTAATAGAATGGTGTCTTTAAATGGAAACTTCATCATTTTCTTGACCACTGCCTCATAGAATAACCCAACATGTCTAATAAAAAAAATAGTAAGGATATTCAACATGCTGTGGCTAATTAGATTAAAATGTTTAAGCTGTAGACTAGTAAAACTTCGAACCTGTAGAACTTCTCTATAGTTTTAGGTTCTATCTCATCATGTTTTGAGATGTAATCCCTTGTTTCAAGTCCCACAGCAATTAACTTATTATTTAGTTGGAATTACGCATCCTCAAAATCCTGTCTCGGTTATTGCTTTCACCTGCACAAATTTCCCAAGCAGCCTTTCGCAGCAGCCCTTTTCATCTGCGTATGGAATTGAGAGATAATAGGTGCACTTGCCTGAAAACAGTAAATGAATTGTATTAGTACATTGTCAAAACACAGGGATCAAATGACAGAAATAATCTTAGCACTTACCTGAAAGGTTGTGTTGAATTCATTCAGAATTGGCAGAGAGAACCTCAGAAAAAGGCAAAACATGTGCATCTCGTGAGACGATAACAAATCTCTGCACTCGCCCAGCTCTTTCTGACTCACTTCTTAGTGCTGGCCACAAATGTATAATTCTTTCCCTACGGTGCAGAATATGATGTAAAAAATTCAAATAAACAGAGAGTACGTCAACAGACTTGAAAGAGCAAAATGTTCAACCAACACGATTTGTAACCGTTATAACGGGACATGCCACAGTGGATGCAATGCCGGTTTTGAGGGCCATATTTGTAAAACGCGTACGTATTTAAACTTTGTATATTTTAGTAACAAAACTATCATAGTTTCCCTGTTTAATGAATTAGGAATGAATTCAATGTGTAATTTTATGTTAACAGTTTCAACGTTTTGCATAGTGAGCGGTTTCGGGAAAAACTGAAATATCGTCAAATTAAATGATATGAGTTTTAGCATTTCAAACACAGCAATTGCTGTATACTTAACTACAATAAAAGAGTGACAAGAAAGCAACACTGAAGTTTCTTAAATTTGTTCTGATCTATACGCTTAGTTGCCAAAAGTACTGCAACAAAACATAGTTGATGTCATCGCAATTTTTCTCGCTTCTATTTTTATTTTTATTGCTGAAGCGTAACGAGGTATATTCGGGGAAAAGTATCCGCGTGTGTTTTATATGGAGTGTGATTCATTAAAGGAACCATTTCTGGCTACTAGATGCAGGCGATATATCCGGTGCATATGTGTGATAAGTTTCTAGCCCCAAAACTATACAAGACCTCTGATAAAAATGGAATTTTGATGAAAAAACTGTACACTCCCCATATCAAAACAGTACTAAAACTGTACATTAAATATCGACAAAAATAATCCAATAAAGTTCACTTTATTGCGGTACATTAAAGCATATAAGTGACAAGTTACAGGCATTTTTTTCAGATTTTAGAATCTCATTTGGAGGTTCATAATCACAACAATCCCCTTCAAAGTTATATTTTGCACACAGTATGCTGTCCAAACCAGTATGAGAAAGTCTTCGTCGCCAATCGGTTTGAATCTTTCTCATGATGCTGAAGCATCTCTCCGAATCTGCATTGGTGTGGGCAATTGCCAAAGCTGCAAATGCAGCTCTGCATAAGTTATAGATCATAACCATCCCATACATATCTTTTGCTTCGGACCTAGTCTTCCAAAAAGTTTCCAATGAACTTGTCTTGGGTAAAGATGATTCAGGAGCCATCCGCGGTCTCATCCTCCAAATCTTAAAGGTCTATTGCTGACCCAAAAAACTTCTTGGCCAAAACCATTACTATTAAAAAAAACCCAAAAGCAGCAATAAATAACAAGTAGCAATAAATAAAATTGTTTTAATTACAAGAAGATATCTAACTTACCATCCTCCTAAATGGAAACTTCTTCATCATTTTCTTCACAACTGCCTCATAGAATAACCCTCCATGTCTAATAAAAAAAAAATAGTGAGGACATTTAACATGCTGTGACTAATTAGATTAAAATGTTTAAGCTGTAGACTAGATAAACTTCAAACCTGTAGAACTTCTCTATAGTTTAAGGTTCTATCTCATCTTCATGTTTTGAGATGTAATCCCTTGTCTCAAGTTCCACAGCAATCAACTGATTGTTTAGTTGGAATTTTGCATCCTCAAAAGGTACATGAGTGATATCTTCTGTGTCGGTTATTGACTTCACCTGCACAAATTTCCTAAGCAGCCTTCGCAGCACCCTCTTCATCTGCGCATGGAATTGAGAGATCATGGATGCACTTGCCTGAAAACAGTAAATGAATTGTATTAGTACATTGTCAAAAACGGGGATGGAATGACAGAATAATCTTAGCACTTACCTGAATGTTGTGTTGAATTCATTCAGAATTGGCAGAGAGAACATCAGAAAATGGCAAAACATGTGCATCTCGTGAGACGATAACAAATCTTTGCATCTCTGCACTCGCCCAGCTCTCTCTCTGTCTCACCATTACTACAAAAGTAGCTTCTTAGTGCTGGCCACAAATGTATAATTATCCCTCTGCGGTGCAGAATCTACTGTAAAAAAAATCGAATATAAGGAGAGAACTGTCAACAAATTTAAAGGAGCAAGTTGTTTAATCAACACGATTTGTACCCGTTATAACGGGACATGCCCCAGTGGATGCAATGCCGGTTTTGAGGGCCATATTTGTCAAATAAGTGCATATTTAAACTTTGTATATTTTAGCAAAACAACTATCCTAGGTTCCTTTGTTTAATGAATATTATGGTCATTGATAGTCAGAAAAGTGCTGTGGCCTATGGACCTCTTGTTTGTTTTTTTAAGTTCTTTTGAAACAAAGTAACACAAATGGTAAATTTTTTTGTGTGTATATCTTCTTTGTTTTCTAGCTTGTTCTAGTGGAACATATGGACAAGACTGTAACGAGACCTGTGGGAATTGTTTAAGCAACATGACGTGTAACTATTTTAATGGGACATGTCCCAGTGGATGCAATGCCGGATTTGAGGGCCATATTTGTAAAACACGTACGTATCGAGAATAGTTTTTATTTAATAAAAGCTGAACTGGTCTTCACGCGTCATTGCTTCCTTTTTTGTAAACTATGCATATAAAGCATTAAATTATGACTCACTGATGTTTTTGAAGCGGCCATGTTTTGTTTGTATGTTTTTTGGGTTTTTTTTTTTTTGGGGGGGGGGGGGGGGGGTTCAATAAAAATTTATTGACAGGGCATAAAAAGAAATATGTTGGCATTTAGAAAGTGTTATTTTTCGAAATATCAATTTTTGAAAACCAGTATATTCCACAATATGCCAAATTACTGAAAACAAAAATCAACTTTGATACAATTCTTGGACCAAACCAGGAGATGAACAGTTTTTTAAATTTCACTTTTTGCCGACTCTTTATTATAGTTTTCATATATTTGAAAAAGAAATCCTTAGAGCAAAAATACCAAACATGGGGATTTAGCGCATTATTAACTAATTCTTATAGTGTCCAAGGTAGTCAAAAAAAATACTGTCCTCTCGACCTTATATAGACTGTAAAATAGTTAAGAAAAAGTTGTCCTTTCACATTTATATATAATAGTCTTTTTAACTAATTTACAGTCCATATAAAGACTGTGACTATATAAAGAGCAATTCAGGGTTAACACATGGATTACGGATGCAGTTTACATGAAATAAAACCCGGTTTGGTGTCACGTTGAAAGCTTTTTACTTGTTTTTTTTTTCTTTTTGCTTGTTTGTTTAGGCGTTTTTCAATTCATATAACCATTGGTATTCTTTTAAAACATAAAAACAAAGGGTAAAATGTTTTTTCTATGTATTTCTTCTTTGTTTTCTAGCTTGTTCTAGTGGAACATATGGACAAAACTGTAATGAACCCTGTGGGGATTGTTTAAACAACACGACGTGTAATCGTTATAATGGGACATGTCCCAGTGGATGCAATGCTGGTTTTGAGGGCCATATTTGTAAAACACGTACGTATTTAAACTTTGTATATTTTAGTAACAAAACTATCATAGTTTCCCCTGTTTAATGAATTAGGAATCAATTCAATGTGTAATTCGGTCCACCAACAGTTTCCGTTTATTTTCTTCGCAAAGGTTGCTGATATTGAAATGAAATTTAGTATACAGATTAATCATAATATTATCTAGGTCAACTTCGATTTTGAGTACGATCGAGCCATTTTCGACAGAGTTATGCGCCTTGGACTTAAAAAATTCCAATTACTTGCAGTTTCCAAATCCTTTCATTTTCTTCTCAGATGTTTGCAAGGGAGGGGGGCAGAAGTGTTTCACAAACATCTCGTTTTATCAATTTTGATACATTCGGCAAGAGTTTTCGCATCTCAAACACAGCCAACAGGCCATTTCCTGTACACTTTACTACAATGAAGGATTTTAAAAAAAACAAATCTGATAAAAAATACGGAATTTCCTTTAATTTGTTCTGATCTATACGCTTAGTTGCCAAAAGTACTACTGTCCGTCCGTCTGTCTGTCTGTCCGTCTGTCCGTTTGTCCGTCTGTCCGTCTGTAAACTTTTTTACATTTTGAACTTCTTCTCTAAAACCGCTTATCTAATTTCAACCAAATTTGGCACAAAGCATCCTTATTGGAGGGCAAATGTAAATTGCAAAAATAAAAGTCCGATCTGTATTCAAAGCGTAGGAAACCTTGAAACTGTAGAAAAAGGGGGGTGCATTTTTAAAAATCTTCTTCTCAAGAACTACCGAGTTCAATTCAACGTTGTTTAGCATAAATTATCCTTATGGGAAAGAAAATATAAATTGCAAAAATTAAGTGCTAATTCTGTTTCAAATCTGAGTTATTACGAAAATAATAATAAAGGAAAGACGTTTTTCAATCAGTTTAATAGCTTCGGGCTCGGTATACGGTAAAATGGGTAGGCAAGGCTTGGCCTGAGCAAATCAAAAGATTAGCAGGTTTGAATCTGCCAATCTTATTAAAATTTCGGGATATTTGATGGACCAGTATATTTGTATTCGCTGTAAATATTGCTGCAAAATAATGCGTATTTGGAATTGACGATTGCCGATCTGCCCTGGCTTTTATTTTGCCACGGCCCGGGTTTGCAAACCCATTTTACCAAGACTCGTATTCCATACTTCTAAAACGAGGTTCTTTGTTTAAAGCAGCCATGACTTTAAACGAAAAAGGGTCGACCTGACTATGATGAATTTGCTTGCTATGCAACCGTTCGCGTATGAAGGGAAATTTTTGAAACATGCAAAATATATTGGTGCCGATTTTGTGAAGTAAATTAAGGTTAAATATTTCAATGCGTTGACAGTTTTCACACATGACCTTGGTGTTAGCTTGTTCTGATTTTCGTTTCGTTTTCATTATTTATGCTTTGTAACCTGGGAACTATCGTCTGTATTTCGTGATTTTTACGTATCAAATCAAACAGAGGCAGTTAACTGTTTATCTGCGCAAATTAAGCAAAATCTGATGTAGGGGTACTGAAATACAATTCATTCTATCGGTAATTCGGCATTATCTTTTGCGTAATGGTAGATTAATGCAATAGGTTTTGTTGAGATGCTCGGCATTTTCTCGAGTTTATTCAGTTTAAATAGAGTTTGATATCGCTGACGGAAATATGTAGGTATATACATGTATATATATGATTTATTTCGGAAAAATAAATTGTGTTCTTTTTTTGTTATACATGTAGTGCATGTTTCTTGTGTTTAATTGTTACCCTACAATTTCTATTTACTAACCATATTTGAGTGTTAAGCTTCGAATTATAAGCAAGATACAGAGATTTGCTCACAATTCTATGTTTGTACACAGATCTTTAAAGCTAAATATTAAAAAAGTAAAAAATGTGTCAATATTTATTACGAAAAATTTTTAAGTCTGTTCTTCCAGAAACAAACTTATTGAATTGTAAACTTAACCTTTTAGCTCACCTGGGGGTGGGGCCACAATGGGGAGTCGAAGTTTAACAAATGAATATATAGAGTAAATCTTTAAAAATCTTCTCAAAAAGTAATCGGCCAGGAAAGCTGACACTTGTGGGATGCATCCTCAGGTAGTGTAAATTCAAGTTGTGAAAATCCTGACCCCCGGGTGTAGGGTGGGGGCAAAATGGAGGATCGAAGTTTAACATATGAATATATACAGTAAAATTTTAAAAATCTTCTTCTCAGAAACTAATCCACCGGCAAAGCTGGAACTTGTGTGGAAGCATCCTCAGGTAGTGTAGATTCACAGTTGTGAAAATAATAACCCCTGGGGGTAGGTTTAGGTCACAATGGGAGGTCGATGTTTTACATAGGAATAAACAGAGTAAATCTTTAAAAATCTTCTTCTCAGAAACTAATCAGCCAGAAAAGCTGAAACTTGTGTGAAAGCATCCTTAGGTAGTGTAGATTCAAAGTTGTGAAAATAATGATCCCCAGGGGTAGGGTGGGGCCACAAAGGGGGGGGGGCAAAGTTAAACAAAGGAATATATAGGGTAAATCTTTAAAAATCTTCTCAGAAACTAATCAGCCAGATGATTCTTTATAATTGTAAAGACTTTGGCCCCAGGACAATTCTTTTGCCTCACGAGAAGGTTCAGAGTTTGATGTACGTTTATAACCCATATATAAACTATTGTAAGGGATCTTTTTGAGAACTGCAATACTCAACATATGATATGACTATAAAATCATCCTGTTAGAAAAGGGACTAATGATTATAAACATAAGAATATCCAGGGGAAAATGAATCTATTTATACAGGATCTATATGTATTGTACATTGTCCAGAAAGTTTGTATTATGACTCCGTTGAGCTGATTTTATCATACCTATTGTTCCTCAGGTGAGCGATGTGGCCCATGGGCCTCTTGTTATTTTTATTCCTGACGCATAACGAAGTATATTCGGGGAATAGTATCCAGGTGTGATTTATATGGGGTATGATTTATTAAAGGAACCATTTCTGGATCCTAGATGCAAACGATATCCGGTGCATACATGTGATAAGTTTCTAGCCCCAAAACTATACAAGACCTTTGAAAAAACTGGAATTTTGATAAAAAAAAAACTGTACATACAATAAAGACAAAAATAATCAAATAAAGTTCACTTTTTTGCTGTACATTAAAGCATATAAGTAACATTACAAGTTGCAGACATTTTTTGCAGATTTTAGAATTTCATTGGGAGGTTCATAATCACAACAAACCCCTTCAGTGTTAAATTTTGCACACAGTAGGCTGTCCAAAGCAGTATGAGAAAGTCTCTGTCGCCAATTGGTTTGTACCTTTCTCATGATACTGAAGCATCTCCCCGAGTCTGCATTGGAGTGGGCAATTGTCAAAGCTGCAAAAGCAACTTTGCATAAGTTTTGGTACATATCCATCCCATACATTCATCTTTTGCTTCGGACACGGTCTTCCAAAAAGTTTCCAATGAACTTGTCTTGGGTAAAGATGATTCAGGAGCCAAAAAGTAATCCGCGGCCTCATCTTCCAAATCTTGTAGGTCTATTGCTGTCCCAAAAAACTTCTTACCCAAGACCATTACAATTCAAAAAAGAAAAGCAACAATAAATAACAATTAGCAATAAATAAAATTGTTTGATTGCAAGAAGATGATATCTTACTTTATATCCTCTGTACATGCTACTCCTCTCATGTCAGGATTCAGAAACTTGTGAATAATGTGTAATAGAATGGTGTCTTGTAATGGAAATTTCTTCATCATTTTCTTGACCACTGCCTCTTAGAATAACCGTATAAGTCTAATGAAAAAATAGTAAGGATATGTAACATGCTGTGACTAATTGAATTAAAATGTTTAAGCTGTAGACTAGTTAAACTTCAAACCTGTATGACTTCTCTATAGTTCTAGGTTCTATCTCATCTTCATGTTTTGAGATGTAGTCCCTTGTCTCAAGTCCCATAGCAATCAATTGATTGTTTAGTTGGAATTTTGCATCCTCAAAAGGTACATCAGTGATGTCTTTGTCGATTATTGCCTTCACCTACACAAATTTCCTAAGCAGCCTTCTCAGCAGCCTCTTCATCTGCGTATGGAATTGAGAGATAATGGATGCACTTGCTTGAAAACAGTAAATGAATTGTATTGGTACATTGTCAAAAACGGGGATGGAATGACAGAATAATCTTAGCACTTACCTGAAAGGTTGTGTTAGTTAATTCTGAATTGGCAGAGAGAACTTTAGAAAAAGGCAAAACATGTGCATCTCGTGAGAAGATAACAAATCGTTGCATCTCTGCACTCGCCCAGCTCTCTCTGACTCACTTCTTAGTGGTGGCCACAAATGTATAATTCTTTCCCTGCGGTGCAGAATATAATGTAAAAAATTCAAATAAACAGAGAGTACATCAACAGACTTGAAGGAGCAAAATGTTTAACCAACACGATTTGTAACCGTTATAACGGGAGATGCCCCTTTGGATGCAATGCCGGTTTTGAGGGCCATATTTGTTAAACAAGTACGTATTTCAACTTGGTATCAAGAATAGTTTTCATTTAAAAAAGGCTAAAATGACGTTCACGCGTCATCGCTTCCTTTTATCGTAAACTATGCATGTAAAGCATAAAAGTATGACTCACTTATGTTTTCGAGGCGGCCATGTTTTTTGTTTTGTTTTTTTTTTTTTTTTTGGGGGGGGGGGGGGGGGTTAATAAGAATATATTGACAGGGCATCTAAGAAATATATTGGCATTTAGAACGTGTTTTTTTTTTTTGCGAAAAAATTAATTTTTCTAAAGCAATTTATTCCCCAATATGCCATATTATTGATAACAAACCTCAACTTTGATACAATTTCTGGACCAAACTATGAGATGAACAGTTTTTTAAAATTTCACTATTTGGTCACTCTTTATTATAGTTTTCATATATTTGAAAAAAGAAATCTTAAGAGCTGAAATACAAAACATGGGGATGAAGCGCATTTTTAACAAATTTTTATGGTGTCCAAGAATGATAATTGATAACTATGGAGAGGATCCCCTAAGAAATCAAGGATTTAATTAAATCATTTTTTTTTCTTCATCATTTTCTTGACCACTGCCTCATAGAATAACCGTATATGTCTAATGAAAAAATAGTAAGGATATGTAACATGCTGTGACTAATTAAATTAAAATGTTTAAGCTGTAGACTAGTTAAACTTCAAACCTGTATGACTTCTCTATAGTTCTAGGTTCTATCTCATCTTCATGTTTTGAGATGTAGTCCCTTGTCTCAAGTCCCACAGCAATCAATTGATTGTTTAGTTGGAATTTTGCATCCTCAAAAGGTACATCAGTGATGTCTCTGTCGATTATTGCCTTCACCTACACAAATTTCCTAAGCAGCCTTCTCAGCAGCCTCTTCATCTGCGTATGGAATTGAGAGATAATGGATGCACTTGCTTGAAAACAGTAAATGAATTGTATTGGTACATTGTCAAAAACGGGAATGGTATGACAGAAAAATCTTAGCACTTACCTGAAAGGTTGTGTTAGTTAATTCTGAATTGGCAGAGAGAACTTCAGAAAAAGGCAAAACATGTGCATCTCGTGAGAAGATAACAAATCGTTGCATCTCTGCACTCGCCCAGCTCTCTCTGACTCACTTCTTAGTGGTGGCCACAAATGTATAATTCTTTCCCTGCGGTGCAGAATATAATGTAAAAAATTCAAATAAACAGAGAGTACATCAACAGACTTGAAGGAGCAAAATGTTTAACCTACACGATTTGTAACCGTTATAACGGGACATGCCCCATTGGATGCAATGCCGGTTTTGAGGGCCATATTTGTTAAACAAGTACGTATTTAAACTTGGTATCAAGAATAGTTTTCATTTAAAAAGGCTAAAATGGCGTTCACGCGTCATCGCTTCCTTTTATCGTAAACTATGTAAATAAAGCATAAAAGTGTGACTCACTTATGTTTTCGAGGCGGCCATTTTTTTTTTGGGGGGGGGGGGAGGGGGGTTCGTTTTTTTTAATAAGAATATATTGACAGGGCATCTAAGAAATATATTGGCATTTAGAACGTGTTTTTTTTTTTTTTGCGAAAAAATTAATTTTTCTAAACCAATTTATTCCGCAATATGCCATAATATTGAAAACAAACCTCAACTTTGATACAATTTCTGGACCAAACTACACAGGGCGAAAAACCATCTTTAAGCAAGTCCTTAAAGGTGGCTTAAAGGTGACTTAAAGGAGCTTAAAGGCTATACAACCTTTAAGCCGCCTTTAAGTCACCTTTAAGCAAGTGCTTATAGGTCCTTAATGTCCAAACTTCTTTAAGCTACCTTTAAGCCACCTTTAAGCATCTTTAAGTGGCATTTACGCTCTCTTTACACTGCCTTTACACTGCCTTTACACTGTCTTTAAGTGGCCTTTAAGTCAATATTGATCAAGCTGAACAATAAAAACATATATTAAATGCAAAAGCTTTTTTATAGAGATGGGAGGGGGTCATCCGAGTGATAATATAATTTCCAAGGAAGGGGGGGGGGTTCCACTCGGTTTTAATCGTCGCTCCATTAAACACAGATCGCTATCATCAGCACCGCTCCGATGGACACAGATTGCCGTTATAAAATTCTTTATAATTTTTTGGGGGTTTCAAAATTATTGTAGGGATGAGCGCAGTCTCTGTATCTTAATATGTGCATAAAACTAATTAAAGTATGTTTGTTTCCTATTATAAATTAATCGGTGAAAAAAATCTCTCTCTCTCTCTCTCTCTCTCTCTCTCTCTCTCTCTCAGTTCATCTGGTTATTAAACAAAATAATAAAGATAATGAACCAAAAATGCATGATTTAATTTGTTAATCGGTTTAAGGTTTGTATTTTTTTTTTCAATTTTCATTATTTCTAACTCTAGATCTGCTAGATACATGTTAAAGATGAAAAGACTCTCAACTGCCTTTGTTATATCGGGCAGGATATTACTGCTTTGTTTGTCTAGACATAGTTTTGTTCGTTTGTGTATATCTAATTAGAGTCTATTGTTTGTCCAACTTAAGAAAACCCCTGGAACTAACACAGAATATACAAGATATACACAACAGTTGTGTCGTGTGTCCAGGTGCATGTTTGTGTATATCTAATTAAAGTCTATTGTTTGTCCAACTTAAGAAAACCCCTGGAACTAACACAGAATATACCAGATATACACAACCGATGTGACGTGTGCCCAGGTGCACGTCAGGGTTTCTAAAGGCGTTGAATCTTAGTATGTACGAGTATACGATAAGTCTAGTGAATAAAAGTTAATTTACATTTGTAATTCATTTTCAAAGTATTATTTCCTAGCTCTGGGTTTCAAATATGTTACGTCTACAAATTAACGATACATGTATGTAAGAGTAAAATCTTGAGGCTAATTAATTAATGTACCGGTGATCATAAATAGGGGTTGATTATTTAAATATATGTATAAGGGTAAATATCTCAAATATACCCGGCCTGGCACATCATACAATTGTATGTACAAGTCATTTGCAATTGCCACATGCAGTAAATACGTCACCGGTAATTGGTAATTTTGTTTGTTATAGAATTGATAGTTTAAAAATCATGTACATACAATTACATGTAAATATTTAAACATATTGGAACGGCGCCGCGATCATGAAAACCGGGAAATTGCGGGAAATTGAACAAATACCTTAATAGTATCAATGCATTTAATAAAAGAAATGATTTCATTTTCTTTCTTACATTTTTATAGCTATAAATTAGATGAATTACGTATATCTACTCGGTTTAAATTTATTAACTAAGAAAGCCTACTATAGTGAACCTAACGGTTTCCATTTAGGTATAATATATTTTTGTTCACTGAAGACCAAGTTCCGTATTTCATTCTAAATACATGCATGCATGTAATTTATAAATTAGATATAATTGATTGTTACAAACTGAATGGTTTGTCAAAATCTTTTCAAGTAAACACATTCAATACAATGATTCAATATCCACTGATATATAGGATATAAAAACACTTATAAAAGAGTAAGTTGCCGTGGCGCAGAGGATGTGTGGTGATGCTAGTAAACTGAGGGTCCCGGGTTCAATTCTCACCGCGGCCGGGTTTTTTTGGTGTTTTTTTTTCATTTTTCTTTCTAGAACAAAAACCGTTTTAATACCTTTTCTTTCATAAAATTAATACATTTTGTCGGAAATTAAGCACAATATTGAATTAAATTTTTTTAATGGCTTAAAGGTGGCTTAAAGGTGGCTTAAAGGTAGCTTAAAGGTGGCTTAAAGGTGGCTTAAAGAAGTTTGGACATTAAGGACCTATAAGTTGTCCTTAAAGGTGGCTTAAAGGTGGCTTAAATATAGTCTTTAAGCTGCCTTTAAGCCATCTTTACGCTTTCTTTAAGCCACCTTTAAGCAATACATATAGCTTAAAGGTAGCTTAAAGGTGGCTTAAAGATCGTCTTTAAGCTACCTTTAAACACCTTTAAGCTATCTTTAAGGAGGACTTAAAGATGGTCATTCATCCTGTGCTAGGAGATGAACAGTTTTTTAAAATTTCACTATTTGGTCACTCTTTATTATAGTTTTCATATATTTAAAAAAAAAGAAATCTTAAGAGCTGAAATACAAAACATATGGATATAAAGCGCATTTTCAACAAATTTTAATGGTGTCCAAGAATGATAATTGATAACTATGGAGAGGATCCCCTAAGAAATCAAGGATTTAATTAAATCATTTTTTTTTTCTAAAATAACGGATACAGAAGTAAAACTACGTGCAAGAAATTTCATCAAAATATCTAGGTGATTAGCTAGACTCGGCCATGTTAAAAGATTTAAGCACTTTCCTCTATACAGTAATAGGCATATCAATAATCGAATTTAATATCGAAACTAGGTGTCCGTGTGTATTTGTTTAAATATAATTGTATGTTTATTTAGCTTGATCTTGCATTAACGGCAAACACTGCAGATGTACATGCGCTCTTACTGCTTAAATAACTACGTTTATAGCTAACTGAAATTCATGATGAAAGGATCTAACAGTCAGCTTGTACGGTGCATTTTGATAATATATAATGTCGGTTTTGAGAAAGGGTGCAATAAATATTACTGCCGCTGAACTGAATACGTGTACATGAAATCTCTTTTTTATGCCCTCCTTCGAAGAAGGGAGGGCATATTGCTTTGTTGCTGTCCGTCTGTCTATCGGTCGGTTGGTTGGTCCACCAACAGTTTCCGTTTATTTCTTCGCAGAGGTTGCACATATTGAAATGAAATTGGTTTACAGATAAATCATAATAATGTCTAGGTCAAGTTCGATTTTGGGTACGATCGATTAATTTTCGAGAGAGTTATGCCCCTTGGAGCGGGCATAAGTGTTTCACAAACATCTTGTTTCATCAATTTTGATATATTCAGCATGAAATTACAGCATGTTTTGGCAAGAATTGTTAATATGTGTTGGGTAAGAGACATAAAAAGGTATTGTCGCTAATTTTGATAAGGGTTACTGAATTTAAAAATAATATTTAGTTTTGGCAAAATTTTGGTCTGTTGGTTACGAAATACAGCAAAAATTAGCGCAAAAATATATTTCCGCTATATTAAGTACGTTTGCAGTAGCTGAAATCAATTTTTAACCGGGTTTTCCAACGGAAAAATCCGGTTATTAAAATGGTGAAAATGGCTGGCGGGAGGGCGGGTGGGCGGCTGCCAAAAGGGTACCCTCATTTTACGGATAAATCCTCCTACAGTTTTCAAGATAGGAAGTTGTTCTTTTGCAGATCAATTGTACATATATTAGAGGTGTGCATATTGCTAGGATTTTGATTTCCGATAATTTATGAAAAAAATACCAGCTTTTGAACTTAGGCCTTTTTTGACAAAATATTGCATATAGGGTACCCTCATTGTACGGATAGCTCCTCCTACAGTTCTCAAGATAGGAAGTTGTTCTTTTGCAGATCAATTGTACATATATTAGAGGTGTGCATATTGCTAGAATTTTGATTTCCGATAATTTATGAAAAAAATACCAGCTTTTGAACTTAGTCATTTTTTGGCAAAATATTGTATATAGGGTACCCTCATTGTACGGATAACTCCTCCTACAGTTCTCAAGATAGGAAGTTGTTCTTTTGCAGATCAATTGTACATATATCAGAGGTGTGCATATTGCTAGGATTTTGATTTCCAATAATTTATAAAAAAAATACTAGCTTTTTAACTTAGTCATTTTTTGGCAAAATGTTGCATATACATGTAGGGTACTCCATTTCACTGCATAAGGGTTGACATGGATTATGGATACAGTTTACATAAAAGAAAACCCGGTTTGCTGTCACATTGACAGCTTTTCACTTGTTTTTAACTCTCAACATTCAGCCTGTAACAACGGAACATTTGGCAGAAATTGTGTGCACCAGTGCGGATATTGCCTTAACGGAGACCCGTGCAACAAGACGGATGGAGAGTGTCAGAATTGTACAGCAGGATGGAGTGGTGAATTATGTAACATAGGTAAGAAAACACGGTCCTCTCACCCTTATGTAGACTGTAACATTGGTAAGAAAAAATGTTGTCATCTCACCTTTATGTAGACTGTAAAATAGTCAAGAAAACGTTGTCCTCTCACCCTTATATAGACTGTAAAATAGTTAAGAAAAAGTTGTCCTTTCACATTTATAGATAATAGTCTTTTGAACTAAGTTGCAGTCTATATATAGACTGTGACTATATAAAGAGCAATTCAGGGTTAACAAATGGATTACGGATGCAGTTTACATAAAATAAAACCCGGTTTGGTGTCACGTTGACGGCTTTTTACTTGTTTTTCGTTTTGCTTGTTTGTTCAACTCGTATAACCATTGGTATTCTTTTAAAACATAAAAACAAAGGGTAAAATGTTTTTTCTATGTATTTCTTCTTTGTTTTCTAGCTTGTTCTAGTGGAACATATGGACAAAACTGTAATGAACCCTGTGGGAATTGTTTAAACAACACGACGTGTAATCGTTATAACGGGACATGTCCCAGTGGATGCAATGCCGGTTTTGAGGGCCATATTTGTAAAACACGTACGTATTTAAACTTTGTATATTTTAGTAACAAAACTATCATAGTTTCCCCTGTTTAATGAATTAGGAATCAATTTAAATGTGTAATTCGGTCCACCAACAGTTTCCGTTTATTTTCTTCGCAAAGGTTGCAGATATTGAAATGAAATTTGGTATACAGATTAATCATAATATTATCTAGGTCAACTTCGATTTTGAGTACGATCGAGTCATTTTCGACAGAGTTATGCGCCTTGGACTTAAAAAATTCCAATTACTTGCAGTTTCCTTTCATTTTCTTTGCAGATGTTTGCAGGGGAGGGGGGCAGAAGTGTTTCACAAACATCTCGTTTGATCAATTTTGATACATTCGGCATGAGTTTTTGCATCTCAAACACAGCCAACAGGCCATTTCCTGTACACTTAATTACAATGAAGGATTTTTAAAAAACCAAATCTGATAAAAAATACTGAATTTCCTTTAATTTGTTCTGATCTATACGCTTAGTTGCCAAAAGTACTGCAGCAAACATAGTTGATGTCATCGCGATTTTGATCGCTTCAATTTTTATTTTTATTCCTGACGCATAACGAGTTATATTCGGGGAATAGTATCCAGGTGTGATTTATATGGGGTATGATTTATTAAAGGAACCATTTCTGGTTCCTGGATGCAGACGATATCCAGTGCATACATGTGATAAGTTTCTAGCCCCAAAACTATACAAGACCTCTGAAAAAACTGGAATTTTGATGAAAAAAAAACTGTACATACAATATAGACAAAAATAATCAAATAAAGTTCACTTTTTTGCTGTACATTAAAGCATATAAGTTACATAACAAGTTGCAGGTATTTTTGCAGATTTTAGAATTTCATTGGGAGGTTCATAATCACAACAAACCCCTTCAGTGTTAAATTTTGCACACAGAAGGCTGTCCAAAGCAGTATGAGAAAGTCTCTGTCGCCAATCGGTTTGAACCTTTCTCATGATCCTAGAGCATCTATCCGAGTCTGCATTGGATGGCAATGTGGCCTATGGACCTCTTGTTCGTTTTTTAGAGTTCTATTGAAACAAAGAAACAATCAATAGTAAAATGTTTTTTCTGTGTATTTCTTCTCTCTTTTTAGCTTGTTCTAGTGGAACATATGAACAAAACTGTAATGAACCCTGTGGGAATTGTTTGAATAACAAGACGTGTAATCGTTATAACGGGACATGTCCCAGTGGATGCAATGCCGGTTTTGAGGGCCATATTTGTAAAACACGTACGTATTTAAACCTGGTTTCAAGAATAGTTTTTATTTAAGGAAGGCTAAAATGGCGTTCACGCGTCATCACTTCCTTGTATTGAAAACTATGCATATAAAGCATAACGGTAAGACTCAATTAGGTATTCGAGGCAGCCATGTTTTGGGGTTTATTTTTCTTTTTTTAAATAAAAATTTATTGACAGGGTTTCAAAAGAAATATAAAGCCATTTGGAAAGTGTTATTTTGCGAAAAATTAATTTTTTGAAACCAATATATTCCGCAATATGCCAAATTATTGAAAACAAAAATCAACTTCGATACAATTTCGGACTAAACCAGGAGATGAACAGTTTTTTAAAGGACTTTGTGCAGTATTATGCATTTTTCGCCCTCCAAATTCAAGTTTTATAAATAGCTTTAAAAAAAAGGTGGAAGATAGTTTAAAAAATATTGAAAATAAGGGTGTAAAAGGTTATCACCACAGTGACGTCATAATGTAGAAATGACGTCATGAAGATTGCCTTATTTTGATAAATTGATGTTTTGAAACAAAATATGGGTGTTTTCCGATGGTTTTTCGACTGGGAATCATCGAGCGCAGGCTTGCTCAAGTACCATGTTTTAATATTAAGTGTATAATTATCTGAAGAAAAACATATGTTAAAATCATACTTGAGCAGACCTGCGCTGTATACTTCCGAATGCAAAATATTAAGCAAAAATGAGAATATTTTCATTTGTTTGCAAATTTGCGGGAATAAGGTCATTTAGATGACGTCATAGATAAAGAGCGAATGAGTAATGATGACTAAAATCAAGATTAAAGTAAAAGGCGTCCACTGTACAGTGATTTATGAAGATTTTATTTTTATACGATACTATTTAAAAATTGGTTAAAATTGGGGGCGGATATTTGACCATACCGCACTTAGTCCTTTCACTATTTGGTGACTCTTTAGTATAGTTTCCATATGTTTGAAAAAAGAAATCCTAAGAGCAGAAATACCAAACATATGGGAATTAAGCGCACTTTTAGCAAATTCTTTTAGTGTCGAAGGATGATAATTGTTAACAATGGAGAGGATCACCTAGAAAATCAAGGATTTGAATAAATTATTTTTTTATTTCAAATAATTGATATAGAAGTAAGACTACGTGCAATAAATTTCATCAACATATCTAGGTGATAAATAATTAGACTCGGCCTTGTTAAATGATTTAAGCACTTTCCTCTATACAGTAATAAGCATATCAATAATCGAATTTAATATCGAAAGTAGGTGTCGGTGTGTATTTGTTTCAATATAATTGTATGTTTACTGGGCGTAGAAAAATTCCAATTATTTGCAGTTTCCTTTCATTTTCTATGCAGAAGTTTCCAATGGAGGGGGCATACGTGTTTCACAAACATCTCGTTTTATTAATTTCAATGTATTCGGCATGAAATTACAGCATGTTTTGGCAAAAATTGTTAATATATGTTGGGTAAGAGACATAAAAAAGTATTGTCGCTAATGTTGATAAGGGTTACTGAATTTAAATATAATACTTAATTTTGACAAAATTTTAGTCTGTCAGTTATGAAATACAGCAAAAATTAGCGCAAAAATATATTACCGCTAAATTAAGTACGTTTGCAGTAGCTGCAATCCAATTGATTTTAACTCTCAACATTTAGCCTGCAACAACGGAAAACACTGTCTTCTCACCCTTATGTAGACTGTAACATTGGTAGGAAAACGCTGTGCTCTCATCCTTATGTAGACTGTAAAATAGTTAAGAAAGCGTTGTCCTCTCACCCTTATATAAACTGTAAAATTGTTAAGAAAACACTGTCCTCTCACCCTTATATAAACTGTAAAATAGTTAATTTCATATAACCTTTGGTGTTCTTTTAAAACAAAAAAACAAACAAAGAGTAAAATGTTTTTTCTGTGTATTTCTTCTTTCTTTCTAGCTTGTTCTAGTGGAACATATGGACAAGACTGTAATGAACCCTGTGGGAATTGTTTAAATAACACGACGTGTAATCGTTATAACGGGACATGTCCCAGTGGATGCAATGCCGGTTTTGAGGGCCATATTTGTAAAACACGTACGTATTTAAACTTTGTATATTTTAGTAACAAAACTATCATAGTTTCCCCTGTTTAATGAATTAGGAATTAATTTAATGTGTAATTCGGTCCACCAACAGTTTCCGTTTATTTTCTTCGCAAAGGTTGCAGATATTGAAATGAAATTTGGTATACAGATAAATCATAATATTATCTAGGTCAACTTCGATTTTGAGTACGATCGAGCCATTTACGACAGAGTTATGTGCCTTGGACTTGGAAAAATTCAAATTACTTGCAGTTTCCTTTCATTTTCTTCGCAGATGTTTGCAAGGGGGGGGGGGGGGGCAGAAGTGTTTCACAAAAATCTCGTTTTATCAATTTTGATACATTGGGCGTGAAATTACAGCATGTTTTGGCAAAAATTGTTAAAATGTGTCGGGTAAGAGGCATTAAAAAAAACTGTCGCTAATGTCGATAAGGGTTACTGAATTAAAATATAATATCTAGTTTTGGCAACATTTTGGTCTGTTGGTTAAGAAATACAGCAAAAATTAGCGCAAAAATATATTGTCGCTAAATTAAGTACGTTTGCAGTAGCTGAAATCCAATTATTTTTTAACTTAACATTCAGCCTGTAACAATGGAACGTTTGGCAAAAATTGTGTGCACCAGTGCGGACATTGCCTTAACGGAGACCCGTGCAACAAGACGGATGGAACGTGTCAGAATTGTACGGCAGGGTGGGGTGGTGAATTATGTAACATAGGTAAGAAAACACTGTCCTCTCACCCTTATGTACACTGTAAAATAGTTGTCCTCTCGACCTTATATAGACTGTGACTTATACTGGTTTTGAATAATGTCATAAGTACTTGTCTAGCTGAAAATTCAAGTGAATGACCATATGCCAAATGTAGTTTTAAACGAGAGTTCCTTGGTGAGAAGTACGTGAATTTAGTTTTTTGTCAAACAACGAACTTTTGATTTCACCCTGAGATATTGTATGATACTTTTGTGTACGCTGTAAAGCTGTTAAATAGTTTAGCGTGCATGATATTTGATGAATATGGGGTTTTCAACAAGTAAGCATATTGTTTTATTAATAGCGCACTTCTTAATATATAAATTTGCATATCAATATATAATTATCAAGACATTTAGCAATGCACTTGATTTAGCAAAAAGCTGCATTTTCTCAAAAAAAACGCTTTATATAAAACAGCTCTCAATACACATCGGATTGTTATATGTTTACAGTAAACTGTTTACTGGCGATATAATACAAGTATGTATAATCTCCTGTAAACCTGTGAATACTGTTTAAAGCCCTGAAACAGGAACAAAGTGTAGAGCTCATCGTGGGATCATCGGCTGGTGTGCTTGTTTTTGTAGCCAGCGTAGCGGTTGCTGTATTTCTGATTAGGTAAGCTTAAAAAATTTGCACCCCTCCCCCCATTTTTTAACTCACCGAGACGAAGTCGGGGGAAGCTTATACTATACCACCGGTGTTGGCATCGGCGGTGGCGTCGGCGTCGGCGTCGGACCTGATAAAAGTTTTTGTTGCAGGTCCTGTGCACCCCTTCCCCCTGTTTTTAGCTCACCGAGACGAAGTCTGGAGAAGCTTATACTATACCCCCGGTGTTGGCGTCGGCAGTGGCGTTGACCTACTTATGGATTTGAAAGAGTTGGATGCTGAATCTGGTCCATGAATTTCAGATGCTGGATGAGGTTAAGGTTTTTGGAGCAGGTTAATGTTTTTGGTGCAGGTGCCCTTTGATAGCAATTTCTAAGTTTTTACTGGTCCTAACTTCACGAAACTTGCATGGATGGTGTATCTTATGATACTGATGCACCTTACAGGCTTGGATGCTGAATCTGAGCCATAGGTTTCGGATGCTGGAAGAGGTTATGGTTTTTAGAGCTGTTCAAAGTTTTTGGACCATGTGCCCTCTGATGAATATATCTTAGTTATTACTGGTCCTTACTTCACGAAACTTGCATGGATGATTTGTCTTAGAATACTGATGCACCTGACAGGCTTAAATGCTGAATCTGAGCCATAGGTTTTGGATGCTGGATCAGGATTAGATTTTGGAACAGGTCACATGTTTAATATATAATAGTACTATTTCAAACTTGCATAGTTGATTTAACTATAATATAAATGAATCGCAGAGGTAGCTTCAGATGCAGAGCCTGATCTCCATTATCAAGGATGCTAAAAAATATATCTTAGTTATTACAGGTTCTAACTTCACGAAACTTGCATGGATGGTGCGTCTTATAAAACTGATGCACCTGACAGGCTTGAATGCTGAATCTGAGCCATGGGTTTCGGATGCTGGAGAAGGTTAAGGTTTTAATAGCTGGTTAAAGTTTTTGAAGCAGGTTCCCTATGATGATTATATCTGAGTTATTACTGGTCCTAACTTCACCAAATTTGCATGGATGATTCGTCTTATGATACTGATGCACCTGACAAGCTTGAATGCTGAATTTGAGCCATAGGTTTCGGATGCTGTATGAGGTTTAGTTTTTTGGAACAGGTCACATGTTTTATAGATACCATATTAGCACTATTTCAAACTTGCATAGGTGATTTAACTATAATATAAATGAATCGCAGAGGTAGCTTCAGATGCAGAGCCTGATCTCCATTATCAAGGATGCTAAAAAATATATCTTAGTTATTACAGGTTCTAACTTCACCAAACTTATATGGATGGTACGTCTTATGAAACTGATGCACCTGACAGGCTTGAATGCTGAATCTGAGCCATGGGTTTCGGATGCTGGAGGAGGTTAAGGTTTTGATAGCTGGTTAAAGCTTTTAAAGCAGGTGCCCTCTGATGATTATATCTGAGTTATTACTGGTCCTAACTTCACCAAATTTGCATGGATGATTCGTCTTATGATACCGATGCACTTGACAGGCTTGTATGCTGAATCTGAGCCATAGGTTTCGGATGCTGTATGAGGTTTAGTTTTTTGGAACAGGTCACATGTTTTATAGATACCTTATTAGCACTATTTCAAACTTGCATAGGTGATTTAACTATAATATAAATGAATCGCAGAGGTAGCTCCAGATGCAGAGCCTGATCCCCATTATCTAGAATACTAAAAATCTCCTACCTCACTCAAACCTGCTTGATAGATATGTTTGTTGTTAAATGATATAACATGATTCCTATGATATAGTATTGTATGATATGATACAGTATTGTTTTATGATAAAATATTATATTGTAAAAAGTGATATTGATACGATATGTTATTGTATCAATTTTTTCTACATTATGATATGATATTGTATCATGATATTGTAATGTATAGTATTGTATATTATGATATTGTATAATATGATATTGTATTATATATTATTTTATCATATGCCATTGTTTCATATCATATTGCAATATATGATATTGTAGCATATGATACGTCATTGTATGATTAATAATATGATATGATATTGTGTAATATGATAGTGTGGTTTATATAATATAAAATGAAATCACATGAAATCGTATTATATGAAATTGTAATATGTTAAATTGTATAATAATGTGAAATTGTATTGTATGATATATTACTATATCAAATGATTTTGTATCATATGATATGATACAATGTTGTATCAAATTATATTGTATCATATGATACAATGTCATATTATGTCTTAAATAGGATACAATATCATACAATACAATATTATACTATATTTTACAATATAATATCATATGTTACAATATTGTGATGTATTATGTGAAATGATATTGTATTATATAATTCTATATTGTATCATGTATTATCTGGTATGATATTCTATTATGTGATCAAATAGAATAATGTATAACACGATACAATGTCATATCATATGTTGCAATATCATATTGCGTCATTTTTTATTACAGTATTATATTGAATTATATGATTTATATTGTAAGTATCATAGGATGCAATATTGTTTTTGATATTGTATTGATAAACATTTTATCTTATAATACCGTATGAAATGAACATATGATTATCATACAATTTGTAACATATGATATACGATATTGTGTCAAAACAGTATCCATGAATATCCAAGATCATTAAGCATGATTTTCATATAATATGATAAAGGTGGTCTCATACAGGTGATGCCTCATAAAGGTGATGCCTCATACAGGTGATGCCTCATACAGGTGATGCCTCATAAAGGTGATGCCATTTCTCGGTGCGCTTTATAATCTGTGATTACTAATGTTTTGGTACACCGTGAAAAAGAAACTTATTATACTTCATTATAATAATTCTATATTATGTGATATCTGATTGGTCTAGACATTCACATGACTAGACGAACATAAGGTTGGATCTTCCGGGAATTCAAATAATATCCCCTAAGGAAACCTAGGGATTTTTCATTCCATTGGTATGAAAAAAAGTCGATATGAGCATATGACGAAAACAAACATATATTTAGAATTTTAATTTTTGTTGAATGAGAAAATCAATTCAACTATATAACAGAGATCCTAGCAGCACATACATGTACAATTTCAGTACCGCTGGTAAACAAATTATTAAAATATTTGCAAATGTCGCACGTACATACTATTCTTTGTCAATTGTTATTTGGCCATAATCGCGTCCCCCTTGCATCACGTTTGTGCTCATTTGCATATTTCACCAGTCCAACTTGCTAAAACCAGATTTTCTGCGTTGTAACCATAGCACAAATGTTCAATTTTCATTTCATTATTTTCTTGATATATTGCCAAGGCACAAAAAACAGATCAAATACAATTTGTCTATTAAATACTATTTTTGTTTTAATAAACTGAAAAAATGTTATTTTTAAAGATATGTTTAGTTACCATGGGATACTTTTATACTCTTCATTTTCCCTTGAAAAATTTTTTTTAACTTGAAAATTCGCAATATTTTGTGTGTGATTATCTAATTCGGTATAGCTGAAACTACTCCAATCACTGACAATTGCCTTCAAAATAGCTTGAAAGCCATTAGTATTTTTAATTGCTTCTGTTACCATGGCAACTGGTCTCCATAGCAACCGTTTAAGGTTGTCTAGCATCTTTATTTACCAAAGCGTATTAAATTATAAAACATGAAGAAAATTGGGGACTGTGCGTGGCCACCGAATTTTGATAATTGTATAGAATTGATCTTCAGAACTCGACGTATTTTGTATAATCGTATGTCGTTCGGTATAACAGTCTGCATTATGAATATTTTCGTACGTGCTACTTAAACATTGTAATTGTACTCTATCCATTTCAAACAGAATTCTAGATATTTGATTATATTGTTTTGTTAACATTTACATAATTCTCCATAATAGGACTTCAATTATTGATTCGCCATCTTTTGAAATGAGATCCAAAATGCCGTTGAATTATGTTGAAATTTAAGTTTAAAAAAAATATAGTTTTGCTATACATGCATACATATGCAATAGTTTTGTTTTTTTTTGTTTTTCAATAATTATATGCTATATAAATTGTGCATTAATTTGATAGATTCTCACTATTTATGTGTGAAATATGTTAAGGAAAAGCCGAAAAAGAAAAGACACAAGCAAGACAGAAGACGAAACGAATACCTCTGATTTAACCAATGTCAATCAGGGCAAGTTGATTTCTTTTATACAACATACTGTACTTTCATTAATATTCGTTGATTTCCGATTTTCGTGGATTTTGTTGTTGAGTTGACCCACAAAATTCAATGTTCGTTAGAGCGCAATATCTAATACTAATATATACTTTATTGCTAGGAACATTGTTTATAAATTTATGTATCCTTTAAACTTTTCAGTTTTTGTAATTTTCATTAATTGATGCCCAAGAATGTAATTGAAACCACAGGATATAAGATGTCTTGTGATTTGATGTTACATAATGTTTATTTTTATTTTTACAGTAAATTCAACAGTAAGAAAAAATAAAACGCAACGAATTGGATAAAAATCAAATAGTATTTAACGTATAACTAGAGGTTCTTTTTATTACATAATTATGTTGATCCCATTTACGTCAGTTGATGGTTAAAATCCAATCATTTTTAAATCAGCTAATGCTTTTGATGATAAATGAACATGTGCTTTGATTCAGAGAGAAATGGTGTACGCCCAAGGTTGTGAGGTGAACAGAATATACTAACAGACTGTAAACAGACTGTAAAAAGCTGTAAAGACTGTCAACAGAAGTAAAGGGTCATCCATCCACAGCCATGCTCCAACCATCGGTTGGTCGAGCGATTTGGACCTTGTTTAACATTATTTAGTAAAAGACTTAACTGATTAAGTGCTTTATTCAAATAAAACGCTTTCTTTGGTATTGTACACTGGTATGGAAGTAAAAGTCAGTATTTTAGAAAACGATAAAAATCTGCAATCAGTACTACCAGCTTATCACGTATAAACAATAAATAAAACAATAAAATGTTCTTTTTTGTGATTAATGTGGGTATGAAGATAGCTAACATTGGAAAACAAAATACATAACATGCGTTTGCGGGTTAAGTTTTTGTCTACGGTGTATGTTACCTTCGAAGAAAACATTACAATGTTGATATGCACATCTATCTCTTAATCATTTATTGATAATCAGTTATCCATAACAAGAGGCCCATGGGCCACATCACTCACCTGAGCAACAACGGATAACTACTTTGACTTTAAACACTTTAAATAATGAGAATTAGAAAAATGTAACATTAGCAAAGTTAGGAACCATAATATTCTGATGTAATATTCAATACTTTATAGAGGGTTGGGGTAAAAATATATTGCAATATATAAACCATATATAAGACTGGTATGTTATTTTCTGCAGTTTTTTGCACATATTTGAACAGAAATAGTTCTTTAAAGATAAAATTTCCATACATTTTCAAAGATGTATATCACTTTAAAAATCAGCATTCATTGTGGGCCTACATTATTTCATGTAATCATATTTTGAACAAGTTGAATCTACACAACTAGAGGATGCCAACATTCTGTTTCATTCATTTTTGTCTCAGAGGTCATGCAATACATATCTAGTTTAATTGAGAAAATACTGGATAAGGTGATTACGATTTAAACTTTCTAGATCCTTAATTTAATGGCCCAGACCCTTCATAATGTCATATGATAGCTCGTGTTATTTCACCCAGCTTTTGTTTATTTTCTAGATTAAAAGTTATAAGAAGTGCTCGCAAAAATCACAGGTAATTTGTGATCTAAATTGTGTCCATTATAATCTAGCTTCATTCATACGTTGACTCAATAAACCCAGAAATTGCAATGTGCAGTCAAGCTATCGCATTCTTTTTGTCTAAATTGAGAAATTGGCAACATTTTTTTTATGTAATCCCTTGAAAATGTGAAACCTGTTGAAATATGTTCCAATCACAATGGCATGAATTTACATATCTACAATAAATAAATAAATATTTTAATATATAGAACATGAGACATATATTTCATGTTAGAAAGCAATTTTATTTAGAAACAGTAAACATATACAATATATCTAAAAAGAACTTTGTGATTAACTTTAATGTACAAGCATAACAGATTTAAATAGTAGCTACTGGTAATACATCAGTTTAAAGACATTTTACAAATCTACCTTACATGTAACGATGCAGTTTTTAAGTGTCTTAATATTATGCATATTGTACATTAAATGAAATGAATTCAATGATGACAATTCACAGGAAATCATATATGACTATTCTTCATGATTATATATAATATATATATATATGTGCAAATCATATACTAGTATGTACACAAAGTTTATATAAATTTACAATCTGTACTGCTTTTTCATAACCTTTCTATTTTCGCTATTTCGGAGAAAGGTTATGAAAAAGCAGTACAGATTGAAATTTTATATAAACTTTGTGTACATACAGTGCGTACGTACAGTGTTGATTTTAGACAAGACAAAATTTAATGAAAAATACATGTATTTGATAAAAATTTATATAAAAACTAGTAATATATCTATTCATGTGTCTTTTCCTAACTGTAAAAAAACAGTAAACTGATTTGATCAAAAATGATTTAAAAATACAGATTTTTTGATAATTTTGTCAGTTTGGGTGTCATTGTTAGAATCAATTGAAGAAAATGCATTATATACATTTAAGTGTAACAATCATAAAAAACAATTAACTTTATGATACGTTAATGATAATTTGTTAAATATGACCATACAAGATGACATATTTTCTGTTGTTAATCTATAGCACAAAGTACAATATTAAGTCCTGTACTGGATGATACAAAATAATGTTAGATGCATATATACTATGCATGCACAGGCATTTTTAATAATAATTAATTTTAAAAAAAAAAGAACATTTAAGGGATGAGTGTGTGAATGATTTTGAAGTTTCAATTACAGACAAAATATTTGATTGGAAAAAAATTACTTTGAAAGCATTGTATTTCCTCTTATTTCTCAGGTTCTTTTAATGAGATTTTCTATAGTGTACATTAAGAGTACACTGTCTCAAATATGCAACCAGTATGTAAGATTTTAAAACAATGTTTTTTTTCTTAATATGTCATAATGTTTAACTATGAACTATGTCCATAGATAGATTTACAAGAAAAGGCAGGTTTACCTCCCTCTACAGGCTGGCCATTGGCCTTCTTTCTTTATACTTACCTGTCATTTTAGAATGATTTGAGCTAGTGGTTCTTAAATACTGGTGCATTTCGTATTCATAAGAGAAATACATGCATTCAAATAAATTAATAACATTACATTAGTAAAATATAAATTCATGATGAAAAGTTATATTACCGGGGTAGTTATAGTTTATTACGGGCCGCCGGAAGGCGGTCCGTTATTTGATATACATTTAAATAGTGTTACTGCGTTTCTGCGGGATAGTTCTTTTTTAATAGAATTAATATTTTGCTTCTTTTTATGAATTGATAGTAAATTTGCATGTAGAAATATATTTTATGCCTTATAAAAAATATCACATATTTTTTGTTTTACTCGTAAATGAAAAATAGGTCATACTTAGTAGACTGTCGTGTTTGGCGCGTTTTTATCGAGACTATAATCTATTCGGAAAATTTCGGAGTTCTTCATTCTTTTCAAAACAATGCATCGGGATCGGTATGCGGGACATACTATAGACCCGAAATACTAAAGACCTGAATGTCATTAAATTTTATATAAATGATATATTTGAATTTTTATGTGCAGTTTCAAATAAAATTACTTTGTTTGTGTAATTATTATATTTCCATGTCAAATGTGGTAGAAATTATCATGAAATTATATCCATATCAATTATTTACGCAAAAATATGACAGAAATGAAAATTTGAATTGACTGGAAAATTTGAACTAATCCATTACTATTTTATCATGTGGTCCCTTAAAATCATATAAACTAATGCATTAAGTTTTCATTCAATACAATGCAACAAAAAATGGTTTTAAATACATAATCTCCAAGAGAAAAAAGATGAGTTAAACTTATTGTATTACAGTAATGTACAAATCAATGTGTTCTTCATTACTTCATACAGTAATGAACTCGAATTTTTATGATAATAGTAAAATGCCAAACTTCAAAACAAGTTGCTGAAAGTATATTAGAATTTACCATAAAAATTAGTACAACCAACTTTTATTTTCTTCTTTGTGGTATGTTTTATGTAAACAACCAATGATTCATACAACAGTTATATTTTTTGCGGCCCATTTGACGCTTGCGTCAATATGATTTCTTGTATTTTATAGAAACACGATTCCAAACAAACAAAAAAACCGAACAGTACTGAAAAGATGCATGTCCTCTTTTCTTGCTCCAATATTTTCAACTAAAATAGTTCATGTACAGGTATTAACATGATTCAATTTACAACTTCTATGCAGTCACATGAAGGAAGTACACATTGTGCATATATAAACAGTATAAATAAATATTACATAATTTTGTATGAATTCATTGATAACAGCTATAAAGATAATGATTAAATAGTGAATTTAAAAACATATTTGAAAAATAATTTTTCTAGAAAATGAGGTCTAATTATTCCTATGAGATGCAAACAATTTTGCTGTGACATATACCGGTATATACTAGTATATATATATATATATATATATATATATATATAAATATATATATATATATATATATATATATATATATATATATATATATATATATATATATATATATAAGTACAATTTAATTTATATCACAGTTATTGTGACACATGGAAATATAACAACAAAATATAAATATAAAGCATCAGTTACAATTCTATATAAAACAAATAAGTGCAGATGCATAATTAATCAGTTTGTTTTTTTTAAATTCATTATCTTCTTTCCTCTCTTCAGATATTGCCACATTCTGTTTTGCTTGAATATGAAGGAAAAGATCAATTTTTGATGTGGCTTGTGCACAGTACTGAAAGTGTTTACATGACCTGTCTACAACTGTAATTCACAATGAATTCATCTGTAGTTCATTAAAGGAGCACATGGCTCAGTCGTCATGGGCGTTAGGCCAGTAATTCAAAGTTTGCAGGTTCAAATCTCCTCTGCGGTCACTTGATGGTGTGTGTTGTGCCGTTAGACAAGGTACTTTGTTTATCTTTTGTTTCAGTCCACCCAGCTGAAATTGGGTACCAGCAGTAAGCTGGGAGTTAACCTGCGATGGACTGGTGACCCATCCAGGGGGAGTCAATGACTCTGACATCCGCTTAGCACCTTGGAAACCGGGGATAAGTTCTGGCCTTACGCGCTCTCAAGGCTCGGAGAAGGATTTAATTTCACTATTGTCAATCAGTGTATTTCCTCTCATTGATGCAAGTCTGCAAATTATTATCTTAGAATAATGAGGAAATATACACAGTTGATTTTCCAACAGCAGAATCAAAAAAATTGACCCAAACTATGCTTGGTCTTGATATGCCTTCCATTTTTTTTCAATCAGTTGAACCTTACATGATGACCCATTTGTTAGCCCATCAGAGACATCAATATTGACCGAGATATCGTATATCATCCCAACAGCAAGAATCAACATTTGCATTAAATTGGCAGTTTTGCTTACATCATCTTCATTTACTAAAGACTTGAGAAGCTTTTGTTTTACTTCCTTTGAGTAATCTTTGATAACAGTATCAACTGATTTCACTGTGACCTTTTCTCCTTCAAGTGTTTCAATCAAATGATTGTTGTAAGTATCTACTTTAGAATTCTGAGTAAAGAGATGTGGAACATGGTGTGGATAATTGTCACTTGTTTCTGTTATCATGCATCTTTGAATTACGTTCTTGTCTTCTGATGTTAGTTCATTGTAGCGGAGGCGATTAAGCAGTTGAGCAAACTCAATATCATCTTTTTGTCTCACTATTTCATCCAATTCAAATACACAAAAGTGATCCTTCCAAAGATTGTTTGCAAGAGCTTGGGCATTTCGTTTTAAATCCTGAAAGATCCAGCTGTCCATCACAGGTTTGAGTTGAAAAAAATCACCAACTGCTAAGATACTAATACCACCAAATGGTTTTTTGATGCCTGTAAGAAGTTGCAAACGACTGTCAATTAGAGGCAGTGACCTATTTCCTACCATTGATATTTCATCAATTATGATTAATTTCAGGTTTCTGTATTTGGTTCGAAAAGTGTTAAATTCATCGCAGTGTAAGCTTTGATTAATTTTTTGATGAAAAGCGGATGCTATGGTTGATCCTCCAATGTTATAAGCTGCTTTTCCTGTGTATGCACATAGAAGTATTCTAACATCATCTGGGTTTTCACCTTCAGTAGAACATAGCTATTGGTGCAAAGCTTGATAAAGTGCTCTTATCAAAACAGATTTGCCAACACCAGCACCTCCAGATAAAAAAAACCGGCTCTTTTTCAGTTTTGACCCATCGCAAAACATGATTGAAAAATTCCCTTTGCTTCACATTCAAACTTTCCACCAATTTCAAATATTCATCCTCTGGCAGTCTCAGAGAAATTTCCTCTGTAATTTGTCTTGATGGGATGCCAACATCTGCTCCAATATCATATATTCTTTGTTCAACTGGTCTTTCAGGATTAAACTGAACAAACTTGTCTGATTCAAAAGATCCTTCAGCTTCATCTTCTGCCTCTGTTTGCTGAGTATTAGGTGCTAATTCATCAAAAGCATCTGTTGAATCACCATTTGCTATCTGTAATGCTGCATCTTACAGTTCAGCATTAAACTCATATTGCTTGATTTTATGAGCCAAAAAAGACTTTCTACGACTAGATGAATTTTCAAAAGTGTCAGTTCCAGACAACAGATCAACTGATTTATCTCTCAAGGGCAAAAACAACATTAACTTTTCTCTGTAGTAATTTTCGGGATCTGTTTTTAGATTGAACCGGACATATCTAATCACTCTTGGTACTTTGCGACGTCTGATGATAATGCCATTCTTTCGAGTATCAAGTGTTACATTAAAGTCAACATCTGACTCATCATTTTCATCTTTTTGACCGAATGTGTTTTCACTTTCTTTTGGAAACACTACATCAAGTTGGGATACAAAGTCAGCTAAACACCAGTTTTCAATTTGTTTATGTCGTTTTGTGTACCTTTTAATGACATTACTGCATTCAACACTTGTCCTGATTATAAGCGGGCATTCCCGTTGTAAGTGGGTGAAATCCCCGCAGACGTAGCACCCACCGAATCGAAAGGGAAAGGTTCTGGTTTGTTGTTTATGCTGTGGAACGAAATTACCTGGAGGTCGAAAGGACATAAAATTCAGTACAATTTTAATACAGATATTCAAAAGTCTTTGGATTCTATAAGTTGGGCGATTGGTAACGGAAAAGTAGACTACGCGAAGGAAGTCATAAAAGAAGCAGGTCAGAAAATTAAGGAACGAAACAAGTATATTCGAATTGCCGATTCTTCCTCTGGTGGGTGCGAGACAGTGAACCAGTACGTGACAGACCCGGTGGTATGCGACTCAGATGATGAAAGCAAGATATATAAAGCCGAAAACTGAGCTCTTAAGAAGCGCAAGACGGACAGCAGCCGTTCGGGGACAGGGAGGGATTCGAAACTCAACCTGCAGCTACTGCACCAAATCGTTTTCGAGCTATGTTGCATTAGTTCCTGCTGTTCCTTATGTTCCACGTGCTGTACCACAGCATAAACAACAAACCGGAACCTTTCCCTTTCAATTCGGTGGGTGCTACGTCTGCGGGGATTTCACCCGCTTACAACGGGAATGCCCACTTATCATCAGGACAAGATCCACCCCTAGTTCAACTGGAGGACTGTCAGAGAAAAAACAGTGTGCAATCTGATGCTTCAAATTTTGTTATAGATGAGTATTTTTTATTTGACAATTATGAATTTAAAAATCAAAGTCTTACTGATTGCAGTATTGAAGATAGATTAAAATCTAATGTAAAATTTTTGGGAAAAAATTGGTGCTCATGATATTATCAAACATGGTTATAAAATTCCTTTTTATAGTATGCCTTGTAGGAATTTTCAGAAAAATAATAATTCTTCTTTGATGCTTAGGGATTTTGTTGATACTGCAATTTCAGAATTGTTGAATCAAGGACTTATTGAACAATGTAATACTGCTCCTTATGTTGTAAATCCTGTGACAGTCTCTGTTCAGTCTAATAACAAAAAGAGACTTATTTTGGATTTAAGATGTTTAAATTAAGATGTACTTAGACAAAGTGTAAAGTATGAGATATTAGAACGGCGCTAGTATATCTTAAATCAAATTCGTTTATGTTCAGTTTTGATTTACATTCTGCTTATCATCATATTGAAATGTTTCATCCACATACAGAATATTTGGGATTTTCATGAATTAGAGATGGTGAACAACAATTTTTTTTAACATTTTGGTCCTTCCATTTGGTTTGAAATGGTTCCGTATGTTTTTACAAAAGTTACCAGGCCACTTAATAAGAAGTGGAGGTGAGAGGGCAAATGTGTTATCATGTAGGCCTACTTTGATGATGGTATCGGAATTGGTAGTGATTTACAGGTAACTAGGTCAATGTCAGAGAGTGTTCGGAAAGATATACGGTTAAGTGGGTTTGTTATTAACGAACGTAAATCTGTGTGGTCACCAGTGCAGGACTTACTGTGGTTAGGCTTTTGAATTGATACAGTGAGGTTTGTTTTAAAAGTCCCGGAAAAGAGATTAAGGAAAGTGCTGGATACTGGTTCAGAAATTATGTCCGAATTTCTCAAATTAAGAAAAGTGTTTATTAGAAAAGTTGCTAGTTTTGTAGGGCAGATATTTTCAATGTCTATAGTTTTAGGTTCCGTTAGTCTGTAAGTCATGACCAGGTTTTTGAGTATTGACATATTAAGTTTAAGGTCATGGAATGATTATGTAGTTTTGTCACATGACAATTGTGGGCAAATTCAGTTTAAGTTAGATAACATTTATGCTATCAATATCAGGCAGTTTATGTTTCAACCATCATGTGTTAAGTTTGTACATATATTTTCTATTGCTACTTGATATGCTTCTGGTGGTTATGTTGATAATTCTATGCATGGAATTTCTCATGGAATGTGGAGTCCAGAGGAGATGGAGAAAAGTTCAACTTGGAGAGAGTTGGTCGCTGTTCAGAGAGTTTTGATTTCCTTAAATCACGAAGTTGAAGAGAAACGGGTCAAATGGTTTACTGATATCAAGAACATAGTCAGTTTTATTTTCAAGGGTAGCATGATAGGTGATCTGCAAAATATTTCTTTGAATATTTACAGGCATTGTTTAGTTAATGGTATTCATTTGGAGATGGAGTGGAGTCCTAGGTCTCTTCATGAAAAGGCAGATTTCATTAGTCAATTTAGAGATTCTGATGATTGGGGTGTGTCGTTACAAATTTTCAATTATATAAGTGAATTATGGGGACCATTTGAGACTGATTGGTTTGCTTGTGATAGTAATCACAAATTAAACAAGCATTCTGAGAGTATTGCATAAGCAATACATGTCCCCTACCGGTTTGTGGAAATTGTGAAAACAATGTATTGTTTTGCAGAATATCGAAGCCGAACATTAAAAAATTGGAATATAAAAAATTAATTTTCGCGAAAATATGTCAACCAGACGCTACAAAAGTGTAAACTTAATCTGTAGTTTGACATTTTGAAGCTGTTCAGCAAATTTCATATTATTCCTCTAACGCATTAAGAAAAAAAGTGTGGAAAACTGATGTGGACACACAGACGGACAGACAGATGGACGGACGGACTGACGGACGCAGAGGAAAGCTTTAGTCCCCTCCGGTGAAAACCGGTAGGGCACTTATAAGGTTCAGAAGCCCAATACTTTATCCACTGACCTACGACGATATACAACCCAATCGAACGATATAAACAGTTTAACAAAACATTTAAATCGCCATCTTGTGACGTAGTTTCTTAAAAAGTATAAGTTTAGGTGTAGTGAGGTACCTTAAAATGGAGGGAAATCAAATGCCGCCGGTGAATAGTTTTGATAACTATTCACCATGTGCAGATAGCACGGAAACTCTTTCACGGTTAGAATACTAGTAGCGTGTTTATTCGTTGTAATTTTACATAGAATATATATTTACAGAGATATAATAATCATAGATATAACATTGATTACTTTATTGTTTAAAACTCTTAAATGTCTAGTGTACGAGTACATGTAATGTTGAAGAAAAAATTATAAAATTTGAAATACGTTTGTGAAACAAAATACAAATATTAATTGGTACGCTTGACTTATTTCTTCTTAATGCACGCACGCGCAAGTAAAAGCACGGGAAGATACATGTATCTGTAGTCAACGAAGCTGCTTCTTTTTAAGAGGGCCAATTGGTCGCAGCAATTTTTAGGCTATATTTAACTCTCAAGATCGAAGAGCTCTTATTTAAATATCGTGAAATATGTTCAAATATTAAATCTAAATTATTAGGATTATTTTACTCCATAAAAGTTGATGGCAAAAAACATCATATTAAATAGATTAAGGCAGATCTGATGGTTAATTTGTAGAGCACCCAGTCTCCTTAATGACTGTATGAGTATGAACTTCGATTTTTCGCCATGAATGCATAAGGATGATCTAATGCCCTCTTATACAGATATAAGATAATTGCATATCCACTATAATATATATAGATAGTTATATTATCAATGAAGTGATACTACTAAAGGGAATTAAATTTTTGTAAGAGAATTATTTAATCAATACTTCATTTTAGGAAACAGTTAACAAACACATATTTTATATATACAAGTTTATTTGGACATATAGAACATTATTACCATTGTTGCCTAGCCTCCACTGTCATTCATCCCCCCTAGCACGCATCTCTCATACAGCTTAAATTGTCGTGCATGTGACGTATCGCTGATAATTACACATGAGGAAGTTCGCGTGACTCCAATTCTCATTCATTTTAGGTGTAACAAGCTTCTCATTTCTTTAAAAAAAAAGTATATTGCGGATACATTAATAAAATGAGAGTACAGGTCCATTTCACTTTCTCAGCGACTGATTGCACGCAGAATGATTTTTAAAAAAAAATCAAGATCTACTCCCCAAAAAACAATCGATACCAGATTCATTTTCATTCTCTCACCAGAGGTCATGCGACATAAGCTTCGCTTACAGCTCTGTTAACGCCCGGTGTACAAGATTCTTGTGCAGACTTAAACGATGGGCAAAATCAGAGACATTATGTCTCTGGCAAAATGTAATTAAAATTTATGTAGTTATTCCTTTTATCCATGAGTATGATTATAAGTCATTAAATTTAAATCTTTAACGCCTTTATTCATTTTTATTTTAACATTATTAGGACTATTTTGTGAAGGTAAAAACTAATCATGCGGGACATGAAGGTAACGACATTGCAGCTATTTTGAAACGCGTGAAAATTGATCAAAATAGCTTACTTGAGTTTTTTAACTCAGAAAAGCTAAAAACTATGGAGGGTAATCGTGTTCAAAAATCCAGACATGTAAACTTGTAAATCCGAATATGCAATCGTGTTGATGTGTGAGCCTGAGCATGAATATGTGTAATTCTGATCGTGTAACCTATAAAACTCGGGCATAAACACGTGTAAGATTTGACTCATATTCTTCGCATGATGCACATTTTGCAACTTTATTGTTTACATTAGTTAATTAAACCTTCAACTTTGCACACTTTCAATCCGTAGTTTCTGCGTTTGTAACTTCAGGCTCGGCAATAGCACATCTGACATGATACAAATTGACAAATGTAAAGTCTACAAGTTTGTCGAATTTTGAACTGACCTTATATGGCAACTGCCTTGCTGCGGGAAAAGGCATGCCGTAACCGCCGGACCGGAATGAACGAAAAATAAACATAATATTCAGCTAAACTGTTGCAATAAGCTTTTAATGAACGACACCTTTTCTATCGAAAACACCGGTATTATTTTTAGGAAAAAAATTGAGGTATGATTGAAACTGGACCAAACAGGAAGAGGTTCACGTAGAAAAAAAATCGTTGCCGATGTGACGGGCTAAGTCCCCCCCCCCCCCCCCCCTCCCGGTTCAGACGCCTATGAATAAAAATGCGTATATATCTTTATACACGTGTATTCAAACAAAGTCATTAAATGTAATTTTTTCAGTTCTAAGAGGATATCTGATGCCGATCGAATTCTTCACTCGCATCTTTTATACATTCTCTTGATAAAATGTACACCAATCTCATAATTTAATTTTCCGAAAAATAATACTCTATGAAATGTTGTTATCCAGAGATAATATGATTATAGCCTTACCTAATATTTTTTTTTATTTATCCCGTCCCTATTCCGGCGATTACGGCATGCCTTTACCTGCAGCTAGCCTTTCTCTATCAGTGACGTCACTGTTTCCATATAAGGTCATGTCAAAATTCGACAAACTTGTAGACTTTACATTTGTCAATTTGTATCATGTAAGATGTGCTATTGCCGAGCCTGAAGTTACAAATGCAGAAACTACGGATTGAAAGTGTGCAAAGTTGAAGGTTTAATTAACTAATGTAAACAATAAAGTTGCAAAATGTGCATCATGCGAAGGAACTGAGTCAAATCTTACACGTGTTTATGCCCGAGTTTTATAGGTTACACGATCAGAATTACACATATTCATGCTCAGGCTCACACATCAACACGATTGCATATTCGGATTTACAAGTTTACATGTCTGGATTTTTGAACACGATTACCCTCCATAAAAAACGGCCTTAACCAATGACCAATCAGCACTCTTCAGGTACCGTAGCCCCTGTATGTTGTTTCCATGGATACCAATAAACAAGGACGAGTCGTGATTACAGAGTATTGGTTTATTACATGATGATCGTGTTACCAACCTAAGAATACAATGATGCTCGGCTCCAGACCAGAGGTATATATATTCAAAATACATACTAGCAGTTCAACAGGCAATGACACATTAACACACGGACGATTTCTAAATCTTAAATACACAGTAACTACAAATTGACGAATATCAAGATAGAAAACATCTCGAGTCCCTTTGTTTTTTAACTGTAGTCTTGGGTTTTTTCCCTCCTTTAATGACGTCATACATTTAAATGATGTCATTGCATGCGACAATGCCAGTACGTATTTTAGAGGTCAACACACATTTAAAAAAAAGAGCAAAGAATTGATGACAAATTGACATAATCGTATATATGCACTAAAGCTTACAAAGTTGATACAACAAAATCCACTGTTCAAAAATCCATTTACAACCATTTAAAAATTCTGATTTATTTCACACAATTTCCTTAATTTCACTTGTAAATATTTGTTTTATATAAAAAGATTTCATTTAATGCCCGTATCTTTTCCACTCACCAAGGTTTGGTGGACTTATACCGCTAAATGGTCTCAAAATAGCAATAAATACGTTTGATAAATAAGTAAATCTTTAACGCCTTCATCATGTAAGAGGAACCCAGGTTCATTGATCGTGGGTCGAACATAGCTGATTCAAAAGTAAAAAGTTGTAAAACTGTAGGAGGAACATTCCACCCGCTTAGCATGTGATATTAATAAGAACACCAACTGGCATGTCTGATAATAAATCAAAAAAAAAAAAATCAGTCAGTTAAACAAGAATTAATTCCACCGACAAAGATCGGGGACCATGACACTTAAACTTACTTACTTTTGAACTCTGTCTTTTATTTTTTTTTCAACGTCATTTCCCTTATGTAAAAGTGAGATCTAGGCCAAAAGTGAGATTGTTTACGTTTTCAAGTCACCGATTCGAAGCCATTTTTTCTTCTTCAGATTTTCAAAGCCATATTCTAATGATCCTAAAGGTTTATCTTTGGGAGGCAATAACCCACCCTGTTCAATGTACCAAGGCGATTTTTAAACAAATTAAAAATTTCAGGTCATAAGTTGCTATTCAACGAAGCAATGTATAAAAATCTTGATTCAAAATTCAGATTAAGCACAATTTATTTATATTACTTAAAATAAAACCTAGAGAAATTATTCTGTGTGTCGGGCCTCTAATAAAAAGTTATAATAAAAAACATCAACATTTTTGTCTCTGGCTTCGTAATTCACTACGATGAAGAGGAAGAGGGAAAAAATGATAACATGACGAGAGAGAGAAAAAAAAATAAAACCACACATATATAGAAATACAGACCTCAGTGATGATAATCATTCTGTCGTCGACAACTTGAGCACTGCCATGTAAATAACTATCAATAATAATTATTTCATCTCAAAAAAAGGTTCGTATTCACCGGGATTAGTTGATCTCCGCCGCGGCTCAGTGTCGGATCACCGTGGTTAAGGGGTTTTTTTAAGAGAAAAAAAAACCAAACAAGTCCTATAATAATATTTTCCTTCACCGCCGCGGCGTCGATTTCAAACCACAAACAAATTCAAGGCAAGCAACTCTATACAAACATATCTCGAAGGGCGCTCACTCGGTTTCAGTATGATTAAAGGTATAACAGAGTATAGTCGAAGATCCTTTGTTATGGGTTTTTTTGTAAAAAAAAAAAGTTTGTTTCCTTTCTGTAAAAATTGATAAAACACTATTTACAACACATAAACAGTCTTTGGTTTCATATAGTTTCAAAATCAAGTTGATGCCCCATTCCTTTTCTGTTGATAACTACCACGCAGAGAAATCTCCACAAATCCTATAAAGTGTTCAACTGAGACTCTGCATCAACTTCTGTAACGTTTAAACTGAAAAACCAGTACAAGCACAAATAGGAGAAAACAAAGTTCATATTCACATTAACAATAATTCACACCCCTTTCAGTGTTTTTCAAAGGAACTGTATAGTTTTTTTTCTTTTTAACATGCTCATATTCTTCAACATCTTACAAAAATTATGTATGAAAACTTATCAGGTAATTCAAGTGATTATGTTTGTGTTCAAGAAATATTCAACTTGTGTTCAAGTATTGGTTAACTGTGTGTTCAAGTTGCCTCTCCCTGAATTCTGCAGTCCTGAGGTAAACAAAATCATGAGTTTCTACTGCTCTAAATGATCTAAATTATGTCCACAAACACACAAACAAAACATCAGTTTTAAAATATATCAATTTCAATGTCAGACCTAGTGATTTTACAGTAGTTTCAGGTGAATACACAGTAAATAAGAAATACTATCTGCTAAACTTGTGAACATCAACAAAAATAAAATGAGTGTTAGGGGGTCCTTGTCAATACATTATCCTATCAAGTTTTGTTGCTGGTTCCCAGTGATTAAGGTATGTGATCCTTTTCAGAATGGACTATTTCACAAGGTTAAAGAACTAACATGGTCGCACCCATTATTTGGAATTTTTCTACCTCCTGGCCAAAAAGAGTGATGGAATTTGCCTTATGTTTACAAGCTAGCCTCGGCTCCTTATATATCCAACCGAACCATTGGGGAGTAATTGATGAGTTTGGAGTTGGTGCTCGAATTTAAAGTAAAATAATTGCACAAAGGAATGTTTCATTTAAAATATCAAATTGCATGTGTGTCATCTGCTTGTAAATGTCAATAAGTTTTCTGGTGTAAATCATGTTTTTGCCTTAGCTGTGCTTCCGTCAGTCTTAATCGCACTTGTATCTCTACACAACCGGGAGGAGAGGAAAAGAAGTTCATATTATCTTATAACAACAGTTCAGGTTTTTTATCCAAAAATGGTTTTCTTTTCTTTTCCAAAAAAAAACAAAAAAAACAAAAAAAAATGGTAAAAATCTGACATCAATGAATATTTGATTCATTTCAAAATAAGAATTCTTTCCATAATAATAGTTTTTTTTCTAGATCCCTCTTGCTCGCAGTAAGAAATAATGAACGCTCCCTGAGAAATGCATACCGAGCAAAAGGCATCTTGAGGTAGTCATAAGAGGTAACCATGGTAACGTATGAAGAGGTCGCCGGGGTTACGACATGGTTTGAGTTGACAGTGCAGAAAGGTCCAATGTCAAAAAAATATGTTTTGTTGTACAATAAAAAGTTCACAAAGTTAGCAGGTCTGACAAAACATACAGTACTTTTTTGTTCCAACAAAAATCTACGTCAAGACACATACATGTATCTATATTTTAAAAATAAAGGGAAGGAGGGGGGGGGGGTATTGGGGGGTCAAAGAGGAGAAAATTGACTACAATGTTAACAGGCCAGGAATGGCCAGTGAAATAATAAAGTAAACCATACTACACATAATAGTCCAGTCAGGAGTACTAGCCAATGAGGAGAAGACAAGTGTGAGATATATAATGTATGGTAATGGATGCGAGGCACCACAGACAACTGCCGCGCTATGATGAATATGTACAGAAGAAGGTTCCCTATCCCATAAAGTTCAAAAGGTCACAACCTGTTCTAGCAGTAAGGGGAATTCAACAGGCAGTCTGTATCAATTTGTATACATATAAAAGACGGACAATCATCAATCAAACACGTCAAATATTCATAAAGGAATTTTTTTTGTGGGGGGTGGGGTTTAAATAAAGTGTATTTCAAACAATAAGAGGATCATTCTTGACAAATGTTTCTATCATTATTATCCAATTTTAATTTTCTAGGTCCACAAACACCATGACCAGTTTAGCCTTTATATGATTGTGTAGCAAATTGTAAAGATTGTAAGGAGAGGGAGAGAAACCTGGTGAAGTTTTTCAGAGATTTGGAAGGGCTGCTAAAATTCCTGATGGTTATATACTTTAAAAAATTCTACTCAATGATTTCAACCCAAAAATTCCTGATATAAAACACTGAAAAAAGCCAGTATTAGAAACAGAACCAGATTTTTAACATGATTCGTCAAATCCGGATCAACACATCCGGATACCTCCCTTCATGCTATTTAAAATCCAAATCCAGTTAGAAACAGCAGCTTATAAACTTCTTGTAAAACATGTCATTTCTGATAAACAATAGGCCTGCACCATACATACCATGCACCAACATGGGCCATTAAGAATATTTGAAGTCAAAAATATATGGGGGGAAAAAAAATAGTTTCTTGTTTACCAACAACACTATCAAATTCATGTACATTTTGTATATAGTGGATGATTCCACCAAATAGAAACCGTCTTACCCTTTTAAAAATATTTTCTTCTTCAGTCAGAAAACACTTTTCAAGTTTCCTTCCGAAAAGAGCTACAGGCTCATATAAAAAATTGAATAATGAACTTGATAAAAATCCCTGCATAAAGTTCAGATTAAATCAATCAAAAAAAAATATTTCTGCATTGAATTCTTCAACATGCCTATTAAAAACCAGTACATCGAATATCACTTTTTCCCCCAAAGTTTAAACAACTGCCGATTGAACAAAAAAGAGTTCAAGAAATTTGTCAGATCAAATCATCAGATCTAAAGAAAAATCTAAAATACATTAAAATATCCTAAAGCATCTTAACAAACAAGGGAAAAAAATGTCAAAATTATAATTTAAAAAATAGCACTTTCAACATACAAGTAGCACTAAATAATTCCATATCCATGGTTTTGTTTTGATTTTTGGTAAAATAATTTGATCGCCCAATGTCAGCCATTGATATGCTAGCTTTAACTTCGATCAATAACATGTTCACTGCAACACTGGTTTCAATGGATTCAACATAGAAACTCATATTCAAGGGAAGTAAAAATACAATCAAACAACTTCGCTTTCTGAAAAAGCCCTAGTTAAGATTTTCAAATGTAGCAATGCCCTTGGATAAAAATTTTAAAGACATTTGCATAGATAAACTATTACATTTTTCTATGGTATTATTTGGGATTATACTAGTTAAAAAGGGAAAGGGGGGGGGGGGTATAAAAGCACACATCACAATTCAAAACTCCAGATCCACATAATTAAAGATTTCCTTCACAAAATATAATAATACAACATAAAAAAGACCCGTTCAGTTTCAGTGTACCTGGGATGCTTAAAATATCGACTCAATAGTAACCCGTTTTTTCTTTTTGTCTGTTTTCAACATAATCTACATCACAAACAATTTAATTCAAGCCCTGATTACAATTACACTTCTAAAAATCGAATTTTAAAAATGATGTCAAAAAAACCCTCTAAATGTCAGGGGGAAAAAACCTGTGTTAAGATCATTTTGGCAAACATTGAAAATTCACAATTCTAAACAACGGCTTTCCTACCAACGCTAAAACTATGGAATCATTGTTATCTACGTTAAACTTTCATACCATTATACCGAATCCATAGGATGATTTGAATTTCTCAAGACATATCAGCAATGTGATATGAAAACAAGTTTAAAAATCTTTCAACATGACATTTTTCATAAACAAATTGGGGATCACATCATCATAGGTGTATAATACAATGAAAAAAAAGAAAAAACAAACAAACCCCAATAACATGTTATGAGATTGTCCCTTGAAACCGGTTTGTAAGGGGGGGAAAAGGGGGTCAGGAGGGGGATGAATTAGCCACGTCAAATAATTTAATGGAGCTGTGAGGTAAGTTTGTAAGACATATCATCTGATAAAGTAGTCCAGGCATACACATTAATATAAACTTACAAAAAGAACAAAAAGAAAATGCTAGCTACCCAGGGGCCCCCTCTAGGGGAAAACAATATACATCAAATGTTTCTGACCTGCATTTCACATGTAGAAAATAAAGCAACAACAACAACAACAAAAATTTTCAAGCCTTTCTTCCCCCTCTTGGGGGGGCCCCTGAATTACACCCGTATAGTATGAACATAACCAATATAAACAAATACACAGTTTCCATTTCACTGAGAAACGTTTCTTTTATCAATAGCTGCAAAAAATCCTGCCTGATGATTAAGCTCGTCATGAGAGCCTTCAAATCCGGGGGAAGGAAAACCATCATATTTTTTTTTTCTTTTTAAATAAAAACAAAAAAAAACTCAGACGCTCACATCGGCCGTTCGCCGCAGGTGCCCCCGTTCACTAGGGGCCCCCTTCCCGCCCTTGGACACTTTGGGGGCATTCTGACGAAGAAGATCCCCCCGCCGCTGACCGGTAAATATTCTCTCCTGAGATGAGGTATACTTTGTGTGAGGTTCCTCATGGATACTACGAGGTGTACCATGCGAATGGCCATTACAGGTGCTTGTTGGCAGGTCCTGAACTTTGCCCTCTGGATATGGCTCCCGGCCACTATTTTGGCCCTTCTGTTTACCTCTTGGCTGTCCCTGATGACTGTAGTGAGGAGGAGGAGGAGGAGGAGGAGGATTTGAGGTGACTGAGGTTGATGGTGAGGACGCCACCACGCTGCCTCCATGTTTCCTTTCTTCTGGTGAGGTAGGTAACTTACAATGATATCCCCTGAGTGAGGGATGAGAAGGGGAGACAATCTCTCCTTGACACGTCGTAGCTGTGGCGACACTTTCTGAGGTATTTTGTGCGACGACGTCTCTGTGTGACGGAGCAATAGGCTGCCGAACGTCGTCTGACACGTCGGGAGGTAGATTTTGTATGGAACTGTCTTGTTCATTCAAACTCTTGTTGCTGTCCTCTGTGTCCTCCAGACTCTTGTCGATTCCGTCCAGAAGGGAATCGCGGTCCGGAGCTTTGTCTAGTGAGGTGGGATCTTCTGACACGTGACTTACTTCACTCCCCGACAACATGGCCGCTATCAGACCCCTCCTTTCCTACAGAAAAAAAACAACAGAGCTTACTATTTTGACCAAAAATAACAGTTAAGTTTTCCATAAAAAACTAGCACTTTTTTAAAAGCAGATATAACAGTTGAGTTTTCATGCAGAAATAACAGTTGGGTTTTCCATATGAAAATAGCATTTCAATGAATCAGCCAGAATAATATTACAAATGTACAATATTTAACACAAAAACTTGGTTCACTTTTTTTCTATATCTTGCTCATTTACCAGTGGCCTTGGATACCACCATGCAACAGAATTAAACTACAGTAAAACACTCATATAATGCATATAACACAGTTTTCCCCTTAAGGGGGCTGGTTGTTTAACTAGGTCATTCATATATTCTTAAAATGATTACCACCATTCAAATCTCTTATTCAAAAGCCTTTCATATAGAAAAAAAATTGCTTTTCTATATATTTTGAATTCAGAGTTTTTCTTGACCAATATTTTTCCACTCATTATAAGCACATCACTTCTTTATAGAAATTAAGCCATCTGTCTTTATTACATTTGTATTTAATAAAAAGGATATGTCTAAATTATATCTTCTGATGCAAGAGTTTATTAATTTGTTTAAAACATTGTCAGGTTTGAACAAAAATGAAGATTAGATTTGATTGGTGCAAAACTTTTGATCAGCCAATTAAAAAGTGGATTATGTTCTATGTAAGTTGGATCATATTAAGTAAAATCTATGCGATTAAAAAGAGGCTCAGTCGCTTTGCTCCCTCCACCCCCTTCTTAATCACGTAAACTTTACCTAATATGATCTAACAATACATTAATAAACTCCAAAAATGGCTTTTATATACATTCATGCGGCTGTGCTATTAGGTCGCCTTACCTCCATGCTTCCCAGATTGGCATAGCCCACAAAGGTAGTCATGTGACCATTTGAAATGTGGCCGTTTTTCATGCCGTTCTTGAAAGGTACATAGCCGTTTATTCTGGAGCCGTTGGGTGTGACGATGATGTTCCCACTGCCGCAACCCTACAGAGGAAAAATAATAACTGTACTCATCATTGTTTGTAGGGCACCAATGTCTGTGGCTTTCTATGGTAACCTTTGCCCATGAATTAACATGCCCACGAACTTATATACAATCATTGTTTAATATCCATTAAAGGTATCTCGATTACACTACCAACGAAATAACCGTCAAAATTTGGCTTCCAATGAACATTGACCCCAACGAATGAAAATTATTCCACAGTAACTGTTCTCTCATAAATATTTGATGAATTCCAATTTTTTGTGGATTTTGTTGGCAAGCTGATGAAATAAAACCTTCATCAAAGTGCAATTTTTCAGCAACACACCATTGATCATTTTCCACAAATTTACCTATCCATGAAACTGTGACTTTAACAAATTATTTGCGGGCATCAATTTAAGACAAGAGGCCCATGGGCCACATCGCTCACCTGAGGAACAAGCGGTATGATAAAATCAGCTCAATGGAGTCATAATACAAACTATCTGAACAATGTACAATAATTCATGTAAATCCTGTATAAATAAAATCCATTTTCCCCTGGATATTCTTCTGTTTATAATCATTAGTCCCTTTTCTAACAGGATGATTTTATAGTCATATCATATGTTGAGTATTGCAGATCTAAAAAAGATCCCTAACAATAGTTTATATATGGGATATAAACGTACATCAAACTCTGAACCTTCTCGTGAGGCAAAAGAATTGTCCTGGAGCCAAAGTCTTAACAATTATAAAGAATCATCTGGGTGATTAGTTTCTGAGAAGATTTTTAAAGATTTACCCTATATATTCCTTTGTTAAACTTTGACCCCCCCCCCATTGTGGCCCCACCCTACCCCTGGGGATCATTATTTTCACAACTTTGAATCTACACTACCTTAGTATGCTTCCACACAAGTTTTAGCTTTGCCGGCGAATTTCTGAGAAGAAGATTTTTAAAGATTTACTGTATATATTCCTATGTTAAACTTCGATCCCCCATTGTGGCCCCACCCTACCCCCGTAGGTCATGATTTTCACAACTTTAAAATTTACACTACCTGAGGATGCATCCACACAAGTGTCAGCTTTCCTGTCTGATTAGTTTCTGAGAAGAAGATTTTTAAAGAATTACTTTTTATATTCCTATGTAAAACGTCGATCCCCTATTGTGGCCCCAACTTACCCTCGGGGGTCATGATTTTCACAAATTTGAATCTTCACTACCTAAGGATGCATCCACACAAGTGTCAGCTTTCCTGGCCGATTAGTTTCTGAGAAGAAGATTTTTAAAGAATTACTTTTTATATTCATATGTTAAACTTCGACCCTCCATTGTGGCACCACCCTACCCCCAGGGGTCATGATTTTCACATCTTTGAATCTACACTACCTGAGGATGCTTCCACACAAGTTCCAGCTTTCCTGGCCGATTAGTTTCTGAGAAGAAGATTTCTAAAGAGTTACTTTATATATTCATTTGTTAAACTTCGACCCCCTTATTGTGGCCCCATCCTCAGGTGAGCTAAAAAGGTTAAGTTTACAATTCAATAAGTGGGTTTCTGGAAGAACAGATTTTGAAAATTTTCGTAATAAATATTGACAATTTTTTATACTTTTTTAATCTTTAGCTTTTAAGATCTATGTACAAACATAGAATTGTGAGCAAATCTCTGTATCTTGCTTATAATTCGAAGCTTAACACTCAAATATGGTTAGTAAATAGAAATTGTAAATAACATGCACTACATGTATAACAAATAAAGAACACAATTTATTTTTTCGAAATGAATTATATATATATATACATGGATATACCTACATATTTCCGTAAGCGATATCAAACTCTATTTAAACTGAATAAACTAGAGGAAATGCCGAGCATCTCAACAAAACCTATTGCATTAATCTACCATTACGCAAAAGATAATGCCGAATTACCGATAGAATGAATTGTATTTCAGTACCCCTACATCAGATTTTGCTTAATTTGCGCAGGTAAACAGTTAACGTAACTGTTTGATTTACCGAAGTCTCTGTTTGATTTGATACGTAAAAATCACGAAATACAGACGATAGTTTCCAGGTTACAAAGCATAAATAATGAAAACGAAACGAAAATCAGAACAAGCTAACACCAACGTCATGTGTGAAAACTGTCAACGCATTGAAATATTTAGCCTCAATTTACTTCACAAAATCGGCACCAATATATTTTTCATGTTTCAAAACTTCCCTTCATACGCGAACTGTTACACAACAAGCAAATTCATCATAGTCAGATCGACCCTTTTTCGTATAATGTCATGGCTGCTTTAAACAAAGAACCTCGTTTTAGAAGTATGGAATACGAATCTTGGTAAAATGGGTATGCAAACCCAGGCCGTGGCAAAATAAATGCCAGGGCAGATCGGCAATCGCCAATTCCAAATACGCATTATTTTGCAGCAATATCTACAGCGAATACAAATATACTAGTCCATCAAATATCCTGAAATTTTAATGAGATTGGCAGATTAATAACTGCCAATCTTTTGTTTTGCCCAGGCCAAGTCTTGCCTACCCATTTTACCGGATGCCGAGCCCGATTGAAACACGCCTTTCCTTTATTAATATTTTCGTAATAACTTCGATTTGAAACAAAATTACCCCTTGAATTTTGCAATTTATATTTTCCTTCCCATAAGTATAATTTATGCTAAACTACGTTGAATTTGCCTTGGTAGTTCTTGAGAAGAAGATTTTTAAAAATGCACCCCCCTTTTTCTACAGTTTCAAGGTTTTCTCCGCTTTGAATACAGATCGGACTCTAATTTTTGCAATTTATATTCGCCCTCTCATAAGGATGCTTTGTGCCAAATTTGGTTGAAATTGGATAAGCAGTTTTAAAGAAGTTCAAAATGTAAAAAGTTTACAGACGGACAGACGGACGACGGACAAAATGTGATCAGAATAGCTCACTTGAGCTTTCAGCTCAGGTGAGCTAAAAACTGAGGACCACAAATATTGACGAAACCACAGTGTGAAGAAAAAAACATTGCAATGTTTCTAGTGTGGTAATTTGAATGTCTATTTGACCTAAGGTTTTCACAATTTTCTTTTTCTATTTAAAAGTAGGAACAGAAATGTCATCATTTGTTATATACAATACACTAACCTGGAGAATCAACAATTTTCTAACAACATTTTCTACCTCAGTTCCAAAGTAGGGACAGAATTTGTCATGATAAGTTAAATACAAAATTTATGTTCGATGTAAATGGGACCTGAAGTAATACAACATACAACAATTTTATTTTATTAAAAACTGTGTAATTTTTTTGGCATATGCTCAATTTTCATTAAAAAAAAGGACATTGACAGAGTATTTAAAGAGTGATTGAAAAATTGGTTTTTTTCCCCAACATAACAAATTCTCAAATCTGTTTTTAAATATTAGCCAATAGTTAGAGATAAGAGACACAATCAAGACTCATCAAGTCTACTTATAACTATAACAAAATCTTTGTAACAGTCTGGAATAAATACACATTTTCAAACTTCAAAGTTCATGGTACCTCAGTGGAAGAAAGTATACAAACTTTCCTAGATTTCACTAGACAGCAGGGTTGTGTCTAAGGCCCGGGAGGCGGAGAATTCCCCCGTCTAAAGTGACGTAATTACCCGGCTATTTAGGCATTTCAAACACAATCTATCTATAAGCTAGACCTCCAGCCCCCTTCTACTTTTTTGTTTCTTCCTTCTACTTCAGTTTTTAGAGACAACCCTGCAGTAGACATATAACACACTGACCTTGGAGTCGGAGTGCTCGTTCTCCCCTGGTATGGAACTCAACATGGGCGTGCAAGTTTCGAGTTGATACTCGTTCAGCCCTGCCCTGATCACATGACCATTGCCCCGCCCACCTGCATGTCCGTTAGCGTGGAGGTAGGCCGGCTGTGTGATGTGAGACTGTGGGGTCGCAAAACACCTGGGGAGAGAAATGATGGAAAATCAACATTTTGTAAAATCTGAAAAACGAAAAACATAGTAACCCTACAGGAAACAGATAGATATCTTGCATGTAAGAATATAAATAGACAAGTACTATTTGATGAAGCGTGGGAAGGCTGGAAGAATCTTTTCAATGTCTAGAGCAATCCTCTCCCTCTCTCTCTCCTCAAGGTTTAAAGCAGTTCTTTCTGTCTCTTGCTCTCTTCTCAATGTCTCGAGCAGTTTTCTCTCTCTCCCTCTCTCTCTCTCTCTCTTTCTCTCTCTCTCTCTCTCTCTCTCTCTCTCTCTCTCAATGCTTAAAGAAGTTCTCTCTCTCCCTCTCTCTTTCTCTCTCTCTGTTCAAAAAACCTGGAGAGAGAAACAATGGAAAGAATAACTCCTGGACAGAGGCCGTACCTGTTCCTGAACATGATGATCAGGATACAGATGATGATGCAGGCCACTCCGATGCTGACCCCGAGGATGATTCCCAGTTTCTGGTCCTCCTGGGAGCTTGGTTTGGGCTGTGGTTCTACAACAGACAGTTTTTATATCATTACAGAGGCTCAGTTGTGATCACTTGGTCCTTACAATTTCACTAAATCTGCATCACCACCCATAGTTGATTCTTTATGCACAGCATAAAAATTGTTGATGAAATGTCACCATTAAAAGGTCCAAGTTGTGAACACTTTTCAATCCATACAAATCTCTTCCAACTTACTGAACCAAGCACAATGAACGCACTTACAATGTAAAGTTACATGCAATATGATAAATTATTTATTAGTGTTCAGAAGCAACTTGATCCATACAATTTCTTCAGGGTTTTTTTTAAGTTGCTTTAACAATCACAATTTTCACAAATCACAAAACAAAATTCAAACCCCTAATGAATGCTTTAAACCCTTGCTTTAAACCAGAGTACATATGAAACAGCAGTTTTTATTGGTGGGACTTACGTGGCATGTTTATGTCGGAGATTTCCATTGGGTCAGTAGGGGGCCCTGGACCTGCATTTGTACACGCCTTCAGCATGATGCGATACAGTCCTCTCTGTAATTCTTCAATGGTAGCCGACGTCAGAGAACCTGCAAAATATATCTCCTTGTTAATAGCACCATCTTAAACTAGTAGAATCAAAGTTGTGTCTCCGAAGTAAAATACTGCAAACATATTATATTTACATTCATATTATTACATATGTGACTATTTTAACACATGAGCATGGTATTGCAATGTACTTGATTAAGTGGAAGTCGCATTTTGCCAAAAACACTAAATAGAATACACAGCCAAATGTAATACATTTACAGTAACATACAATGAATATTACATGGCTTCTTGGACAATTAATCAGAATATTTGCCCCAAGGTGGCAGAAAAGCCCTCAAGTGCAATATCTTCAGCATCAGATGACAAAACACTCCAGGGCTTTCCTAATATCAAGGGCAATATAACTTTTTTGTTTTGTGTGTATTAGCTATCACTGACAATACATTATATACTATGTGTTTTATATGTGTTGTAATCTACTGTTCACAATACATGTTAATTATGATCAATATTGGTAGCCTCGTACCGTTGACACTCTTGATTTCCCAGTGGTTCAGGTTCTGTGTGGAGGTCAGGATCTGGTACATGACTAGGTAGGTGGTGATGTTACCATTGGGTTCCGCCGGCGGCTTCCAGGTGATGAAGATGCCACCCTCCAGAATCTGTCCCTGTAGCTCCCGCGGCTCAGAGGGCACTGTAAAAGCAGTGAAGTCAAATACAGACACACAATACAATAGAAATGGAAAGGCAGAAGTCTCAACAAACCATACAATTACCACCTGTTTGATATAGTTAAGAGGTTTAGGGTCCTTATCAGGGTTACATATGTGGGATTTATCAATTTAATTTATTAGAAAAAAAGCAACACTCCTTATTACAATCAAGCATCACCAAGAATTCTCCCTCCACTAATCTCCACACCACATTTTTTCTACCATTAGAAGACCCTTAGTATCATTTTGCTCTTTAATCCCCAGTCTAACCTCCCTCCCCTGCTTTTTGGCCTATTTTCCTCTGCCTCTATGTCCTTCAGTTGTCCCTCCCTTGCTTTCTTTACTTGCAATTCGCCCAAGATTTACATCCCCTGCCCTTTGAACCCAAGTTCTACCTCCCCTGCCCTTCAACCTCAGTTTTAGGACCCTCCTCTGCCCTTTGACTCCAAGTCTTACCTCCCTCCAGGGTGAGGTTTATTATCGGAGAGCTCCACCTGCCCTTCTCCCCGTCCGACACGGTCCGGACATCACAGCGATACTTGGTGTAGGGCTTCATGTCTCTTACCCACAGAGACGAATGAGTTCTGTCAATGGACAACAAATCTCTATTTAACAACAGCAAAAACAACAAAAGCAAAAGCAAAAACAAAAACGACAACAGCAAAAACAAAAACTGTTACAGCAAAAACAACAAATGCGCCATAAAATAGAACATTCTTTGGCAACAGATGCCTGTTACAAATGTACTGTTGCCTGTAACATTGAACATTTTTCAAAAATAACCATTCACTAAAATTATCACTATTAAAACCGATTTCAAATCAGTACACACAAAAAAAGTTCTTAAGAGGCTGGGTGGTAAACCATCAGATCTGCCTTAAAATCTACAGTTTATTTTTTAATCCATAACCTATTATAAAGAAAAATTCCATAGAGTTTTATAGCTTGAAATTTTAATTTTTATGCATATAGAATACTCTCCTGTTAAAGGAAATTAATGTACTGGAAATGGTTCATATTTGGCGTTTTTGATTTTTCGCAGAATTTCGGTTTTAAAAAGTAAGCAAAAATTTGATTCAGACCATTTCTAAAAATTCAAAAAATACTAAATTGAATACACAAAATGTAATATGTTTACAGACGTCTAACCACCTTAATAGCACTGAATGGTTGTTGCCATTTCAAGACTGTATCAAACTCTTAAAAAGAACAGATCTATATAAAGATAAATAAAATCTCAAAATTCTACAGACGAATCATTCGGAACTTTTCTTCACTAAATGATAGTTTGAGGTAGATCTGGCCCCTGGGCCATAAAAGTTAGACAAGCTTGCTTTTGGTCCGAGTCTCACTTTTGCACTATATATTCCTGCTGTAAAAGCTAAACTGAGATCAAAAGTGAGCTCGTCCAACTTTTATGACCCCAGAGTTTTCGAAATTTTTCTTCGCTAAATGAAAGATTTGATCTGTAGAATTTCGAGGTAGATGTGGGTAATTTGTTGACCATCCAGCCTCCTTAATCCACATTCTCAATTGTCTGACTCTGACTCACGTTTTGAGGATGACCTCTTTGTCCATTGCGAAGGTCAGGGGCTGGTACCGGACCTCATACAGCAACCCCTCCCCAGGCGATAGCCCGGGGGTGGGGCTCCAGGCCAGCAGCATGGCGGTGGAGGTCCGGTTGAGGACCCTCAGGTCTGAGGGAGGGGGAGGGAGGGAGGGGCTGTATTCCTCTACCACAGGGTCAGACGGGCCTTGGGGACTGTTGGCCACCAACACAAACTGGTAGGACGTCTTGTTCTCTGCAACAGTTACAAGTTCTTTTCTGAATGAACCTCAATTACTTAATTTTTTTTATTCAGGTATATCATTATAACTTTTTTTTTTTTTTTTTGGCAACTACTCTTTACTCTCTACTCTTTAATGAAAAATTCTATATATTCGTTGAAAGCCAAACACCAATTTTTGCCGATTTTCTTAATGTAGCCATAAAATCAAATGTTAGGGAAAGTAAATATGACAACAGTTTTAATGCTGAAACCTGTATTATGTTTTCTTAAAACTGTTTTTATATTATTGATTGTGTTCACTTTTGCTTCTACCCAAAGGTGGTTTCTTTTTAAAGCCAACTTATAATCACTCTAGCTAATTCTAGAGATTAAAGGGCAGCATCCCAAAAATGCAGAACATAGAGAGAAATCCTCACCCAAGTTGTTGAGCTTGATCCAAGACTGGTCAGGATCGGAAATCTGGTACTTCTGTGGGCCCTGGCTGGATCCCGTTAACTTGGTCACCGACAACGTGTAGCCTGTCACTGGGACTTCCTCCTGCAGGCTTTTCCAGGTCACGTTGACCTCCGACGGGGAGACCTTGACCACGGAGAAGTTGGTGGGGGGTCGGGGGACTGTGTCGTTGGCCGAGGCTACAAATATACACGGTTATTTATATCTCTACTCGACCTACATCTCAGAGAGTAGTGAGGCAGTACAGACACCACAGACATACATTGTTAATTACCTATAGTCATTTGTTACATATTAAATCATTTAAGTAACTATTGGTTTTAAAATACTCGTCTTTTTTTTGGTCAGTATCTGTTAATGCAAATTACACACTATTTTTCTACTGCATTATATCTATAGGATAGCCTGGAAGTATCATTATGTTTCTGATGATGATTCCACGGTAAACAAACTACAGATTAATATGTCCATTCCCTGCACCTCCCCAGTACAGAGAGTGAAACTTACCATTGGTGTCATACCAAATGTACAACCTACAGATTAATATGTCCATTCCCTTAGCCTCCCCAGTACAGAGAGTGAAACTTACCATTGGTGTCATACCAAATGAACAACCAAGGGATTAAAAATGTCCATCCCCTTAGCCTCCTCGGTACAGTGAGCATGACTTACCATTGGTGTTGCCAGCTGTTCTGTATTCCACCCACTGGCTGTCACTGGGAGGGTTGGGGTATCCAATTTCAGTGCCCGCCTTGACCCGAATCTTGTACAGTGTGTTTGGTGTCAGACCTAAGGTACAGTAGATATACAGATAAGCATCGTGATTATATAAAGGATCTCTCATGGTCTGTGGTAGCATGTGATTTTTATTCAACAAGTTGTAGGTTTTCTATCACCTTGTAATTCAATCAGTGTTGTTCAATATATATCTCCTGTAATTTAATTGGTGTTGTTCTATACATATCTCTTGGAATTTAATCGATGTTATTCAATATATTAAACCTCCTGTAATGCAATCTGTGTTGTTCAATATACAGTCAAACTTCGTTATCTCGAACTAGATAAGACTATTTCAAAACTTCAAGATATCCGAGTACATGTATTCAAGAGTAAAATACTTAAAAAATAAGTAGTTGGGACTTACAAATCATTTCAACATATCCAATGTACATGTATTTGAGATATCAGTGTTCGAGATATCATATTTCAAATGCATATTTTAGTCTACTATCTAGGCTATTAAAATTATATTTTGTTGGATGTTTAACTACCAGGGAAACATAGAAATTATATATAAATTAGATAGTGATTCGAATTCATCAAATGCAGAAACACCACCTAATTGTTTTACCCTCATCTTAAAAATTTAATTGTGTATCTCCTGTAATTTACACAAGGTTGGGTACCTGAGATGAGGTAGGATCTAGCGGCGCCGGACACCTCCTTGGTGTGTGTCTGGGTGTCCGAGGCGTGGCGGTACTCAATCAGGTGACCGGTGATGACCCCCATCCTGTCCTCGGGGGCCAGGTCCTCCCACTCAATGTTGATGCTATTGGAGGTGGTGCTGGCCTCACGAATTACAGGTAACTTACTGGGCTCTGCAAGGGGAAACCAAAATGAAAAATATATACAGTATTCAGGGTTATTTTCGCCCCGTGTAATTTTCGCCCTTCTAAACTTGCAGTTTTGCCCCGTCTTGAATTCGCCTGGACACAGTTGTGTTTGAAGAGAGATATTTTAAGACATTGGAATTCGCCAAGTTTTAAATTAACCCGTGGACAACGAGGGCGAAAGGGGCATAAACAAAACAGGGTGAATATTTCCCTGTATACAGTAGTCACAGGTAACTTAATGGGCTCTGTAACAGGAAACCACAATCAGGAATTGGATGCTGCAGAAAAAGAAGACTGGAATCTCCTTTATATTACAAAGAATGCTGATTGAAGCACTGCAAATTAAAAAAGTCCTTAAATTAAAAGACTTGAGAGACTTTTAACTTAAAGACTTACAACTCATGACATTGAGGAATTGAGACTTCCAATAATGAGACGTTTGACTTTGAGACTTAAGACTTGAAACTTGAACAAATAATACTTTGACTTGAAGACAAATGACTCGTGACTTGGAAAACTTGCAACTGAAGGAATGAGACTCATGACTTGAGGACTTGAACTTACTGCTGGGAAGAGTCCTGGCTTTGATGAGGTCAGATTTAGGCCCTGCCCCGCTATTACTGGCGTAGCCTCTAATGGAGATGGCGTACTCTGTGTATGGACGCAATCCCTCGATCTTTGCTGATGTTTTCCCATTCACAACCATGCTCTGTATCTGCTTGCCTGTACAAATTTATGATAGGACAAATTTATAAAACTCATTTGTTCCACTGTTTTAATATTTCACAAAATGTACACAAGAATACTCAGATGTTAATAATATTGCTTTGTCTCATTAAAATTTTTCTGGAAGTTGATCTCTTTCTTTTAATGAAGAATCTTGATTTGAATCAATTTGTCTAACATGAATGAGTAAATAGGGTAGGGGGACAGGGAAAATATGCACTTATTGAGATTGAATTGTGAAGAAACATGGGGAAAAAAAAGTAGCTGGATTACAAGACTAACTTGTGAAACAATAGGGTTATCCAAAACAGTGAGGAAAATATTGATGACATGGAGTTGGATTGTTAAGACTGAGACTTGCTTATTGTATAGTTTCTTTGATTACTGGACAGAGCTTGTTGAACAAAGATATCCGACACAGAGAAAAATAAAACTTGGACAAAAATGTTCACAAGATGGATTTGGTTTATTAGGACTTGCATGTTGGATTTGGATTGTTAGGACTTGCATGTTGGATTTGGTTTGTTAGGACTTGCATGTTGGGTGCTTACCTGGATTGTCGGATACAGCGTACTCCACGGTGTAGGCCAGGATGGGTTCTGACGTCTGCGAGTTGTTCCAGTAGACGTTAATTGTATGCTGGTCCAAGGCAAAAGCTGTCACATTCCTGGGGAGTCCAGGTGGATTCTCTGTGGAAACAAACAGTCCATGTGAAAACTCAGAAAAATAGGGAGGGATGGATGGATGGATGGATGGATGGATGGATGAATGGAGGGAGGGATGGATAAATGGAGGGATGGATGGTCAAACTCTAAATGCACAGTAAAAGTATTGCATTTGTTTTCTATATGGCTTTTTTTTGGTGGAAAGCAGCTTCTGCTATATCAAATCGCCAAACGTTATGCATGTACAAATTTTTTATAGTGGTGACCCTTTCAACATAGTTTGCTTAAAAATTGTCAATATTTCTGAAAAGATCTTTTTAAGTAATATTTTACACAGGAACAAATACAAAGCACACTTTAAATATTTTAGTGAGAAACTGAATCATTTGAAGAAAAAATATTTTTGTTAAAAAACTTGTTCATGTTTTATCCACTAAGCTTTGTCTAGTGGACCTTTCTCTCCCTCACAAGCAAGAATAACTATACAACGACGGTGCTTGAAGTTTAGCCTCAATAATGGCCATTCCCAGACTCGATACTTACTTCCTGTATAGATCTCCAATCGGGCGACGCCCATGTCGTAGCCGAGCTCGTTTTCACCCACACACTGGTAGTATCCAGAGTCTGACAGCTCAGTGTTGACCACGACCAACTCGCTCTTGAGTCCCACCTTGTTCTCCACCTGTCAATACCAAACGTCAAGCCAGGGTAAGACCAGGTTTATGCTAAATATCAAGTCTGGACAACAATAGACTTCTTGAGTTCAAGACTGTACAACAATAGACTTTGAGTCCAAGCCTGGACAACGATAGACTTTTTGAGTTCAAGCCTGGACAACGATAGACTTTTTGAGTCCAAGCCTGGACAACAATAGACTTCGAGTCCAAGCCTGGACAACGATAGACTTTTTGAGTCCAAGCCTGGACAACGATAGACTTTTTGAGTCCAAGCCTGGACAACAATAGACTTTTTGAGTCCAAGCCTGGACAACAATAGACTTTTTGAGTCCAAGCTTGTACAACGATAGACTTTTTGAGTTCAAGCCTGGACAACAATAGACTTTTTTTTATCACTGTCAAACAAAAGGGCTGACACAAAAAAAAGTTCTGTCAGATTGGACAAAATTCTGTTGGACAGGACTAGATTTGTCTCCCTTTGAGACTATGGCTTCCAAGCACTGTATGGCTAATAACTAGGTGACAGTGATGGAATAATCCTAAAGACAACCGTTTTATTGTATCTGGAATAATCCTAAAGACAACCTTTTTATTGTATCTGGAATAATCATAAAGACAACCCCTTTATAGTATCAATCTTACTTTTCATGCAATAAATATCTTTTTAATGCTTGAGGAAAAAAAAACCTCCCCATAGTATGATAACAATACTTTGGAATCATTGAAATTTTGGGGGGCCAATTTTCTTGGATTGTGAGGTTTTTATTCGTTGGGATATAATTTCATGGATGCATGGATTTTCATTTTTAGTAAGAAAATTTTCAAAATTTGGTTTTATGGAGGATGGAGTTGGGCTACCAACGAATACCGCAAAAATTGAGCCACCACAACTCTAATGATTCCACAGTATGCTAGCAGTTCTGGAGAACTGTGTTTACCTTGTATCTCCCCTCATTTTTGATTTGCTGACCGTTGAAGTACCATGTGACCTTCGGCTGCGGCATCCCTGCGAACTCGCAGGCAAACCGTGACGTTCTGGTCTTGGGATATTTATGGTTGAATGGTTTTTTCAAAATAACTGGTTTTGCTGTAATGGACAGTGATAAATCTCAAGACATAATGAAAATGGGGGAGAATAGATCAAATATTGAAAACAGTACAAAAAATTAAATAATTTATCCTTTTATTGATATTATTCTTGTTCTTCTATTAGTATGCTGATATGAATGTGAAAATTTTCCCCAAAAAAATTCCAACATTCCAAATATTTCAACAGGCACTCTCTCCTACCATATCCACATTATCAGGTCTAGATATCGACAATCAACAGAATATCCAAAGAGCCCACTTACTTGTGACGGTGAGTAACGTTTCTGGCATTCTGCCAGAGATGGTGCCGTTGACGCCGCACACATATACCCCCGCGTCATCCATGTCGACGTTGATCAGCCTCAGGTTGCCACCCACCATCTTCGAATGCGGTAGTGGTTTCTTATCTGTAAACAAACCCATCTCCTTAACTTATACCACATAAAAGAACAGGTTTCTCCTACCCTTCACACCTCACTCAATGAGACTGTGCAAACACATATATCTATATTCTTATATTAAGAACCTAAAGAATAACGAAAACGTTCAATTTTTTTGTGATATTTTTAATGACGTCACAATTATCATCACACAGTTGCATTATTGTCAACATTAAAACACTGTTATTTCAGTAATTCTGAACAATTTACCGTTTTCGTATGTAAACGTACATATAAACAGCAATGTTCAAAAGTTCAGTGGGATATGATCTTGGTTGGTACGAGATCAAATCTTCTGAGAAGCCCTTTGGTCTACACAGGATTTGATCACATGGCCAACCAAGTTCATATCCCATTGAACTTTTTAACTTGCTGTTTATTTCTGAAGTATACTGACCTTTCCTGTACCATGTGATGTGTGGGCGGGGATTCCCGTCTGCCAGACACTCCAGGATCACCGACTTCCCTTTCTCTACTGAGGTATTTTGGGCTGGGACGGCCACAAAAGTGACCTCCCTTCTTCCTGAGGCTGTGAATAGATAGGAGGACCATAAATAACTGTTTTTACTTCCACATCACTGTTCACTATTCTCATTGTCTGAACTTTGACCTCTGTATCAAGCTTTTATCCTTTTAACCTTGTGTATCACATTTTCATTTTCTTTTTACCTTGACCAGAATATCAAACATTTATCTTTTTAACCTTGATCTCATATATCCTTGACATAATGACCTTGACCCAAACTTCTCCTCTGAGTTACCATTATATCATTAAACAGTTTTTCTATAAACTACCACCATTTCAGTTAATATGAGTATAAAGCTTTTATCCTTTTGACCTTGACCCACCTGAAATGACCCTGAGAGTGGCTGCATTGCTGCGCTTCCAGGGCAGGCTGTCCACCTGGTCTGGGAGCTTGTGGAGTTCTCCCCCCGTGGCCGAGCACCGGTAGTCCCCCGCATCCTCCTGCCTCACGTCAAGGAGCTGTAGTGTCCCTGACGGGAGGATGATGTATCTGAAAATAGAAAATGGGTAAATCATTGTGTCTGAAAATAGAAAATGGGTCATTGTGTCTCATGACCCATGGGTCATTGTGTCTCAAAATAGAAAATGGGTCATTGTGTCTGAAAATAGAAAATGGGTCATTGTATCTAAAAATTATGAAAAATTTGTCAACGTGTTTAGAAACAAAAATCTCCAATAGAAATTGCACCTAAAAATTGAAAATGTGTTTATCTTTAAAAATAGAGAATATATAAGTATAGAAAATACATTACTGTTTGATAAAAAAAAATGCATATAAATATAGAAAATAGAAACTGCAGTGAGAAAATACATATATAAAATGAAGTTATAATATTGTGTCTGAACATTATGTCTAGAAATAGAAACACATCTATTTGTTTGAATCAAGAAAACTCATTAATGTGTTGAAAATATAAATACATCAATTTGTCTTAAATGAGTTTTAAAACGCATCATTGTGTCTAAAATTAGAAAACACATCCAGATGCTTAAAATAGAAAATGTTTCAACGTGTCGTAAAATGATGGCTCCGATAGAATGTTCGAAATAGAACTATGTTTGCCTGAATATTTCAATCATAGGAAGAAAGAAGATCTAAAACAAGTCAATGATCGCAGAATTTGACTTTCAAATTGGCAGAAATTGGCTTTCTCACAGAAAAATCCCATCTGTGTTTGTCCACTTCCAATTTCGTGTTTGAACTTTGCAACATTAGGAAGGTAAACTTTGCATGATTAAGTTAATAAATAGATTTTTTTAAGAAGAAAAAAATTCATGTTTTATCTGTCAGTAGGTTGAAGGAGGGCAAAAAATACCAAGTACGACCTATAAAGTCAACACTGATTATAACAGATTATAACCATGTAATTATTAATAAGATTGTTTACTTATCAACACCGATTTCTTCAATAACAGTAGTCCAATCCACACTTTGCAAAAGTTGTTTCCCTTTCTGGTTTCAACCTAAAGGTCAAAGGGAAAAAAAACCAAAATTTCCCCTTCCTAAGATGAAATCTCATTGAATTTGATTTATTCCTGTGAAGTGTGGGTTGCCCCAATCTAGGGCAGTCAAAATACACAACAAAAATGACAAAGTTTCAAACCTCTAAACTACATAGGCTGCTTAAGAAATCTATGGGTGTTTTCCCCAAAGATGGTGGCAAAGGGAAATAACTTTTGTAAAAAGTGACTGGTCTACAGCTCTTAATTCTGCAAATAACTAAATGTATTTTTTTCTCCTGATCATTTAGAATTACAAAATTCTTTTCATTAAGGTGGAAAAAAATCTTTTAGTTATGAAATAAAAATGAACATTGTTGTCATAATGAAAAGGCAAAAGCCAATAATAGGGGAATACTTAAGGTCACCAAATGTGAGAGAGAAATCAATAGATTCTGAACAAAATCTGTGTCATCGGTACAAATATCTGGAGCAGAGCTTGATTACTAATGTATACTCTCTCTCTCTCTCTCTCTCTCTCTCTCTCTCTCTCTCTCTCTCTCTCTCTCTCCCGTATACATTATTACACAATATCAGTACCCAGTCAGTTTGAGAATTGTGTTATTAAAATGTATTGAAAACGGGTCAAACACACAAGCTGTATATGGCTCCAGGTAAAAGCTCTAATGCACAACTGTCAATCAAAAAATGCACACCTATTTCTTTTACACCTGTCAATAGGAGATTCCACAACACCTTCATTCACCTGAAATAATTTCTCTCCAGTGCATCGGGGTAACACCCACCCCATTCCCCTTTTTAACCTCATTTTCAATAATTCACATCTCAATGTACATGTATTACCAAACAATATTGATTTCTTTTTCTCTTATTTTTTTACACTGCACTCGATCTCCTTTTCCTTTTTTTATGCTGCAAAGAAAATCAGTTTTTTAATAAAACTGACTGGTTCCTCACAGGAAGTTGCTAATGGCCCCGTACACACGGCGGCTCCTTGTCATCATCCGTCGTAAGACCTGGATCCTTTAATCCAGCATGTTACATTAGGTACTGTAACATATATTTCACTAAGGTTCATCAAGTTTCTACAGTCTTCAACTCTATGGAGCTCTGCTTTTGTGGCCACGCAAATGTACCAAAAGAAATGAAACTCTATAATTGAAATGCACATAATTTCAGCAAATATTGCTGCGCAATGTTCGCTTTAAGTCGCCTTTAAATTTAGGAGTTTCGTAAAGGAATGATGGTCAATGATCATGGCTTTACGACGGTTCTTTCTATTTAAATTCATTGGATGTTTGAGGCCGTTACAAAATTGCATAACCAAAAGAACAATAATTTTCAGCTCAAAAAAAGGAAAAAGTACATAGTTTAACAAAATTAAAACAAAAACTTTTTATTTTTTTTAAATCAATCAGCTAAATGTTCCATCTGTTGGCAAAAGATTTTTAAACCAAAATCTGATAACATGTTTCATCTAGCTGTTGACAAAAAAGATATCTGTATTAAATTGAATTAAATGATACTTTCACACCAGGCAAAAGATTTCGATCAGATTAGTAAAGAATTCACTGCTCTTAATATTAATCTCTTAACATCTGTCAACAACTCTAAATCTGCACAGTACACAGAAATTATCTGGTGAATGATTTTTTATAACAACCACCCCCCCCCCCCCCTATCCCCAACAAATCCCTGTCTTTTACAGCGTCACTTTCCTGTGTTACAATTTTACCCATGAGGAGACAAACAGGGTTGTTATTGAACCTGAACCGATTCTCTGGAAAAACCCACCACAAAGATGAGATTTCCCGATAACCGAGGGCCATTTAGATTTCAATACATCATGAGCCCCCTATACAAAACACCTCCCCTTTTGATGGCCTCTGTAGATTAAATGGCAGCTAACTTGTTCTTTTGTTTAATTGTTTATCAAAGACTTTAAACCTTATGCCCCCAGTAACATTTTTAACAACAAAACACATGCATTGCTTAAAAATTGCTGCAACTTAAAACTTTTATAATTTATATAATTATGCATATTTTTTTTTTTTTTCAAAAATTACATGTAATTGGAGATTCAATGAATCGTAGTAATAGTAATGAAATAATTCATTTTGACTTAAGCACACTTTTATACATTGAATAAAGATGTGTCATATTTTGTTTTTAACAAATCAAATCGTTGCAGCTTGGTTTTCAGCTGGTCATTTGCAAAAAAAGAAAAAGAAAAAAACAGCCACATACTTATAAACCATGCATGCATGTTAACCTATACTCACTAATTAGATTCCAAACTAGAGCAGAGCTCGTGGCAAAGCCACGAGTAGGTCTTCCGTTGTTGCTGCGAGTTGAAAATATATGTGATATGGTGTCAAACGATTATAATTACTAAACTTTCAGTTCTGCTTTTGTTATAAAAACGTGTTGTGATTGAAAGCCTGCATATAAAACGTGTTTTGAAAAAGAAAATAAGAAAATGTTTTAGGAAAACTATTTGTCGCATACAGTTTATGTAATCGTAACAAACATTATTTAAAAAATGAGATATTTAATGGCGAGTTAAATTTTCAGAGGGTAGCAAGCATTGTAATAAACAGTATGTACTCATGTGGCATGTCAGGAATTGTGGTTTTTTTTTTATTTTAAACCGAACCCGTTTACAAAACACGTAACCTTTTCTCTAAGATAACTTCTTTATTTAAATATTTGTAAATTTTTGAAGACAATGTGCAATTTAGAAATTTACAGACCCTGAAACGTACTACTACAACAAAAAAAAGCGTGCGACTAACGTGCGAAAAACGTTTCGTATTAACCGTTTAGCGTTTCGTGTGAATCGTGAAGCGTTTCGTGTAAACCGTTTAGCGTTTGGGACAAAGCGTGCAGAATTTCGGACAATGCGTTTAAATCGTTTCGAGCAAAGCGTGCGAGAACCATGTGAAACGTTTATCAGATTTCATTCGGAACTCTCTGACAATTTGTTTCAAAATGGAGCCCGTGTTTTACATTACATGTACTTTAAACTGTTTGTGATTGGCAAAACTCTCTTGTAGGTATTTTCATGAAAAAAAAATCTAGAAGAAATGATATACTTATCTTTTTACAAAATTGAATTTATTTTTAACAAACAAAAGAAAGGTATATGTATTAAAAGACGACTTGTTACAGAGTACATGTATATATAACGTTTTATACGATGTTTCAGTACTGGTACAGTTTTACCGGTAACGAATATTTGCCAGTATCGAATAATTTTTAGAAAAATTATTGGTGGAAGACAAAGTTGAGGTTTTAAAAAATTCTAGCTAGGTGATTATAACATAGAAATAAATATTATATCAGTGTTTGCCATTTGCACGATTATTTACCGAATTGTTTACAAATTAAAAATGTGCCCCAGATATGGGCTGCCGGATGTTCAAAGCAGAAAAAACGAAAGTGTGAAAACAATTAAGCCTAACTATGAAAATAAGTTTGTTATTGATCCCTATTTAGTGAATAATTAGTCAATATAATTCATTTAAAAAGATAATACATCATATCAAATAATAATGGAGCTTTGAATGAAATTACGACTTCAAATAGGACCACGTGTAGTTTTCCTAGTTACGGTTCATTGCGACAGAAGTATTATTTGGCTGCAAAAATTGATAGATATACGGGAAAAACAAAGGAAAATGGCAACTACTTATCATCAATTACTACTATAAAGTGTTTGTATGAAAATTCAATATTATAAAGTAACGGAAATGAAAACTGTTCAAGTCCAGTTTCAATTTGACCGGAAAACGGTATGATAAAAATAACGATCATATAATTTGTTTAAATGACATATTCCCACAATTGTTTTTCCTTGTTCATTTATAAGTCCATTAACATGTACCTCAAGTATATTTTTGAAATTAATTCGCCTCAAAATATTCGGTCAGAAGTGATAAAGGGCGCTTAATTCGATACTGGGAAACGAATTCAAAACTAGGAAACTGGAGGGGGTGTTGAAATTACTGTCTCCGTAATTCATCCTTTATTTTTTCGGGTTTGATACAGTTTAGAAGGACAAAGAAACGCGATTTAAACAAAAAATAAAAACATTTGGAATTCCGATAATAATAGTTGCATGCACGAGAAACCGCATACTGATTCGTTACCGGTAAAATGACTGTACAATATTAAAATTCGCTATACATAAAAAATATTAAATACAGTTAGCAAAATATGATTTCTGTTGGAACAAGCCTTAATCAACTTTAACTTACACGAGCATGTTTTGATAAGCATGTATCTTTTTTAATTTATTTACATCGATAACTCTTATTGAGACCACTCGCGACACACATAACCTCGGACATCGGGTGAGACCTGCACCTGGCTGAACCTGTCAATCAAACTCTGTGTATTTGTTTTCATTGGATGGTCAAGCGTCTCCTTTTTTGTCAATAGCCAATGGAAAAATTAATGACTTCAAGGTAATTGGAATCAGTATTTGATGAAGCACACAATTTAAATGATAGAAAATTTATTAATTATTTGAACAAAATTTAAATTTAAACATAGAAAGAAAACATACTGATCATTTCTATGAATTGCGGGAAGTAAGTTCTTTGGAATCCCGATTACAGATATTTTTACAAGTAATTATTTTAATTACTTAAACCACTGTTAACGGAAAACAAGACGTAATAAACGCACAGGGATTTGCCTACAATGTACACAGTCATGCAATTAATTATTATGGGAATCTTTACGAATGGAACTTAATTCAAATAGATCATGATAATCTATATACACTGTACGCCGTTATACATGTAAGGAGCGCCGGTAATATATACGAAGATTGAGTCAAAAATTTAAATCATTTTTATTTCTTGTTCTTTTCAATACAATGTTAAATTACTTTGAAAAAAATCCGAAATAGTAATTACAACTTTCTTTTTTGTTTAATCATTTGAATTTTTTCTGAGGTACATGGATATGTACAGAACGTATTTATTTACGCGAATGATACGACATAGGAAAAAAATTATCGGATGTTTGTATAACATTGTTTTCTAACGAATGTGACTAATTTAATTTTATATATTTTTCAACATTATCAATGTAAATAATATCAGATTTATTTCCTGTTTGTATTTTTTCATCGTATTCTCTGAAACCAATAAAAATACTAATGTTAGAAGAAAAATCAAATCCCGCCGAATACTGAAAAACCGATTTCAGTTTGTAATCATACGGATTTTTATTTTTGGTATTGACTATTGAGTTACGGTAACATTTTTTCTGGATGATTTTTTATTTATATTTTATGTAGTAAAAGCACCATTCCAACTGTTACTCAATTACATAACAATTGATGACCCGGGGCTATATATGTTCTGAGCTGTGTGCGCTGAAGCGACACAAGATTCTCGGTCGCACGTGGCGATTGAATTAACACAGACTGACCGAATAAACAAACGGTTGGGAAAGTGAAACAAAATGTTACACATAAGAAAAAGCCACCAAAAATGATTTTCGACAGATCTTGATATCGTTTCGCCAAAAAAAATAAAAAAATACAGCGCGAGCTCCTGTCAGCGGGGCGGGAGGAGGGGGCGGGGGGGGGGGGGGGGGGGGGGGCAGCAATGAGTTCGCTTCCATAATGAAACGAACATGTAGAAAAACTACAGAAGTGATTAATATGTGACCGATAGAATCTAATCTAAAGTTGTTTAAAACTCATGTGAATATTCTTTTAAATAATCATCGAATGCCTCAACTCAGGACATTCTTTTATCGTGCTAGCACCTACCGCAAACATGTAACATGGAACTTTGATTATAATTTGTTTGATTTTTAAACTACCTTGTACGCTATCGTATACACCAATGCTTAATCAACTGTACAAGTAAAATAAATTTATCTTTTCATCTTAAACCAATATAATAGTTGAAAACATAATAAAATATAGTTGTGTCCGTGCAAAATATGAAACATAAACGCGTCATAAGGTACATGTAGAAGAACACGAACCGACGGCGGATCACTTATCCACTCGCGCCGGATCTCCTCAGCCATGTGCGAGGGATGATCATCATTTAAAGGTTTAATATTTGAGGGGGGGGGGGGGTGTTGATTTAAAACATTAATTGTACAGTTTTTAAAGTACTTTACTTAAACAAACGAAACATTAGTTTATTCTAACGATTTTTCCGATTTGGAGTAATATCGTTCATTAATATTCATTTACACTCAAATATTTAATTAAATATATATACAAGTAGGACAAACTTTTATAACATAAAATTAAAACAGTTCTTGTATATACGGCTATATTAACTCAAACACGTTCATATGCATGTAAGTGTAAGTCGCGGTGTGCGAATCTTGTGTATTAAATAACCGCTTACCGCTAGGTAATGCATCCGTGGCTGATCTCCTCGGCCGTGGGCGAAGAATAGATTACGTAAAGGTACAAAGCACAGAATCGCACAGCTCAGAACCAAGGAAGATTTGAAAAGTTTGCAGTATAATGACCTTACTCTATCAAATAGAAGTTATATATTTTAAACTTAAACCCCACAATTGATCTATGTCTATTATTGCTTTAGAGAATGACATTGCTTTTATTAATTAACTGAACTATTTCTTACTTGACATCCAATCGTTTAATCCACAAAAGATTTTGTGTAATCAAAACTAAAACAATTCTTGAGTTCGCGGCTACATAAACTCATATATGAGAGACGCAACTCTCGTGTATTAGATAACCGCTGACCGCTAGGTAGTCCAGCCGCGAGCATGGTAACCGATTTTCTCGGCCGCGGGCAAGGGAGAGCTTACGTAATGGTGTACACACATGCAGCTCTGATTCAAGGTAGATTTTAAATGCATGGAGTTAATAACTAAAATGTAATGCATAGAGTTTTTTAATTCCATATTTTGTGGTTTACTAGAAAAGAAAAAGAATGTTTTGTTTTACAATTGCCGTTTTTAATGATTGTGCACTACAAGAACTTAACAACAATAATTTTAACTCCTAAAGGAAAAGCGTATACTCCAACAACAACAAAAATTCTTATGAATTAATGCCTCCTGTATAAACCAGCATACTTTCTGCGGCAACTTTATGCCAGTTGTACGCACAAAGACTTTCGTTAACTTGTCAAATGAAAACATGTACATGTCAACATGTAAAGCTTTTTACACTCATACTACACAAATCACATACAAAATAACATTGTAACGACCTTTATGAGATCCCAACAAACAACTTTTCCAGCGACAGCTATATCAAAATCCTAACCGTTTTTGAGTTATTAAGCAAAATTTTTTAGGGGCCATTGGCCCTTAATTTAAGGGGCCAGCCCTTTTTTATTGATGTCAAATGAAAGCCCTCTATATTTTGCACAACTTTTATTCTACATGTCTTGACAAAATATTTTTCGTTTAAAAGATATAAAGGAAAATATGTCTAAATTTTCGCACTTTTTTGAATCCTGTTTTTTGACCCCCTACCTTTTCCTAAATAAAAAACGTAATCTTAAAACAAAAACAGATGTGCACAACTACAATGTCTCTGTTATTCAAATTCGTTGGATTCCCATTCCCTGCTATCATAGTCTCAGAGCCTTTGTCTGGAAACAAAAGGCCCTAAAAATTTTTAAAAGGGGAATAACTCTTTAACGGAAGGGGAATTCTAAATTTTATGAATTGCTTAAGATAGTGTTTTGTAAAGTACATTAGCCCTGAAAATTTGAGCAAAAACCGTTCAGAAATAAGCAAGATATGAAGCCTCAAAGTTCGCGTCTAGGAAGAAAAAAAAAAAAAAGAAAAATAATTTTTCCCGCACAATAATAGAAAGGTCTTCCGTTGGAAACGGAAGACCTTAATTAAAAGCAAGGAATTAATTTCCGCATAAAATTGCAAGAAGCATATTTGGTGGATTTTAAAATCTCATCATTTTTTGGATAGATTTAAACTACATGAAACTATGGTAAAAATCAGTGTTTGCAACTTTATATTCTATGGATTTGATGCAAAACATTTAAATCGTGAAATTAAGTACTCGGGTAAAATAAGAAATCTACAGCATACTACAGATCAGCATCATTTGATATGACCTAATTTGCCTAGATGACATTGCAGAGGGAACTCGGGGGAACAAAATAATCAATGTTTTGTAAGGTTGACACAATGCTAATAATAGAGATAGCAGAGGGAAAAAAAAACGAAAATCAATGTAATGCTTTGTAAGGTTGACACTAATTTTTTATGCTCATAATAGAGATAGCAGGGGGGAAAAAACTAATTAGAATAAAATCATACAATGGTTTGGGAAAAAAAGTAATCTGGACTCATATCTTATAATCGAGAGTCCCAATTTCCATAACCTTTTCTGTTTTTCATTTTCATTTAATGACATTCGCCTTGACCTTTCACTCCAGGCCTGAAACCATCAGTTACACATTACATATGTTCAGCAATTTTCCTGGAAAAGAAAATCTTTTCACACAACATCATTTTTCTAAATTTGTTGGCGAAAAAAAAAAGTTGATAAATGCTGTTCTGTGGCATAGTAGTTCTTGAAGAAAAAAAAAGTTAGACTTCTTTAAATTGAAAATAAAACACAGAGAAAGAAAGGCTACCTTCATCTCAGTTGAGTTATAATTCAGTAATTAACAAAGTAAATTTCAGCACTAAAGAGAAATAAATTACAGTTGACTACAGTACTTTTCTGCAAGTTGTATGATTAATGTAAAACAAACATCACATTTATCTAATGTACCAGTATATATTGCGAGTCGTTTTAATTCCACGACATTAAAATTTCACGAATACTCAAAAGGTACCAATTGCGATGGTTTTAATTTCAAGCCCCAAGAAAACCAGTTGATCAAAGTATAAGATGGTTATATTTACAATGGGTTTTATTTTGTGGGAAAACAATAAATCGCAAACGTAGTGAAATTAAAACTATTGTAAATATTTGCCAATCTACAGTATATATCCCTGACCCACTTCCATGAATCCTATTGTACGGTACACATTTCCAAAACCTCGTAGTCCTACATTTCTTATGACCTTCCAGAAAAATGAGTGGAAGGGAAAACATTTTATGTATTTTGTTATTTTTTTTTTTTTGGTTTGGTTTGATTTTGATTCATAGGTCTTTAAATGAAAAAAAAAATCCCCACGGTGAACTGTTGACAATGAATCAATAATAGAAAACCTGTTCATTATGACATCTTAATAACCCAGTACTCTGTACAGACTAAATTGTTCAATCAATAAACCCAGGAAAATTGATAGGAACACAAAATCAATTTCTTCAATGTATACCAATTCAAAATCAAAGTACTTAGATGATGTAAGCTTAATCACTTCCAGTACTGAACTATCACAATGGTGGATAGTTCTACCATCAGTTTTCTTAGCAATTAAAAAATTTTTATTGAAAAATTAGGCTAAGAATACTTCACATGTTTTAATATATCAAAAAATCATCACGTCAAAATATTCAGGCAAACTCGAGATAAATTTGAAGAATGAACTGACGAAATAAATATATTCAACTAAAGAGAGGTGCTAATTAAGAATTTCATTGTTGCAGCATAAAGAAGAAAAAGTTTTTACCTTGGCCCTTCTCGAATTTGTTTCCGATCCTCTTTTTGCCACAAGTAAAAAGGAGGAGGGGTGGACTGGATCTCACAGTGGAACCTGGCCACCCCTCCCAATGGAACCTCCTGAGACTGTGGATCCTCTGTGTAAGACTTGGCTATCCCTGCAAAAGAAAACACAACAAAGTTAGCTTTTTTAATAAAGCTAGGAAAACCAGTCAGTGGGATCAAATTCATTTTTCAGTACATAGTGAATACATGTAGATATATTACGGTAATGAAATAAGATAAATATCATCTCCAGATCAATCAGAGTCTGTTTGTGATCAGAAGACTTATTTTTGTTAAGGTACCTCACTACACCCAGACTTATACTTTTTAAGACACTACCTCACAAGATGGCGATTTAAATGTTTTGTTAAACTGTTTATATTGTTCGATTTGGTTGTATATCGTCGTAGCTCAGTGGTTAAAGTATACGGCTTCTGAACCACAGATCATGAGTTCGAATCTGCCTACTAATTACTAATTGTAATTTTTTCCTCTTTTTCAAATAAATACAATAAAATGCTGCAAAAAGTTTGTGTGTTTTTTTAATTAATCTGCAACTCTCTCTCTCTCTCTCTCTCTCTCTCTCTCTCTCTCTCTCTCTCTCTCTCTCTCTCAGACAATCTCTCTCTCTGTATTTTTATCTGTTTTCAAAATTATTTCTCCTTTAATCAGTCAATCAATCAAATATTTCTACCAAGAATAAGATTAAGTTATGCTTTGAAGATGATAATTGGTTTTTTTTAAGGAAAATCGTCTATATCTAAACAATGCTAAATGATAAGAAATTATGTCCTAATGAGACTAATACCCCCGCTAGGCTAATTTCAAATGGGACAAATAATTGAATTGAATAATAATTAAGGTTTGGAACACATACAAAAAAAAAATTCTAGAAATGTAAAAAAAAAAAATATAGTTAAAGAAAAATTAAAATCAAAATTGTCAGAATTTCACTGTAAATACATGTCTATAACAGTAATACATTTACAAATGTATGTATTTGATGATATATTTTTTTAATTTAATTGATTTAAAGAAAAACCAACAAAATGACAATAACCCCTCCCTTTGCAGTGAATAGAAATACCGGTAGCCAAGCAATGCTCTTCTGTTGATAAAACTTTCAATATCTTTCTAATAAGAGTCTTGACAGATGCAATTAGTTGTTTCAAATTTTCCTCACTTTCTCCTATGGCACAATTGAACTCCAAATCAGAAAATTGATCCCATAGGACTATGATTTTCTTTAATGAGCTTGTTAAATTTAATAAACTCCCAAAACATTACCATAATTACCATACTATGTAAAAATATGTAAAAAAGAAAATTTAATATCACAAACAATTTTAAAATTGCCAAAACACTTCAATCATATCAGTAATTTTGAATTTCATTTAAATTAATGCCCAATAGGGTCACTTCATCAAATTACTTGACAAATAAATTTAAACAACCTCTAAAAATAGTTTAACTTCTTTATTAATAATTATATTATTTATTTCCTTATAATGATAGACCTTTTGGTTTACATGAAACAGTTTTAAAATAGCCCCAAAACCATCACCCATTTTACAGATTATCAATTTCCCCTAAACACATGCTCCATCTGAACCATGGCTCAGATAATGGCTCCCTTGGGACAAATGAATTCAGCCACACTTGTCTTTGATGTTCTCATTAGCTCCTAAGAATTTATCATTGACAAACAAAAACTTTGCATTGTCAGTTGATAGAATACTTATAAAAAATAATTTTTTTTTTATTAATTAAGACATAAAGACAAAAAACTCCATCTGGATGTATTTATATAAATATATTTTAGAGTGTTTTCTATTAATTAATTAATAAAATCTGTAAGGATTACCTCCCTTACTTTTCAACATTAGTGTACAATATATAGAATAAGGAAAATGAAAACTGTCATAAAATCATTAAATCTTGTCTGATCTTAAAAAAAATTGCAGGTGCACATCTTCAGATGGTGTTCAACATATGTACAAATTTTCAAACTGTTCCATGCAGTAATAAAAAATTCTATAGGGGGGACAAAGTTGCGTCTACAGACAGACGGACAGACGGACAGACGGACGGACGGACAGACGGACAGACAGACAGACGGACAGACGGACAGGGTGAAACCAATATACCCCCCCTAAACTTCGTTTGCGGGGGTATAATAATTTTGAATTTAATACATACATACAAGTCCATATTTGTTATTAGATGCACAAAAATGACCGCTGAGATCAGAAAAAAGAAAGTCATATATCTGATATGTATTTTGCTCTAAATAACAATAAATATAAACTCAATGGTCAGTTTATTTAAAAACCTACCACTCTTTTTCATAAGGAGGTAAACAAGGTCCCCCAAAAAAGAATTGAGTGTTAATTCCCCTTAATATGCTGTTGAGATCAGAAAAAAGAAATTCATATATTTGATATATATTTTGCTGTAGTTTATCTTAATATCTACAACTCTTTTTCTCCGAGGAGGTAAAAAGGTCCTCCAAAAAAGAACTGAATGCTAATTCCCCTTAATAGGCTGCATACGATAACTGCATCTCTTATCACTTTTATGTACTCCTTAACAAACGAAGAGCACTAATTTTTTGTGTGTGTGTTCTGTGGTCTAATTAGCTTATCCAGCCTCCTCCATTGCTTCATTCCTCCCTTCTATTTCCCCTCCATGAATCGTAAAACATGGCAGCCTATTTCATTATTGATTCCTGCCTACTATAATGTTAATACCTCGTGAGGTTTAGCAAAAAGAGAGAGAAAGGCAAAAACACTTCTAGTCCCTTGGGAGGTGTTCTGAATGAACATTTGCAGAACAGAGCCCTTATGTTCCAAATAATTGAATAATGTACAATTTACCATAAAAACTAAGTGATGGATAAAAATGTGGGACTCTGCAGATCAACACTAAGGTCAAGGAATAAGAAAGAATATGGCTAATAGTATCAAAATGGTCTCAAACTACTCCATCTAAAGCTATCATTTCACTACCTTCATTTGAGATCAGTTCCTTCAGTCTGGACCCCCTGACCCCTGACACCCCCCCCCCCTCCCCTTATGATCCGGGCATTCCCATTATCACCTTCAAACCTACTCCATTCACTTCACAACTTGTCACACATTAACATCACTAGCATCCATGTCAATCATTGTTTTGTCAGTGAAGTTTTATCAATCTTCCATTGAGATTATTATTTAAGTGAAGTTTTGTCAATCTTCCATTGATTTAACAGTGAAGTTTTAATTATCAATCTTCCATTGATTTAACAGTGAAGTTTTATCAATCTTCCATTGATTGAACAGCAAAGTTTTATCAATCTTCCATTGATTTAGCAATCTTCCATTGATTAATTCCATAATATATTTGGTTTAATTTCATCAAACTTTTCACTGATTTATTCCACATAATAATATCATACTACCATGTTAGATTTAATCAGCAGCTCTTCTTAGTTAGGAGGTGGAGAAATACTACACAATAAATGCCACTGTTGACACTCCTTAATTTTCTTATTTACACACATTGACCATCACAATGTTCTGAATTGATTTTTATAAATAGAGAAGTTTAGTCTAAAAAAAAAATTGACCAACAGTATTAGTACACTAATAGTACAGTGTTAGTACAGTATTAGTGCAGTGATAGTACAATGAAAACGTTGACAAGAGAGCTAGGTCAATTCTGTTGTTTATTTGCTAGCATTACCAGGTCATAGGAAATAAGCTCGGTTCAAGTGACATTCAAGAGAGAGTATGTAGCATAATCAAAAATTTAAGATTTCAAATCCTGCACACACATTAAAAGTAAACTGTTAAACCAAATATTACAGAGGAAAATCATGATGCTGAAAATATGCCTGCAATACATATTTTTACAGTATTAAAGTAATTGCAAGATGACATCATACCCATACTCTATCTGAGATTTTATGATGAATGTGGAGCCCTCAATGGAGCTTATCTGTTGCTGATTACCAACTGTTGACAAACTGTTGACCCTTATCTTAGTGAAAGAGCTAGTAGTTTAAATCTCGAGTCTTGTAATCTATATAATGGAGGATCCAGACACATACCCCTATAATCCATATAAGGGTGGATCCAGCCACTTACCCCTATAATCTATATAAGGGTGGATCCAGCCACTTACCCCAATAATCTATATAACGGTGGATCCAGCCACTTACCCCTAAAATCTATATAAGGGTGGATCCAGACACTTGCCCCAATAATCTATATAAGGGTGGATCCAGACACTTGCCCCAATAATCTATATAAGGGTGGATCCAGACACTTGCCCCTATAATCTATATAACGGTGGATCCAGCCACTTACCCCTAAAATCTATATAAGGGTGGATCCAGACACTTAACCAAATAATCTATATAAGGGTGGATCACTTATCTCCACTTCTAGAGAGGAAATGTTTAATTGTTTTTCCAAAGGAGACCCTTTCATTGCTGACATTCTTAGGGTAAATCTTCCGATTTTTGTTTTTTTTGCTTTAAAATAAAATTGACCATAATTCTAATATGTGGTACAAGGATTATAATGGTTTTTTAAAATTCAAAAATGATCGGAGAGAGTAATTACCTATGGTATATATCATGTTTGTTTAAAAGAAAAAAAATATTTTCTATTCCGTAGTTGCCGGAGTTGCAAGTTTCCAAAACTACACATGGTGGCCAATGGGAAAAAACTTTTAATAAACCTCTACGTCCATCTAAAACAATGATGTAGCTAAGCATTGAAGAAATACAGAAGATAGAGAAATCTTAAAAATACATTTCTACATTGGGACAATTCTGAGTCAACGTATACCCCCACTATACATAGAAATCAAACATGTAATTGAGCATCATAGTCCAGATTACTCCATCAGCAATATTACACCTTCGTTTATTGTTTTCACTATTATAAAGATTAGCAGCATCCCATTCACCCTTGCTCTGAACAACAATTACAGTACCGGGTATTATTATTGAGCGACTGAAAAGTTTTCTAATTCAAAGACAAACGCCTTTGCAATTAATGTATGCACTTATGTATATTTAAAAATTCTTTAAAGAACAATAGAAATATCGGATCAACTTAAAAATCAACATTAATTATAGAATTCAAATGTGTAGAATTACATGATCTGGAAGTGTGTACTACAAATAATAGAAACTGATCTACACAGTATTACAAAATCTCAGTAGGTGCTGTGTTACTCTCTCTCTCTCTCTCTCTCTCTCTCTCTCTCTCTCTCTCTCTCTCCTCTCTCTCTCTCTTTTCTCTCTCTCACTCTCTCTCTCTCTCTCTCTCTCTCTCTCTCTCTCTCTCTCTCTCTCTCTCTCTCTCTCTCTCTCTCTCTCTCTCTCTCTCTATTCAGGGAGATATGATGGATTTCTCTCTCCAAAGTCAAAAGAACTCTGCATAATATTTATAGTTCTTCAGTAAGAAAAAAAAAATTCAACACACTCATTAGCCTGGGCAGGCATGCAGAAAAAAAAGTAAAAAGATATGACCATAAAAAAAAACCAAGTTAAAAGTGGCAAATAAAAGGTAAGGGCGCTGGTGTTAATCCCCCTATGAATGGCTGTTACCCAACCAGTGTGTGTTCAGTCCCATTCATGATTCTGTCCTGTTATCGACCAACCCGATCAAGTTACCCATATGTAACGAAAGGCCTTTGTACAATATGTTGTCAAGTATTCTCTTTTTCTGTTTCTCTCTCTCACTCTCTCTCTCTCTCTCTCTCACTCTCTCTCTCTCTCTGATATGTTCACTGTCTACACAGAATGTCAACAGGTACTTTGCCAAGATTTTATCAGGGATAACTTGACCTAAATTAACACCAATTTCCAGGGCAGTGTAAAAATAGAGCAAAAGTAGCAACCTTTTTTGGGGGTCTCCTTTCATGGCAGATTAATAATGTTATGCTTTAGGCATGCTGTGATTGTAGTAGAAACTGTATGACCTGTTACTCATGAAAATCCTACAAAAATTAATCATTTATCAATCTCCCCATACATCAAAATAAAAAAAAAATCTGACATATCAGAATCTCCTTGGGATCAAATAAACCTCTGATACAGAAAAAAAAATCAATCTCAGAAAAAAAGAGAGAAAATGAAAATAGATTTGATGCCAAAGTTAATGTTGTTTACGTTACGTTAATAGAGCAGCAGCCCCCTTTGATGGGGCCTCTCCTGATCTTGTTATGAGAAAAGTGACCTGGTCTCTGTAGGTCAAACCCATGTAACCCTCTATCATGTCAGAAAGTACCCAAATTGTCTATAACAACCGTTTTTCAGGTCAACATTCACTTTTTACAGAGATACAGAGCCGTTTGAAATAGCCATTCATAACAAATTATCAATTCTCGGTTACCTATCACTCCAAAAACGACGGAACTATTTTTCTTCAAAACATTGCTGGGGCCCCAAGTGGGGGGTGAAACTCTTTGAGTTGCCTGCGATGACTTAAGGGGCTATTGATTGGTTAGGCTTATTTGCGAGAATAAATCATAAAAATAATCGAGGCTTTAGATTGCGAGGGTGATACAAATAATAATAATACGCGTAATAGCAGATTGTAAGGGTTTTTTTGTGTCATAACAGATAATTTTTTTTTGTATATGGAAAAGAACAATAACATAAGCACAGCTTGATTAGGATCTGGTCGACTTTATGTGAATATACAAGGTCAGAATCTCTCAGCTGTTATAAAGAAATAGCATAACGGATACTTTTCAGAAATTAATATCCGGTTTTACAAATAAAAACTTAGCATACTACACTTATTTTTGGAACATATTTATTTTCCATAAGAGGATTTTTTTGTTCTGAAATGAAAGAGTTATTATATCTCACTTGTGAGAAAATAAAAATAACGACACCAGCTTTTCAAAAATGAATATCCTATTTTGGACATTAAGCTTCATTTTCCAATAGAGCATTAAATTTTTATTCTCTAGTTTTTTTTTGTTTCCTTCAAACATTAATCAAGTTTAATATCATTTTCAAAATTGCCCAATAGTGTTCAATTATTCATCACATTGAATCATAATCATAAAAGCTCTATATCACATATCACACTTAATGTTCTCAAAAATAATGAATTCTTGTTACAATTTCAAATTTTTTTTGGCTCTTTCCTTCTTATAAATCCATTTTTCCTGCAACAATCATTTTTTTAAATAATTTTTTTGGTAACAGAAACCACACCCTTCCCTGATACACTGCGATGAAGCGAGAGAGCCTTGAATCCAACCCCACACGTCAAATACAATCAGCTGATTTACGCGACTTATAATCATTGGCAGTGAGTACAAAAAGGTGAATTGTACAGCCATATTGCATAAGAAGCACACCCCCCCCCCCCAAACCAACAAACCAATGCCATCCCATTCTTTCTAATTTAATTGGTACACCAGTCCTTACTCACTGTGAGCAAATACACAAAGTTAATGAAAATAAATGTCAATTCAAAATTCCGGGCTTGCAAGCAATTTACTGCAAGCGGCGAGCACATGTGACAATTTATGAATGAAATCTCCATTCAAACTTCCTGCAACTGAGTATATACATGCACGTTCAAATTACAGGCCATTTTTAATTAATGAGCCCAATATTATTCAACTCTCATTCCATCCTCTTTGAAGCCTGATGCTCTGCTTCTGTGGGCACAGCTTATTTTGCCTTCTTGGACTTTTACAGGGAACCAAAATAGAACCATTTTAACAAGAGCTTGGACTTTGAGAAGTTATGTCAAACAGCAATGTGATGTAGGCATGTGTATTTCATGCTAGCCACTCAAATTAACAATCAACAAGATTTGTCTGACTTTTGAGCTAAGACTACCCAATCGGTGGATATTTCGCTTGAAACCGTGTCATTTTTAACTTTTTTGACGCAAGAAATAAATAGCTGCGTCTAACTGAAAGTCCAAAGTCTTGTTAAAATGGTTCTAACACAGCATGTTTAGATGGAGATTGTTGTAATTTTTAAACACTAAGTTTTATTCCTTAGAAAATTTCATGATGTTTGCAAAATACATTACAGGGCTGAGAAGGGCAGGAGAATCATGGGTCTGCACTGGTCTCTAAAAGGGACATTTTGATTTCCAAATCCGCGGAAATCAGCGGATCCACTGAAAACTCACGTCCCTGACGTTACCTCGTTTCATAGTAAAATGTTTCCAGCCACTGACAACCAGTTATAAGTTAAAGACGCTACTTAGAACCAACCTCTTAGCAACACATCTTTCTTCCCTCACAGGGAAGGTTACTGGGGAAACATTAGAACTTTTGGAGGGTACACATTTCATGGATTTTGACGGTGTACCCCTCTCCAACAAAACCACACCTTCACGATTCTGTCTAAACAGGCAAAAATGGAATTCTCACTGTTAAACTTTAATATACAAGTACTAAAAACTTCCGATAAGCTATTCATTTATTTCACACAAACATTAACTTTTATTATTGAAATTTATCTATAACTCGAAGCCATATCTGAGCTCAAAGGATCTGGCCCCTGGGCCATAAAACTAAGACAAACTTTATTTTGATCTCTGAAGTTTTACTTTTACACAAGGAATATATAGTGCGAAAGTAAAACTGACATCAAAAGTGAGCTCGTTTAAGTTGTATGGTCCCGGGGCAAGCAATGGTGCGACACTTCCACCCTTAATCATTATTCAAATCCGTGACCCTTCTTCTGATTAGCTATTCATTAATTTTCATTATTTTGAATTTATTTAAAATGGAAGCCAAATCTGAGCCCAAATGATCTGCAATGAACACTTCCATCCATTTAAATCATAATTCATATTACAGTTTAACCTCGCAATCTCGAACTAGATGGGACTGTTTAAAAATCTTTGAGATATCTAAGTATTCAAGATATCGAGGGTAAATAATTTAAAAAATAAGTGGTTGGGACTTAGAAATCACTTAAACACTGATATCTCAAAGACATATCAAATGTCTTCGAGATATCAGTGTTCGAGTTATCAAAGTTCAACTTTAGTTAACAAAACAGATGCCACATCCGTGACCTTTGCTACATTCGTGACCTTTGCCACATGCGTGACTTTTCTCACCTGCAATAACAACTTTGACCCGTTTTGCGATGATGCTGCCGATTTGGTTACGGACATGACACTCGTACACTCCTTCGTCCGTCACATTCTTTTTCCGCCGGAACAGGACCCGTTTAAACGACAGCGACCCGTTTACAACCTGGACCCGCCTCTGATTGGACAGGTCAAGCGGCTCCCCGTCCTTGTACCAGGAGAACCGCGCAGTGTCATTGGACCCCACGGAACAGTTCAACAGGAGGGGGTTCCCCTTCTGTGCCACCACATTGTAGGCGTCTGGCCGTGTGAAAGTAATACCCGTAGAAATGAGATCCTCCTCTGAAAAACCAGAATGAAAGCATGTGAAATTCCTTGATCCTCCTATATATACAAAAAACTTCATTCTTAATATAATGACTGAAAGTAATATTACTTCTTCCTCCTATATACATACAAAAAAGTTAATTCTATGACTGAAACATTACGTAATGTAACCATGCGAAAATTCTTGATTCAACCATACAAAATGCTGTAATCCTCGGGTGTGAAAATTAAATGATATCATAGGAAATTCTTAAATCGCCCTCAAATTGCTTTCTTTTATGACAATACATTTAAAGTTCATAGATTTCAAATCAAAAATGCTTTATTCTGTGACAATGATTTGTAATCAGGTGAAATTCCTAGATAGTCCGATACAAAATCATTTATCTATAACAACTACATGTAATTATGAAAAATGCTTTATTATAACTACACCAATAATTATGTAATCCGGTGAAATTCTTAGATAGTCCCATTACATGAGATCAGGTGACAATTCTAGCTCCTACTATTGGGTCAATACAAACTGCTTTATTTTATGACTACGACATGTAATCAAGTAAAAAAAATCTACCGCCTCTCATCCAAATTGCTTTATTTTATCTAACTATATATTAAAAATCCTGTAGAGAAGCAAGCTGTTGCCCTGACTACATGGTGGGTTCAGAGTCATATATTGCTGTTCAGTATTGGAGGTTTATGGCCTGGTTCGTGATAAACAATATTTACACTTTCCAGTGTCTTTGTCTAAAATAACACAACAAAACAATTTTGTAATGCATAGTCCAATACATTTCATCAATGACTATCCTAATATTTAATCGTACAATTGCTGAAAATTATATAAATACATGTAGAAGTAATAAGGTATCATTATTTGAATATTATGAGGTGATCAAATACGATCAGACGTGATCAGATCTATTGTAAAGCCCTTCGGACTTTATTGGATTTCCCCTGACCATATTTGATCACCTCATAATACTCAAAGAGTGATTCCTTCATTATTTGTTAAATGCAAAAAGTTTTCAATAAGCTTCAAGATGAGCAGGAAAATGAAACTGACTTTTCAGTATGTGTGATTTCGTTACAACCTTAAATGTGTAACTGTGTTGCTTTTATAACCATCGGTGTGTAAGAGTGTTGCTGTTATAACCATAAGTATGTAATAGTGTTGCTGTTATAACCATGGGTGTGTTACTGTCTTGCTGTTATAACCATGGGTATGTAATAGTGTTGCTGTTATAACCATGGCTTTGTAACAATATTGCTGTTATAACCATGGGTGTGTAATGGTGTTGCTGTTATAACCATGGGTATGTAATAGTGTTGCTGTTATAACCATGGGTGTGTTACAGTGTTGCTGTTATAACCATATATGTGTAACAATATTGCTGTTATAATCATATATGTGTAACAATATTGCTGTTATAACCATGGGTATGTAATGGTGTTGCTGTTATAACCATGGGTATGTAATAGTGTTGCTGTTATAACCATGGGTGTGTTACAGTGTTGCTGTTATAACCATGTATGTGTAACAATATTGCTGTTATAATCATATATGTGTAACAATATTGCTGTTATAATCATATATGTGTAACAATATTGCTGTTATAATCATATATGTGTAACAATATTGCTGTTATAATCATATATGTGTAACAATATTGCTGTTATAACCATGGGTATGTAATGGTGTTGCTGTGATAACCATGGTATGTAATGGTGTTGCTGTTATAACCATGGGTATGTAATGGTGTTGCTGTTATAACCATGGGTATGTAATGGTGTTTCTGTTAAAACCATGGGTATGTAATGGTGTTGCTGTTAAAACCATTGGTATGTAATAGTGTTGCTGTTATGATCATGGATTTGTAACAATATTGCTGTTATAATCATATATGTGTAACAATATTGCTGTTATAATCATATATGTGTAACAATATTGCTGTTATAACCATGGGTATGTAATGGTGTTGCTGTTAAAACCATGGGTATGTAATGGTGTTGCAATCTCTACCGTTGTTTTCTAATATTCAGGAAGAAATTGTATTTTTGGTTATTACAGTGCCATTAGTTATGTATTGTCTTTTCTGTTGGTGAAATTTTATAAGTACTGCTAGTTCATTCTTTACAAGGTAGTTTGAAATGAAATATTAAATGTCAAATAAATATTAAACCTAGCTGCTTCTCCCTCTCCTTTTTTTTTTACAGAAAATAAAAATCTAATTGAAAATGGGGCAATCCTATAAACATTACCTACACTCAAACCTCAACATCTATAGCAAAGTATTGTTGATGAGACAACCCCCCCCCCCCCCCCCCCCCCCCAAAATGATGAATACCGTTGAAGACACTGAAGTCGTGTAATATAACAAGATTGACCCAAATTTTTATATATTACACAAAAATTTCTCTTACAAATTCCTAACTGAACCTGTACTTTTCTCCCATAATTTCTGCTGCCCAAAAAAATCCCCAATGAAAGGGAAGAACACTAAACAATTTATAAAAATACAGTAAAAATTAAGACAATGGCAGAACAAATCGATTTCATTCCTATATACTTTATCTATATACAAATCTTTCCCCCAACTGACCAAAACATCTATGATTTTTCTTAATTCAAAAGCCACAGGCCCCTTTTTAAAAATGGAGAAAATCATTGAATGAAATACATAACAATTTTGAATACTTGAAGGGTCAATTAATTAAGAGAGGTGTGCTTAAGACATAACCCTTAGCAAATATCAATTACATTTGAACTTCAATATCTCCAACACTGATATCCCACATTCAATGGAAATGTCAAAGTGATTTGTTAGTCCCAACCACTTATTTTTAAGTAATTCTCCCTAGATATCTCGAATACTTGGATATCTCGAAGTTTTCAAACATTCCCATCTAGTTTGGGATAACGAAGTTTGACTGTACTTTCTTTTAAATTCTGAAACTTCAATTTTTTTAATTGTCCCTCTCTATCATACATCATTTGCTGAAACTATTGTGTCCAGGTTTGGACCTTTAATTAATCGCATCTGACCTTTTGACCTCAGCAGGGTAGTGGTTACATAACCTGGTCATTGAGAGAAGAATTAATCCGCTTACTTAAGCAAGAACTTTCTACGTTAATTCCCGCAAATCCCAAACTTTGTCAACTTTTTAAAGAGAGTCCTCGTAAACACCTCTGTTTATTACGGTAATAATTGACCCATGGATTTCCATCCCGTCATCTCTGAATAAGACTAATAGAAAAGGCCCCCCACCCTCTTTTACATTACCAAAAAGCATGTTTTCTAAAGAAAAAAAAAATAACTTGACAAAGAAAAAATCTTAATAAAATAATTCAACATGCATACTTTAACGGCCCCTATTTTTATATAAAAAGAAAAAAAAAGAAGTCAAGGAAAAAGGTTCACACAAAACTATCGAAAAATTTGTGTTAAAACTGAAAAATAAAAAATCCATTACAATTGACGCATGAAATTCATCGCATAACAAAATTTGGTGGCGAGAGCATTAGTCTTACTGTTTATTAGAGATAAATACGTACAAAATTCCTACAATGATTGGAGTAGTACTTAGTCCTACTGTATTACGTATACATATATATACAAGTACATGCATATTTTATTATAAATACTAATAGGACCAATATTGGAGGTAAAAATTTGAACTATGCGAGTGTGTGCGTGTGTGTCCCTTTTGTTAGCGGATTTAAAGTCTTAGTCTGTATTGTGACCTGAAGTCCGTTAGAACTTGTATAAATGGGCCCCAAATGTTTCCCAAACAAACAGCAATTGAGTAACAGGTTTATCTTAGGGGCTGATTACACCAGCCAGGACGCAAAGGGGAATGGGGGGGGGGGGGGAATGTTGTGTACAGGAATAGAGAAAGAACTATATATGATAAGAGTTAAATTTGGCCCCCATAATTCGCCATTTTTAAAGTGTTTCGGGTACAATAAAATGTTTACTAATTTTTTAGAAGAGTTGATATAAAATATATTTTTCATCTTTTTATTTGATTTATTTGCACACACTGGCAGTATATGACGTCAGAAGTGACGCCATTTCTATAATTCAATCAAAATCAGCCAAAAATTGACATTTTTCTTATCTATTTACATATGGGAAATATAGAGCGCATGATTGAACAAGGAAAATATTTTTGTCACTTATTAGTGTTGGCTAGGTACATCTCTGATTAAAATATTTTATTTGTTCAAGAATGCGCTCTATGTTTTCGGAAGGAAAAACTGCTTGAAAACAAGCTGTTTTACGCTAAAAATGCAAAATGGCGGGAAAAGGTTGTCTTTACAATGTCATATTTCTAAATTGTGGGCACTTGAATCAAAATGAATATGATGTAAACACATCACATATATATCTGTACTAAGAAAACAAAGAATGATAGTAAAATGATGATGTTCATTTTAAGGGGCCATTTTAGGCCCTTATCATATATAGTCCTTTATGTAATGTTTAAGTCCTTGGGGCCTCAAAAATAATTTTCTATTGATTGTAGACTTCAATTCTCTTTCAACAGCACATGTAAGTCATGGATCATGTTCTTCAAGAACTTTTTTAAAAATTTATTTATAAGACAGCAAACAAGGCGGCCAGATGGAGGGAAGGGGGGGGTATACACAGCACTTATGTTTGTAGATAGAAGAGGTTTATCGTTAACATCCTAGGGGGCCTTCAAAGTCAGTCAGGGGTTAGTCAGTTACTCCTCTGTACTTATAAGAACACTTTGTAAACTTAGCACAGAGAGGAGCATTCGTTCATTGCCCCTACATATGTACATAATCTTGGAGAGCATTAATTTTCGCAATGGCCCGGATTAAACTGTTTAGTTAGTATAATTCCAATATTTTCAATCATTCACAGTTGAGGATTCTAGAGATGACTTCAGTATGCTTACAAACACTTGTGATATTTTTACTCTGTTTATTATCATTGACTGTCATCAATAGTACTCAATTCTACAAGGTTTCAGTTTATTCATGGACTTACTAACTTAACAGCTTCTATGCTACCTGTACTTATTACATAAATTTTTTTACATATAAACCTTTAAATTGATAAAAATATTTCTCAGCAATTCAACTGAAAAAGCTTAAAGCATTGGCCTCCGGGAATAGCTTATTCTTTAACCATTTACTTATATATCTATATATCTTAATAAACATTGATTGGTGGCAACCTGCAGCATCAATACTGTAAATATAAACAAAGGCGTCCTTCGCAGTGAAAATCCAATAATTAATATAGATATTAAATCTAACAGACCACTCACCTTATATCTACCATTTAATCAATTCAGAAATTGTTGACAACGGTGATTTTTCTGGGTTTTTTTAAAGAAACCTGTGGCTTTTGAATATGGAAAAATCATCAAGATTTTGGTCAAATAGGAAACACTAGTATATCATATTTACAGATAAACTATAAAAAGTAAATTAAACTGATTTGTTCTAATTACATATATTATTCACTGTATTATAATTAATAATTAAGTATTCCTCTTTTTTAATTTATAGATTAGTATCAAAAAATACCTGTCTTTTTTTTTGGACATTAGAAATTTGGGGGGCAAATGATTATTATATTTATCCAATTTCTTTAAACTGGAAAGGCATATTTAAAGTGAAATAAAAATGATTAATTCTTGATTAATTCCCTGCTTGTCAAGTCAAACACCCCTACACACCCCCTGCCCCTGTGGGGGCCCCTTTATCTGACCACTGTTTGACCTTCGGTCACTCCCCTTATAGGTGAACTCTGCGGCCAATGACCTCTATAGCATTAGATTTATTTATGATACCGCTACAAATCCTAATGCATTCAGTCAATACTTGGACTCAGCATACCTTATGCCATGTACTGTATAACAGCAGACTTACTTTCTATGTTCTCGATATTTCAATAAAGCTAATATGATCTTTGTATTCAATTATAAAACTTTTGATCCTAGCACTTCAGTATTCACATAACGTTCTTTATAATAGTAGATACTGTAAACCAACTTTTATTTGTGTTCAAGAAATTTTCGCCAGGTTAGAATATTTCTCGCCGCGAACCAATCCTACAGCTATATTCTCGCCGCGAACCAATCCTATGTCTATAATTTTTATAACAATACAGGTCTGGATAAGGCTTGGTCGCGAACATTAGTCGTCGCGAACCAGTTTTTTTGGCCGTTAATCACGAAATACAGTCGCCGCGAATAAAAATTGGTTTACAGTATGCATTTTAGTTTAATGTATCATATAATACTATTTTACAGGAAATAAATGCAGCAAGTACATATAATTTGTCATTTATTGAATGCTCTTTGGTATGGAGAAAACTGGTTCAAATGTATACCTAAATAGACATCATTGAGATTCTGACCATTTCAGAGGGCCCTGCTTAAATAATGGAAAATAAGATAAAAGCACTTGACATATGATTTTGCTTTGACTTGGAAATTTTCAGGCTGGCATAGAACTTGAAGTGTAGCTCAATACCTCTTACAAACAGGCAATTTTGGGTTTAATATGGGCAAGCTTAAGCCAATGGAAAATAATTCATGGTCTAATCCTAGATTGTAAAAATATCTGCTTTGTCCTTCACCTTTCACCTTGAAACCTTGCTAAGGTAGCAAGGGACAGTTTCGAATAAAGTACCCGTCAATATTTTTGAAAAATTGAGAGTTGCTGTACTTGAAGGCTTATGAGTGTTGCTAAAATTCATGAAATGATTTTTAATGATTATCATTAGTTAGAGGGGTGTCTGTTGTTGAAATTGATATGCAATATGTAGGCCCCTTATGTTAGGTACATGAGAATCAGAAGTGAAATGCGAAACCTGCGGCTATGACTGTTGTGCTGACTTTACACAGTGAAATTGCAAGTTACAGACGGGAGGTAAAATAACACAAAAAGTAGGTGGATGGGACATTGTAAACTATACACCGGTAAGTTTTTGACATGTGATAGTGCAACATGCATGCGGTACGGAAGGTCAACCCTCTGCAGGGAATTAGCTGGGGGAGGTCTAAAAAGCTGAAAAATCATGAAAAATTAGCTAAATATGAAAGGATCTAAATCTCATAAAAACCAGTATGTAGAGAATTTTACAGGTTTTGACTAATAATTTTCTTCAGAAAATGGTGATTGGCCTCATAGAGAGTGAATTAAAGGTATTTGTGCTGAATGGGAACTGAGGAAATTCTAGTTACAGAGTTCCGAAGACATGCATCCCTTGGCTACAATGAATTGTATCAAAAAAACTATCCCCTGCCACCTAATAAGGTTACTGCACACCCTTTACCCAGAGGCTCTGTTTATGTGAATTATGACCTAGATAGAAGAGAGTAAATATGCTCTGAATTTTTTTTTCATGGTCTGATATGGCCTTGACCCTTAACCTAGAAATGTCATTCAAAATCACTGCACACCCTTCCACCAAAGGCACTTTGTGGGTGAAGTATGAGCCAGATTGGACCAAGGGGAGAGAATGTAAGATTCCAGCAAAGTTTTTTCAGATACTTCTGCTATGACCTTAACCTTAGACCTAGAAACATGGTTCAAGGTCACTGCACACCTTGTAGTTGAAGTATGAGCCAGATTGGATGGACAGATGGATGGACAGATCACTACAAGTTGCAAGCAGAGCATAATCCTATCAAACATTTTTTGATTTCTGAATCGCATTTAATATTAACTTTGTAATATTAGCTATCTCTTTTAAAATACTTTATAAAAGCATATTATAATATATAACATTTTTGAATAAGTTTTCTCGTTATGTCACAAATGAGATAATTTTATTACTATGCCCTAAACATTGCTGAATCACACCGGAAGCAGTTATATTACCCTCCCGGAAACAGTTATATTTCACAGGAAATAGTTATATTGCCTTCCCGAAACTGTAATATCACCATCGCGTGCAAGAATTCTGCATATTAATTACGTCGGGTTCGAAATTCAACGAGCCAGTTGCTAAGCAAACGTAAACAGATCCGCGAATTTTAAACATGTTAGGCCAACATTTGCGGTTTGTTCATCTTAATTCAGAAGATCTCGATAGTTTAATTGATGAAAAAAAATTCGGCAAATACGACAAAAGTGATAAACTCAAGCGTGAGTGTTTTAAAAACATTTGCCTCTGCCTTGTGAATTAAATAAATATGTTGATAACCCTAGTTTGATTTGTTTAAAAATGTTATATAACATATATTGCATGTCTTCTCGGGCGACAATACCAGAATATTTGTCCCTCGATGACAGGAAAGCCCTGGAGTGTTATGTCGCCCTCTGCCTTTGGCATCGGGCGACATAACACTCCAGGGCTTTCCTGTCACCTCGGGTCAAATATTATGGTATGTCGCCCTCGAAGCCATGTAATATATGTATAATATATAGAAGGGCCTATCAAGACAACATTTTTTAATCAGGATTCTTGCATCACATCTTGTCATGAGACCATGCAGGATTAATGTTAGAATTAGGAAAATTAGCAATACTTGGGCAATATTATCATACAAAGCTATAAACATATAAAACTTGTAATATTTTTGTTTCCTGGGGTTTTGTTATTAACTTTATTACATTTCTTTGCAATACACAGCAAAATATATAGCAAGACAAGTTCACTTATTCTGCACTCTCCTCAAAATTTTTTTCTTGGGGGAGGGGGGTACTTGTTCTGTTCAATTTTTTTTGGGGGGGGGGGGGGGATTGGGAGTTGGGGAGTTATTATTTTCTTTTGGAGGGTGGTATTGCTTCTTTCCTGGTGGGGGAGGGGGGGGGGGGGTCATATTTCGTTTATGATTTTGGTGGGGTGGGGATCAGTTTCTTATAAAGGTTACCCTTTTTATCAAATCTTTCAATTGCACAAATTATAAACAATCTAAAGTCCTCTTTAAAAATCTTACCAGATCTTGATAGAAAATCTGAAAAATTTACTCTTTTTTGGGGCTATTATATAATAACCTTACTATATATTATTGATGTTCTATCAGCATAATAATGAATAGAAAGCACTAAGAGCTTGAAAATTTACACTCTTTTAGTAAATGTAATGGATACGCTTATAAATTTACTTAATATGAAAAACAGCATCAAAAAGTAGAATTACATTTATGGCTTACACTGGGTATTCAACTCTGCAATTACATCACAAATACGTATAATAACATTATAAAATGGTCTGACCTTGACTGACATCAGAATTCTCAAGGTATTATATGCAAAACAAAATTACCCGATACAATGTAATAAGCGTCAGATTACCGTGACAGCAAAGACTGATTCGAAATACGGAACTTCGTTTACAGCATGTAAAATCTGATGTGTGAAACGCATACTCTGGTTACAACAAAAAAAAGTGTGAAGGCCGATTCCAATTTCAATTAAAACCAGACAAAATCAATCGGTGAAGAGTTGTATATGTATACAATTTCAAATAATGGATTTCAATCTAAAACAAATGTTCTAGAAATATCATACATCAAAATTGTGTTGATATCCAGGATTTATAATGCTAATGCAACTTAATATATAACAGAAATATGTGAATTATTATAGCAATTTGTATCAACAAACTTAAGTTGGTGCTGGCAACATTTTTTTGTTATATAGCTTCCATGATTAACACAGCATATTTCCTTACTAATTCATCACTATATTCAAAGAAATTAAAAGAAATTAGACTACGTCAGTTGAATAGGAAGTTTGGGCTATAACATGCATGGACATTTACAAAATTTTCTTATTTGATCAACCTCAAAATAACATGGAGTAAAAAAAAAATAACCCCCATCCAATCCATATCTCTGCCCCAACCAAAGGTCCATAGAAAAAACTACCCCCCACCCCAACACACCCCCCTACCCCACCCAAAGGTCCGCAACACTGCATATTTTGTGACATTCGATGAAGGGCTTCAAAAACTGCTGATATATGCCCATGTACCTTCAACTGACGGGGCACAGGTCTTCGCTAATGATTCACTGAACACCTGTTCAATTCTTGGTAAAACCACTTATTCACCCCTCCTTCCCTTGGCCCTTACATGTATATATTAAGCATTACATGTATATATTACCTGTAGATATTAACCCGAGACTTAAAAAAATGCGCATTGAATACTATACTGTAATCCAACTTTTAATTAAGTGCAAGAAAATTTCACCATCAGTCCATGCAGATTTGCTGGAACCTCTTTCTTGCAATACAGAGGAACATTGATACTTACAAGCTAATCTATCAGTCTACCTTCAAAAATCTGTCAAAAATGTTGCTATTTTCTAAAGTAGTGTAAAACTTTTTGGTCAGTATGTAGGGCAATGAAGGGCAAAAGAAACAACAAACAAGATCTGCACCAATTATACCCCCCCCCCCTCCATCATCATCAAAACATATGATTTAGTTATCTTAAAAATGTTGAGTCTTAGACCCTAGTAATTTTTCTTGCTTTAAACAAAAAGCTAATTGTTTCATGGTCTTGCATGTGTCTAAATATTTATTAGAGAGAGAAAAACGCACTGCAAGGGTAGCTTTTTCATACATGTATCATTAATTCATTCATGGCTCCCCCCCCCCCTCCTAACCATGAAAAATACCTTTTAAAAATGAAGTGCTGCAAATGCTACAAATAAATACATTTAAAAGTGTCTATATTCTAACTTGAATGCAGTGATGAACTAATGATGCCAAAAAATTGCATTAAAAAATAAATCAAAAAACCATTGTTCATGTGTATCTGGAAATTGATTTTCAGAATAATATTCCCTACTGGTACATGCATATTGTTGAAACTCTGCATTCTAAGTGGTATGACCTTTGTAATCATAACGCTATATTATCTTGCGATTTTAAACAGTATCAGTTTTCTCATCCTAAATTTCAAATAAATCTCCTTTTCTAGAAAAGAAAAAATGGGTCAAATATTGTATTTCAGCATAAAGGTTGATCATCTTGTCAACATATCATTTCAAAGAAATAGAAATTTTCTTTGAACACTTCTATGATCAACATCTGATCAGCAAAATAAGTACATGTTCACTCAATAAAACCAACATAATCAATACAATTTATATTTATTTTATGCTAATATTCCTCTTATGGAACATGTGTTGTTGTGATTTTTTATGTACTTCAAAAAAAAAGCAGGTGTGGAATACTTTTCCACAGCATGTGGGCGCATTCTAAAAATGGCAACTTAGGCCTTATCCAACCATACCAAGTTAATGGGGTCACATTATTCTGGTATACATATATTGTTGGGTTTTTTTTTTTAAGATTAACTCTATGATCAATATATTGGAACTTTTTATCAGCAAATATCTTTGCACAAGTTTTATTGTAGAACGATTATTATATTAACCTGTTGCTACTATCTTGCACTGATCTTTGCTCTTACGAGGTCAACCACCTTTTCACGTTTCAAAACAAAAATAAACCATCTAATGATCCATATTTAATTTTTTTCCGCTCTCTTGGCCTGTAATACCTAATAAAATTATTTCACTACAACATTTTTATAAAAAAAAATAAACTGCCATCATCCCCCGAAAAAAAAAGAAAAGTGTGGTAAACAATAAAAAAATCAACAATTAACCCTTCGTGGGCCTCGCCACATTTTTTAATTCATTGAATACACAGCAAAAACATGCGAGCGAAAAAAAATCAAAACAAACCACGCTGCATGCTACGTTGAAACGAAAACAAACAAAGACATAACTGCCCGTCAATTCTGTACACAAAATCAGGGACCCCTGCACGATTCGGCCGTAGACAACAATTTATATGTCCTCAGCCGATAGGGGTATAAAGACCTTCTGATCTGGCTCGACCATGGCACGATCGGCCATATTGGTTTTTTGTGATCGCGAGGTCAACAATACATAGCATGGATAAAAAATGGCGATTTGAAGAAAAAACGAGAATGCTACAAGATACATACCCCTGTCAACGGGAAATCCCTCCGCTAACGCGAACAATATGAGGCTACATAAATATATGTACGCCATTCAAACCAACACATCGGGGAGATTGTAAATGCTTCTTTCGAACGTAATGTTGGTTCCGGGCATGAATACATTTATTGAACCGAAGCACACCTTGCAAGTCGCAACCCCTACGCCAATGTTATTGGAACACCGGAATACGGTCATTGCTCTGAGCTCGCGCAGTTTATCAAAGGATAAAAGGCTTTCTAATCTAACGTATAGAAGAAAGGGGGTATTCTGAGGGTTTTTTCGGCCCTTACATTACGAGGCGGATCAAGTGAAGAGACGGGATATTGAAAACTGTGTATTACGAGTAGATGTGTTGTGTGGGTGATATGATAAAGCCTCCCGTTACGATAAGCTATCGATAAACATATTACAAAAGAAAAACTTTACATAATATATTTAAACGCTGAACAACAAAGATAGGCCGAGCAACGGTATTCGTTTGGTTAAGGCGACGTCGTGAAAGCACCTGCCGAATAAAATTCTGAAAAAAATATTGTGTTGAATCAGGGACGGGGGGGGGGATATGCAAAATTAGTAATTTTTTTCCGATTTTATTTTTTTTAATGTAATTAAATTATAAATATTGATGGTAACGTTTATCAGTTGGGGTGCTCTTACAGCACCTGATTTACCCGGCTTGAGAAATTGGAACTAGAATGTGAACTAGTAATAAAAACTATATTCTAATGCAATGAAATAATTTAATACAATAATCATTTATTTTTATCATGGTAAAAAAAATGCTTAAAGTATGTGTAGCAAATTTATTCTTAGTACTAATTAATGTTCAGATTGTAAGGTGTTATCTCTTATCAATTTCTCATTTACCGTTAGTCTTATCTTTATGCCAGACCCCTAATTACCTTTTAATTATAGTGATAATTAGTTAATTGCCCGAACAGTTATATTTATTTAATATTATGTATTCCCTCCCCACACTGAGGAGGTAGATTTTTCACTCCCCACACTGAGGAAGCACTGTTCACTATATAATTAGGTGAAAGTACCAGTAGAGGAGTGTAGTAGTAGCAGTGGACAGTGTATATGAGAGTAGCAGTAGATAACGAATATATTGTGTGGATTATGTGGATTATTTTCTGTGTGAATTGTGTGGATTGTTCTTATGTGATGCATAGACTTTCAAGTTTGTGCGTAGATATGTAAATAAATTCGTAAACTCTTCAACGACTTTTTCATACTAGGACTTCATACATTCATTCGGATCAAAGTTAAATGTGTTGTAACTCGGCAATTTTCAGACTGCACGCTTGGCGGAGAACGCCTCGGACCCACTCCCCCCCCCCCCCGACAAACTTTTAAATATTAAATATCCCTCAGACCCCTCCCCTTCCCCCGTTTTCGGGATCTGCCCACACAAGCATATACTAAAGTTTTAAAATGTTGTCAAAGCAAGACTATAGGATCAATTTACTCAAATATGGTAAAGCAGGCACGTAGCATCGTTTTTGAAAGTGGGGGGGCCAGACCCATCCAAAAAATCTTGACAAGCAAAAAAAAAAAAAAAAAAAAAAAAAAAAAAAAAAAGGGAAATTTAAAGTTTCCAAAATCTTCAAAATCCTTATCCGTGGGGGGGGGGGGGGGGGGGACTCAACTATGCTTCCAAAACATTTTTTCCCTTCCAATAAATTTTTTTCCTCCAAATCATGAAATTCCTAATCCGGGGGGGGGGGGGGGGGGGGGGCGGTAACTCCAATTTGACTACTCATTTCCTTATTTTCATATCAATTTTATCAATTTTTTACTACCTTCCAAAAAAGTGGGGGGGCCAACTCCATTATAATTCATTTCTTTATATGTAAATTTTAAAAAATTTGTTGCTGCAAGAAAAAGTGGGGGGGCCAGGCCCCCCCCTGGCCCCCCCTGATGCTACGTGCCTGTAAAGCGATATGTATCTTAATTTAACTCACCTAAAAGTAAAATAAACAAAACTTTTAAGGTAGATTTAATTTGGACTTGAAAAATATATTTAGAAAAATTGTCTAAAATTTTTAGTATTATTTTTTTGAAATTTCGCGCCGCAAATCATGCACCAGCTAGTATACTAGCAGTCTGACAGAAAGATAAGTAAATGTATTCCATATAACAAAACAAAATTGTATATTGTGTAACGAATCAAAAATTGGAGACGAATTTCATCATATATATTAGAATGCACGATATTTTGTCAAATAGTATAGAACGCAGAGACCTATAACTTTTGCCAAATTTCATGAAATTGCCGGGTATGTCAAATAGTATAATGAAAAGAATCCCATAAAAAATAAAAAAAAAAAGAAGAAGATCTATGAGTTAGTCTCTTCCCCTACACACGCTGACGCCTATATATTTTGTACACTCCACAAAACTATGAACTCATAATTATATATGTTTACATCCACTGGGCAAGATTCCTTGTATTTCTAACGAAAATTAGTTGTAAATCAATATATAAAATGACATTACTGAAATCTGCACGATCCAGTTCTAACCGGTTTATCAATGGTTAGAAACCTTCAGTAACCTAAGGAAAATTAATCATGGAACGCGCGAAACTATCAGGATTATGTCAAACCCAAAATTTGCAAATAAAACGAGTAAGCTATTTCTTTTATCTTATTAAACAACAGCATGCAACAAATATATTCATATTTTCGTTTGTTTGTTTACATATTTATTATCAAATTTAAACAACAATTACATATTGAACCATCAAAATCAAGGGCGAAGAAACCTTAAAATAAATAGTCATTATTTTCTGATTAACATAGCAATTCTAAATTTGCTTTGAATTCATCCATGCAGGCTTAAATTCGCCCCCTGACAACGAGGGTAAAAGAAGCGAAAAAAAAAAAACAGGGGCAAATGTTTCCTTTTTTTAAGTGTATTGACTTGTTATTAGTTTAGAAATTAAGTCAGGAATTTAGATAGGGTTTACTGTTGAAATACTTTATTTTTTTGGAATAGTTAATAGAATTAATTTTATTATTTCCCAAACAAAAACTAGTTACTTAGTAACAGGAAAAAATACATTTTTATATATCTGTTGCGAAAAATTAAAGATTTTGAGAATTTTGAGAAAAAATATTTGTCCAGAGTAAACGGAGATCCTGAAATTTTTTCCGAAGGAGTTCGAGTAATGCTTATTTTCCGTGTGAATGTTTGTTGTGTGTGTGTGTGTGGGGGGGGGGGGGGGTCCAATGCTTCATTTTAGATTAATTTGTTATGTGAATAACTGCACCCCATGCACGGATCTAGAGGGGGGGGTCAGGGGGGTTCGGAAGCCCTTCAAAATTCAAATTTCTTTAAATTACATTACGAAAATCAAAAATATGCCTTGCCCCCCCCCCCCCCGAAAACCCAAATAACCGCCCCCCCCCCCCCTGAAAAAAATTCTGGATCCGCGTTTGCCACATCTTTCGGCCTACTGATTACTTCTGATAAAATGCATAACGGATAAAGTCTTCCCAATTTAGAGAAAAAAAATTACATACATGTAAATTAATTGCCAAACGTGGTTACATTTTATAGCTGCATTCATGTTGTCATTATATGTCTTGAAAGAGTTGTCCCTCTTTTGATTTCTCGCGAAATTGCTTCAAGAGTTACCTTTTCTTTACATCTAATCTACATTATTTAATTAATGCTAGCTGTCCCATGCACGGATCTAAATGGATTGGGAGGGGTGGGAGTGGGCTGGAGATAACATATGTTGTATATTTCAGCTGTCACTGATGTCTTAAAAAGTCAACAAATTATACACGTGCACGGATCTAGGGGGGGGGGAGGTGTCATTTTAGATTTTGCTATGTGAATAACCCCACCCCATGTACGGATCTAGAGGGGGCCGGACCCCCTTCAAAATTCAAATTTCTTTAAACTACATAATAAAATTACCAAAAATATGTCCGGACTCCCCCTCCCAACCTGGCGAACTCAAATTTCCCTCCCCCCTCCGGAAAAAATACTAATTTACCCCCCCCCCCCCCAACCCCGAGAAAACAAACTTAACGTTAGCCGATGCCGATGAAGTATCCTCGTGTAAAAGCCTAGATGTTTGCTCTCATGCGATCAGCATTCGTGGTAAGGTTTATGGGGGGGGGGGGGGGTCACCTAGAGTGTGTGGTCTTATATCATACCTTTGACCACAGGTACTTGAAGAAAGGATCGACCCCCCACCTTCCATCCCCACCCCCAGTATATATCCACCCGGGACTTTATTCTTTTTTTTAATCAAAATATCCTTTGATGACATATTTCTGATCTAATTTATACATTCGTTGTACAAAATTACCTAAAACAAACATTTTTTTAAAAATCAGACCCTCTACAAACTACCAAACAGATCTAGATTAATTATGCTGTAACTAAAGAGTAATTTCACATGCCACCAATTACTGGAAAAAACATATGTGAGAAAATACCAACAAATATTGAAAAAAAATAGTGTGTATTAGAGTGGGTAGATGTGTACTAAAAGAATAATGACGTCTTGTAAGGGCAGTAATCCACGAGTTGTCTTTCTTCCCTCGTCTTCATTCTTTTAAACTTTTCGTTGAATATTGCCTAAAGTGTTACAAACCTCTGTTGTCTCCCTTTGCTCATAAATCTACATAGTGGACAAGTTTCAGATAATCTGCATTGAAAGAATTACAGACACGACACTTGTAGAGGCATATCTCATTTTGTAGAAAATCACATTTGATAAAATAAAATTGTTTTCAAAATCATTTACGGTAACTATGTGACCATAAAAAAGCCAAGTTAGTTTGTTTTTATAACATTGTTCATTTTCATTACGGATCCAGAATTTTTTTCGGGGGGGGGGGGGGGATATGAGGAATGATTGTGTTTGTCGGGGTGGGAGGAAGGGGATTATTTTTGATAACTTTACAATGTGAATTTAACATGATAAGTTTAAATTTTGCACCCCTCCCTCCCCACCCTGAATGCTTTCTTCGATTGTCCTTTTAGTGAATTGGCTTTGTCATGAATATGCTTCCTTTAAAGCGGGTGCATGGTGATATAATTAAGGAGATCATCCGTGGTTATTGGATCATACGTGAATCATTTTACATATACACTGTATCAGGTTGACAAATCTGGGAAATCTTTTCACTTATTTTATCCATTATTGTTATAATCATGATTATTTTTTTGTTTTTAATCATGATTATATTTTTTTTGTTTTAATCATGATTATATTTGTGTTTTTAATCATGATTAATCATGATTATATTTTTGTTTTTAATCATGATTATATTTTTGTTTTAATGTATAAGAATGCCTCTGCTCCTCATTGACTGGACTGGTGAATAAACAAAATAAATTTTTTTTAAGCTCTTTAATAGCCGATGCTTTGCAATATAGTTCAAGAATATTTTTTTAAAGCAAATTCGAAGTGAGTTTTGTTTATAGTTGAAATTAACAACTGTAAATTCTGTATTCATTCCACCGCATAAATTCAAAATTTAGAATAATATGCACTATATATCCATATTTTACATGCACAACAATTAAAAAAATCTAAAAATTAAAAGCGCAATCATAACATCCACAAAACTTAGTTTAAAGTTTACAAGTGTTGTCAATAGCAATGCAATTATGCACATAATTATATATTATTAATCTTTGTTTAATATTTATGCTGCCAGTGAAAGAATCCACACATTTAGTCTTCTTTGAAGATTTGATTAGTGGTAGGTACATGTCTGTAGCCCCCAGTCTGAAAAGTCATCAATTAATCCCAATTTTTTTTTCAGACCGAGAGCTACAGACCTGTAGCTATAGTTTTCTAGATGCACAACTGCTATTTTCTCACGGTACACTGTATATATGGCGATTTCATCGAAGACTAGGCTGGAACCAAACGGAAGCACGATTTTCCTCTTTGATCATTTAACCAGACAAAACTAGTAGGAGCTAGGTTATAGATTGTTCAAGGCCGCTTTGATCGTCAAACAAAATATACTAATTTTTTTTATTATTCATTTTCTCTAAAATACTGTAGAAGCACATATTTTCGTTAGGTTAAAATTTCGTTGTTTTGGAACCAAATAAAATTCCGGTGGCATTTAATTTCGTCATATCGTAATTCCTAAGATGTATATATCGCGTATCAGCTCTTATTTATTATTACTTGGGTTAAAATTCGTCATGAATTTTAGGACACACGAGACGTTCCTCAATTTTATATAATTTTCCTTGATATATTATAATTCCTTATTCATTAACATTTAGACCTGTTATTTCCAAAATTTCAGGATACATTACCAGGCTAGTTTTGGAGCTAGAATATTTAGAATTTTCTTTAATAGAACATGCAAAATGCATTTGAATGCTTATGAATAAAGTCATAGTATATATTTTCATTTGAACACTTTATATCTACATAAAAAGTATCATTAAACATGAGAATAAATTAGAATAATGGAATTACTTAGTGGAGATCTTCACGTTGTGGAGATAGGAAAAAAATATTTTTGAAAAAATGGAAGATGGGTCGGATCTGACCTTAATTTCGTTGATTTATACTGCCTATGAAATTATCAAAATTTAATCCTCAACGAATTTTTCTGCTTCAAAATTAATACCATTTCGTTTGTTGTTATTATATGTGGGGTGGGGGGTTGCATGGTGTGCGTGTCCATGCGCGGATCCAGAAAATTTTTCCAGGGGGGGTCCGAAGGATAATTGTGTTTGCCAGGGGGGGTCCGAGGCATATTTTCGCGATAATTTTACTATGTAAATTTAATAAATTTTCATTTTCCAGGGGGGGTCGGGACCCCCCCGACCCCCCCTCTAGATCCGCGCATGGTGTCTGTGTGTGTGTGTGTGGGGGGGGGGGGGGGTAGGAAACGAGGAAGCAGTGGGATGGGGGGGGGGGGGCATTTAGATTGAGTTAGCACAACCCAGGCCGTTTTCCAAACACATTAAATGAACTATCTATATATGAGAATTAATAACCGTTTAATAGATTGCAAGTCCATGCAATTTTAGACCAATCAACGTCAGTCTGAAGTTGACGCATATATTTGACGCGAAATTGGCAAAATAGGACGCAACCCATTCTGTAAAAAGCGTCAACTGAATATTGGTTTGACTTCTCAGTGTATTTGCAAAAACAAAACAAAATATTACAAAACAAATTAACAAACTCTATTTTACAATGTATGAATTCAATCAGTCCATTATATTTCTTTTCATGTAAAGCGTAAAATGTGGCAAAACTCTTGTAAAGCAAAATAAATGAAGCATGGATTGATAATTATGGTGGTTTTTTTTTACTGATATTGAATAAAAATGACAAAGATCCATATCATATCTTCAATTTTAAGATAATTTTTGATGGTCAAAGTACAAAATTATACCGTAGTCCGTATAAATCTATAAACAATGTATAATACAATGTTAATATAGGATTTTTTGATATTTTTACAAACTTTCTATATATATATGCATATATGTCTCATATTCAATAGGCTACCTCAAACCTTAAACTCATTTAACTGCATTTCCCTAGATTTGAATTCTTTTATATCAACATATTAAATCTCAATGTCATGGAGCCTAAAGTGGTACATGTATCTAAAAGAGAGTTGAGTATATAGGTTGTTATATAATGAATATTTTTAAAGTGAAGCATTTAAATTAAAATTAATTATGAAAACAGATAAGGGAATTCTTTTCAATTTCTAGATTTGATTTTATTCAATTTGACAGAAAATGCACGAATGCTGAATGCCACCAAAACAAAAATCATAGAAGGAATATTTAAACCTTTTAACGATAATGCAAAACAAGATGGAATTTGCATGGACTCATTTGCATTTTCTTTCCATAAAACTTAGTCCAAATTATCTGACGTTTTCCTGGATTTTTAAACGATTTTAATGATTTACTTGCGAGGTTCTGACGTTTTCCTGGCAAGTAAAATATCAAAATCCTTAAAAAAAAGCCAGGAAAAGGTCAGAAATTTTTGAGTACATAAAACTGTATTCACATTTTAAAAACAGATATTTTAATTTTTCAGGCAGTTTTCTGTAACAACATTTTCTTGAAGTTTGTTGACACACCAATCTTGATACGAAAAAAAAATCATCTATTTATAAAAACTCTGTTTAAACGACCTATGGAGGGCTTACATATAATTAGCTAAAAAGCCATAAGGAGGTATAACTTTTCAAACGATATTTACAAAAAATCAAAAGGCCGAACTCTTTCAGTATAGAGATAGAAAAAAGCCTCGATTGTATCGATGTCTTAAATGTCACTTCCCCGGATAAAAACGGACACAGCTTGCCCCTTTAACGAGTATTTCACGGGCTTTTGGTAAACTTGTTAACTTTGAAAACTTCTCAAGTAATTGTCAAAAGAACATTTCAAGCAATTCGTTGAACTAGGTAATTGTCGTTTTCAAAATATTGACTATTTGATCAATTGCTGATCTGTCAACCAATTCTATGGCCTTATTGTGCGCATGACAAAAAGGTCATTCATCAGGTGTCATCGTTTTAAATTGTCCACAAACCCTTTTATTTGCTCTTTTTCTTTGCAAACCTTAACAGGTCGATAACGGATAAATTGTGGTTTAAAATGATAGAGAGATAAAAATGATAGAGAGAAAAATGAGAGCGAAAAGAAATGATAGAGAGATAGAAATGATAGAGAGATAGAAATGATAGAGAGATAGAAATGATAGTAATTGATAGAGAGATAGGTCTGATCGCGTCTTTCTTTCCTCGAATAAAAAAACATCACCGATAAACCCTTGCGATACTCGGCTTAGGTTAGCTGCAGGTCTGTAGCCCCCCCCCCCCCCCCGGTCTGAAAAAATTCGGATGGACGTCCCAGGTCGTCCATCCGAATTTAATGTGTACGTACATGTATATGTAAAGAAAATTAGTTGTTCAGCGTTATCGAATTATTTTTTTCATGAGCCAAAAAAATATATATCCTCTTTAGCTAGAGGTTATTAAGTTAGTACATGTATAAGATTCTTTGAAACTTTTCAAATCAGTAATCAATTTATTTTCAAATCATACCGATAATGAGTAATGCTATTTTTAAGAAGTGTAGAGAGGGGTCAAATCACAGAGATGTGTACTAAACATGACAAACAAGCAAGCAAGAATGGCAAGCAAACATTTAAAAAATGATACCGAAATTTGAGGGGGTGTGATATGGGTGCAACCTTCCCCTTGTCTCTGTTTGTACATACATGTACTTTGAATTCCGATTTTCAAGCCTTAAGTTCTTAAATACATCTAAAACTTAGTACATATATGCCTATATTTATACATGAATATTTCAAGCATATAAATATTTCTTACAATATTTTCTTAAAAAACATTTCCTCAAAAAAGTTTTGTTTTTGGCTTTTGCATTTTTCTCAGAAGGTAACAGAAGAACTACATGTAAGGAGCTTTAAGGAGGCGGGGAGGGGGGGTGTCAACAAATTAACCATCAGATATACCTTAGATTTAAAAAAAAAATAGATTTTTTAGCTATAATTTAGTAAAGAACATTCCATAAGTTTTAACTATAAGGTCTGAATGTTTCCCGATATCCTTATAGAGAGCTCTCCTTCTGAAAGAGACTGATACGGTCTAAGAATGGCCGTGATCATCTTAAGGTTGATTTGTAAAGAACTATCAATACACGTAGCCTCGTTGACCCGTGAATGTTTGTGGAGTTCTGACTCTTCTTTGACTGTTTAAACACTTGGCAGCCATTAATACTACACGAGAGATCCAAGGTCACTCTATATCATTCGCCATTTACCACTACTCTGGGAATTCCAATATTCTGATGATTTATTTCTATATTTCTCCCTACCGCGTCATCACGCTAACTATTTTTTTTTCATGCAAGATAGGTGGGTGTTAATACTAGAATAAATATTACAACATTAACATTACTACCCAAAGTCATACCGTACGCTGTGAATTCCTGAGCTAATTTTAAATGCGTCTCTCGGTCGTTTTTGAAGCATGCAGATATTGGCGCCCCGCCTTAAGAAATTAATATGCAAAATAAAAACCAAAGGATTTTATGGTCGACGCAGTTTATGCAAATACATTTGGTAAGAGGTTATTTTAAGCATACTTCATGCAGGTCTGCCACGGCGTTTTTTGGGTAGATTATTTTTTTTTAAAAATTGCATATCGTTGATCAACAATGTTTTTGCATATTCTAGAGCAGTAAACCAACAAAGTTGTAAATCTCGGGACCGAGAATTAACTGCCAAGTTTTACTGAGTTTTCTTGGAACAAGACTTTACTACCATTAGAACAATTACTGCTAATACGTCTTTTAGTAGACACTTTAATAAATATTAAGAGTTTTATCCCATAATATGCACGGGTCCAGAATTTTTTCCAGGGGGACCAAGGGATATCTGGGTTTTCAAGTGAGGATCTCAGGCTTAAATTCGGTAATATTATATTGTTAGTTCAAGAAGTTTGAATTTTCCGGGGGGGGGGGGGAGGAGGGGCGGGTCCGGATCCCGACCCCCTTTAGATCCACGGATACATGACACCGTGTACTGAGTATTGCATGGAATTATTGCCGTCATACATGTACATGCTAGACGTTCTAATTACATAAGCCCTTACACACCCCTACCATAGGTACACAATACGATATACTTATATTTCTTTTGGTTCTTCGTTTAAGGTTTGAGTTCTCAATAATCGGTCGATACGTTTACTTTTGTCTTTCAAAAGTTTACTCAGTGTTTTCATGAGTAACCCTAATTGGCATATTGGCGCAATTAAATATATTACTTCTAATTGCATTCGGTAGAGAGGAGGCAACTTTAAAAATTATTAACCATATACTCATAAGGTATCTGTCTGAACACTTTTCCCAACATTGTGTATTTCTAGCCCTAAAACCCCCTCCACATCCCCAACCTCCGTATTCACGCACGCAGTTTATGCCCCCCCCCTTTCCTCCGACTTTACTCACCTAAGCAACCCGGAAATGATTCTTCATCAAGATAGACCATGTTTTATTTTTTTAAAATTTATTTATTAATGGCTAAAGTTTCATTCTGCCCAAGGATCGCCCTCTTTCACTTTCATAAGGTTGCGTGACGTTCGCTTCAGCATGATATATTGTTAAGTTCTGAGTGTGATGGGCGGATATTAATTCAAAATTTACAATTCTCTGACCGCCATGATGGTTATTGTATAGAAGGCTTAAGGGGGCTGAATGGCCGTTGCCATTTGTTTAGACTATATTGATCTCCTTGAAAAGAAGAGCTCTTCATAAAAATACATAAAAATATTCAAATCTCTGAACTATAAAGGATGTGCATGTTCTATGTTTCTTTACTAATTAATAGTTTATATCGGAAAATTTTAAGCTAGATCTGATGGGTAAATTGTTAATCACCCCTACCCCCCATCCAGCCTCGCTAACCTTGGGATACTAGTACTCGTAAAGGTCAGGCACGTCGCATCGTTTTCGAAAGCAAGGACCAAACTAATCCGAAATGGAAGCTTCTCAAAACCATGAAAATCCTACTCCGTGTGTGTGTGTGTTGGGGGGGGGGGGGGGGGGGGAGAGAGAGCAAAGCGTACCTACAACTTCATGTAACATCATTTTCGTTCCTTTCAATTCATTTTTTTACGTGCTCTCCAAACAGAGGGGGGAGGAACCTTCATTTTGATTTATTTTTTATTATATGAAAATTTTGTAGGTTCTAGCCTAATGATCATGAAGCAATTTCAAATTGTTCATAAAATGACGAATAAAATTTGTAGTTTACAACAATATATTAAGACACACTTTTCATAGCTTTTCAATTTTGTCAGTGTTTGCAGTCAAATATACGACTGAGTATACAATTTTTGCTTCATGATCCTGGGGGCTTGATTAAGGTATTCATTCTTTTTTGCCATCTTGTATATGAAAATTGGTTTGATGTATCTATATCCTTCTACAGAGAAAGATTTTCGATAAGTTGTTATTAATGAAATCATCATAGTACCATATTTTTGCAGCATAATGCAATTCTGAAAAATACAGCTTATATAGAATTTAAGCGATACCGGTATAATTATTTCAAACACCAGAAAATTCACCATACAGAATTTGTGACCCCCTTCAACTTGATTTTGACCGTTTGACCTTTAGACCAGAAACAATCCAATCCTTGATAAATATATATAAGCTATTATACTAACAAAAGTGTTACATGTAATCGTATGCATCATTGTGTGTGTGTTGTGTGTTTTTTTTTGATGTGAAACCTCTTTTTTATCAAAATGGTTTAATTTCGATGTAGCTATCATTTGTTAATTTTTCTTTTTTCTGCACATGCATGCATTAAAAATTCATTTGATTTATTTTCTATCAGTTAAACAGTTCTCTTTTGTCACCCGCATCTATACTATTTTTGTCCATATTTGCATTCTATATAATACAATATACATCTTCCCCGAGTACTTGAGTTTCCGTTTGGTCAGAGTATTTAGTAGTATTGTTTTTTCTATGGTTTTACTGTCCCCCGAGAGCCCAGTAATCCATTTATTTTCAAATCCACCCTTTTATTCTCATTTACCTCTCTTTTGACACGCCAAATATTGACAGGAATAAAAATGCCGAGTAAAACCCCAAAAGAATGACAATCTCATTGATATCGAAAACAAACAATTGGGACATTTTTGGGGGCGAATAATGTTTGTTTTGAGTTGTGAATTAAATGAACAAGCCCAAACATGTGCCGATAAAATTGGCCCGTTCAAGTCTGAACGCGTAGCGTGCACGGGAAATAAACCAACTAATTGTGGCAAAGGTAAAAAAAAAAAGATCAGCACCGATTGATCCGGCTGATAAAAACATATTTTTACCTGTATGCACAGGTAATTTCTGAAGTTTGAAATAGTGACCCACTTTTTGTAAATCTTTGCGAATATCCACAAAATGATCTCATTTTTTGAAAATTATCTGCACTGGATTTCCGTGTTTCATCATCTGTATTTCAAGACGAATAGACAGGCCCTCTTCACTGATTGACAATGAAGCATTAAAACTTTTTTAATGATAATATATGCTCAAGAAAGAGTAAATTATTACCCAAATCTTTTCATCCATGTACGTTTCACAATTAACGAATTAAACAGGCAGGACAGAATTCAGAAATGCAGTAATGAAAACGACCGTCATTTTCTTAATCCTTTTAAAACTGTTTCTATCAAGCGTGTAAAATTTCTCCGATCATCTGAAGTTAGTTTATACAATACAGACATTAAGGATGACGTTTACTCAGAACGAAAAAAAATTCCACTGATGATAATGAAAAACCAACTATTGTGTGCTATAGACCTTTTATTGAAGTGATAATTTTCATTTTTGAAAAAGTAGGTCAATGACCTACTTTTTGAGTCAATGGCCATTGTATATTTTTGGAAAATTAAAGGAAAATCCCTTAAAAATTTTACACTATGATTGAGATTTTCTTAATTATGAAAATAATACAAATTGCTAAAAAATTTTGAAAATGAAATACAACTCATGAATGGCAATGACATTAAATACATACAAAGCATTAAGTTTTCGTTCACAATTTTTATAAATATGCCAGTCCGAATTTCCTCTATCACGTTTCAAATTCCTACCCATTTTTGATCCAATTTTACAAAAAATTGAATGATGATAATACAGAAACATTAATAGTATTAAACTACTTATATTGATCTTATTCTGTTGGCATATAATTTATATGAGGTCAATGATCAAAATTTTGAGATATGGTGTCTTTTCTCGTTTTTAAGCATATTTCAATATTTTTTAGATTCGGACCGTACAGTTATTATAATGAATAAATGAGGTAAAACGAACAGAAAATATGCAAATTTATATAGACTAAAATATAAAATCTTAACTTTTGATATTAGAGTACTTCCAAAAATATTCTAGCGGAAAACAAAATCTGCAAAATTTAGTTCGAATTTCCTCTATTTGGCTAAAAGTCTATTTTTGTTTTGGCATAATTCCATAATATAGTAGAAATATCGAATGTTATGTCAATAATAATTCATTTCACAGATACTTTTTGTGTTTAGAACAAATTTTACTCATGACATTGAACTTTATAACAATCCGAATTTGAGAACTCAAACCCTGAGTAAACAACACCCTTAAGACGACAAACGTGTATAAAACTGGAACCTTTAATAGAACGGTATTCCATGTATACACGCGTGCATACATTTACATGTACAATATTATAGCCATGTCAATCGTGAAGAGCTAGTCTTTATATATTACTGCCGTGCACAAGACTATTTATTATTTCTCGCACGTGCACTCTTCAAAATAGTAGTGCTAAGTTTCAAAAATAAGCTACAAACAACTGTACAAAATATTAGCTGCTCCATTACTACAAAGAAACATCATTTTCTTCAATATCTTACAAAACCGTGCACATCATTCGATGTCTAACAACCGTGCATACCACTAGCTGTGATATCCTATAACCGTGCATACCACTAGCTGTGATATCTAACAACCGTGCACACCACTAGCTGTGATACCTAACAACCGTGCACACCACTAGCTGTGATACCTAACAACCGTGCACACCACTAGCTGCGATATCTAACAACCGTGCACACCACTAGCTGTGATACCTAACAACCGTGCACACCACTAGCTGTGATACCTAACAACCGTGCACACCACTAGCTGCGATATCTAACAACCGTGCACACCACTAGCTGTGATACCTAACAACCGTGCACACCACTAGCTGTGATACCTAACAACCGTGCACACCACTAGCTGTGATATCTAACAACCGTGCACACCACCTGCTGTGATATCTAACAACCGTGCACACCACTAGCTGTGATATCCTATAACCGTGCACATCACTAGCTGTAATATTCTACAACCGTGCACACCACTAGCTGTGAAACCTTATAACCGTGCATACCACTAGCTGTGATATCTAACAACCGTGCACACCACTAGCTGTGATATCTAACAACCGTGCACACCACTAGCTGTGATATCTAACAACCGTGCACACCACTAGCTGTGATACCTAACAACCGTGCACATCACTAGCTGTGATATCTAACAACCGTGCACACCACTAGCTGTGATATCTAACAACCGTGCACACCACTAGCTGTGATACCTAACAACCGTGCACACCACTAGCTGTGATATCTAACAATCGGGCACACCACTAGCTGTGATATCTAACAACCGGGCACACCACTAGCTGTGATACCTGACAACCGTGCATACCACTAGCTGTGATATCTAACAACCGTGCACACCACTAGCTGTGATACCTAACAACCGTGCATACCACTAGCTGTGATATCTAACAACCGTGCACACCACTAGCTGTGATATCTAACAACCGTGCACACCACTAGCTGTGATATCTAACAACCGTGCACACCACTAGCTGTGATATCTAACAACCGTGCACACCACTAGCTGTGATACCTAACAACCGTGCATACCACTAGCTGTGATACCTAACAACCGTGCACACCACTAGCTGTGATATCTAACAACCGTGCACACCACTAGCTGTGATATCTAACAACCGTGCACACCACTAGCTGTGATATCTAACAACCGTGCACACCACTAGCTGTGATATCGTAAAAACGAGCAAATCACTAGCTGTGATATCCTATAACCGAGCACATCACTAGCTGTAATATCTAACAACCGTATATACCACTAGCTGTGATATTCTACAACCGTGCACATCACTAGCTGTGATATCCTAAAACCGTGTATAACGCTAGCTGTAATATAATAAAACCGTGCACAATTAGCGGTGATTTTCTTCAACGTGCACATCACTAGCCGTGATATCTACAACCGTACACATCACTAGCTGTGATATCTTCAACAGTTTATATCTCTGGCTTACAGTTTTACCACCTTCTTAGATAATTTCGGCAAGCTCAGGGGAAAACCCAGGATATCTTTTTAATAGCTGCAGGTCTGTAGCTCCAGGTCTGAAAGAATTCGGATGGAGGACCTGGGAGCTACAGGGCCACCCATTGAAAAAATTGTATATTTATTGCGCAGAAAAACGTGCGCTAGTTTTCGACTAATTTACCTTATTTATACGCAAATTCTGTGAAAACAATTAGTACCATTAAATTCTTCATGCAATTTACTACTGATATCGCCTCTTTATTTGCCTCAGACTTTCTCCGAAACACGCTACCGACCTCGGAAAATCGAGTATGTTGAATTTACATCGAGATCGAGAGTCGCCATTTTTACATGTAAACAAAGTGCACCACATGAATTTACGAGACTGGTGATGGTGTTTAAAAGACTATCCGAGGCAAGTGAAGAGACGATATTAGTAGTAAATTGCATGAAGAATTTAATGGTACTAATTGTTTTCAAAGATTTTGAGTATAAATAAGGTAAATTAGTCGAAAACTAGCGCACGTTTTTCTGCGCAATAAATATACAATTTTTTCAATGGGTGGCCCTGTAGCTCCCAGGTCCTCCATCCGAATTTTTTCAGACCGGGAGCTACAGACCTGCAGCTATCTTTTTTAGAGTATGTCCGAAAAAACAAGATATGATCTTTTAATTTTTAATTTTTCATAAATTATTTCTCATTTGGCTTTTGGCTTGAGTCTATCACACGAAAAATCCGAGAAATGAAACGACAATCACGTGTTAAGCCTTCCTTTGTGTGTATAAACATGGCTACAGCGCTAGCTCACCTATATTTTCAAAAAGATAACTTTGTTGATACTTACATTAGTCAGTTAATCAAAATTGCACGAATTACCCCCCCCCCCCCAAAAAAAAAAAAAAAAAAAAAGAAAACTACGTTACGATGCAGGTTTTCACAAACTTGAAATCTGAAATCAAGCCAACAGTCGTAAAACAAAAGTTTGTATTATGTATGGTACAATATGCATATATAAATCATTGAATGCTGGTTTTCATAGCAAAAAATATTTTCTGAATGTCATCGATAATTTGGTGTAAAACATCGAAACTCCTCCATAGTTCCACATACACAAAACACGAGGGCCCTTGTACTTTTTAAGATGGCTATAAACAGGAATGACATGCACTCCTGGGTTGCAGTGCATTTGAAAAAAATATTCAAAAGACAACCATTCCAGACTTTTGTGCGAAAAGTATGCGGTGACTCATTAAATTCATAACTCCAATAACTCGCTACTCCAAATAGAAAACAGAAATATCTTTATTCAATGGCAATGGTATAGATATAATGAGCATATAATGATGTTTTACTTTTAAAAACGCATTACCGGATTTTGTGACAACTTTAGCTAAATGCAGCTAAAACTGAAAACCTTCGACATAAAAACATACGGTCGGTGACATCCCGATTTTCTGTACATCTCCGTAAATAGGCCCAGAACCCCGAATAACTTTACATTATTGCCCGCTATCTTAAACTAATTTAATATGTAATACATTAAAACATCAATAACAAGTATTTAAATTGTTAAGTTTATTGCGAATAGATTGTCCAAATCCATTAATCCAGTTAGAGTTTTTAAAGTAAAAAAAGCAAAACCGTGACGGAATACATATACACGGTAAAAGGGGACCATTAAATTGTTTACTACATTGAAAATTAATACATTAGGCTTCGCTTTCTTCCATCCTAAAGGGATTAAACCACAAATCACGAACTAATCATTCCCTTTACCCGGACCAAGGCTTCGGATTTCTTAATAAAAGAGGGAACCAAGGAAAAAACCTAAAGTTGGAATTTTTTTTTATTTCTTATTTTCATAACCACAATATTTATTGGTCGATTCTACGTACGTCAATGCATATGATTATAGTTTTACAAGAATACAAGTCGAGGCATGCCAGCTTTGATAGTTCACTATTTGGGACAATTTCCGCCTTGACGCCATTTTCTACACCCCCACCCCTCCACCACCGATGCATAATTCAATTTAAAGAGGAAAATACTTTTAAATAACGCTCTTAATAACGCATATGTTCAGCTTAACGGTTTTTAAACTATTCATTAATTTCGATATGGTTATTTTTTTTTAAATCACAAATCTATAATCTTTTTGACTTTGTTATTTTTTTATTGTCGTCATCGCTGAGATCATCATCATCATCATCATCATCATCATTTCAGTAATAACAACAATACAGTCCTTTTAATTCGCCCCACTTAAGAAAATCAATGTACTTACATCTTTTAAAAGAAATTTTCATTTTCAATTTTTCAATTACGATATTCATATTCCTTGAGTCAATATTTGCACGCCCCGTCTGAGGAAGGGGTCGTGTTGTGTGTGTGTGTGGGGGGGGGGGGGGGGTCTATTACAGTCAGGTTGCCCCCTCTGTTTGACCTGGGCGTTCTGTTCCCCTTCTCGCCTCCCATCCCTCGCCTTTACTTCACGTGTGGCGACATTGTCCCAGAAGCGCGAAAAGACGCATGAAACTCGCCGGTTTTTCGACGAAATCCAATTAGGAAGTAGGCGAAAAGTGGTGTACAGTTTTAAATCCGTGATATTAAAGTCTTATAGTTGGTTATAAAAGAAGAAGAAAATATCTCCTTTACGACCGTTTTATGATTTCGATTTAACTTCACCCTTCCTGATTTTAATTTTCTCTTTCTCTCTTTCTCTTGTTTTTTTTCTCTCTCTCTATTGTTCCGTCCAAATTCTGAAGTAAAAAAGAAAGTGCTTACACAAAAAAGGAATTTTGGGCCATTTAATGTATAAAATTGGCATGTTCGTGACTTAAACAAAATATGCAGACCCTGAAAATATGTTAATTTTCTTAAAGCCTTTTATTTATTAAACTTTGCAAAACCGACTATAATTCCTACATGTATTATTTTCAAATTGTATAATTCATACAAACGCCAAGTGAATTTATTTTCTTTTTCTTGGAAATGCCCTAACCAGGAAAAGCAACAAAAAACAATAAAACATCGCAATCTTTAACAAATAAATCAACCCTCTCACGTGTGTGACTTTCTGCTTATTTTCAGAAAGGAAAAATGTTTTGTTTTTGCTTTATGAGCACGAGTTATTGAAAACCAAATACACAAGTATTAGTAATGAATAAGCTTGTATATTGATGGTAGGCTTCTATGCATTGTATATATTTTGTCTCTAGATATGTTTACATTAGAATTGAAATCTGAAATAAAAAATATAAATGACGCTACAATGAAGTTATAAGTTGGCTTACATGTCAAACTGGACCGGTACAGACGTGAAAGGTTAAACTACCTGTACCTATTTGAAAATATGCTGATTTATTTTTACATCAACAAGGATGTCGAATTGTAGCTGCAGGTCTGTAGCTCCCGGTCTGAAAAAATTCGGATGGAGGACCCAGGTCGTCCATCCGAATTTTTCAGACCGGGAGCTACAGACCTGCAGCTAGTCGAGTTGCAGTATCAAGTTCAAGTTCTTTATTCCAAGAGACAAATAGGTTATACATGTGAACATATACATATTAAATAAACAGTAAGACATACTCATTCACTCATTTTTTTTTTTATTTCTTTAAGCTTTGCAGCTCATCAGATTTTACAAATTAAACATAGTAAAGTACAGAAGTGGGTATTTTACAGGAGAACCTATTACATTGTACATACATATGAAAAATGACGTAAGTAAAGGGGAAGAGAATCAAAAGAACGACATCTAAAGTTAATTACATATATCGTTTCTTAATTTCATACTATAGTAAATGTATTTGCCGAGGTTACACATATCTTTAAAATTTTCGTTATTAAGCAATTGCAACAATTAAACAGTTTGTAACAAATCGATGGTTTCTCATAAAAATACTTTTTTATATATTTTTGACGGTATTCAATATATACTGGACACACTAAAAAGTGTACATAATCAATTTTGATAATTTACATTAAGAGTTCAATGCTTGTTTGCATAATATAAATATTTCCCTAAATCACACAGTTCTTTAGTATTAGATAAGTATTAGTATCAAATTGATCAAGAAGACCTCGTTTCGTTGTTGTTTTTGATGAAAAATGAAGTCACACAAATTGCTTGTGCGAAGTGATTTCGTTGAAAATGATTCATAAAATTTCGGGTATGACAAACATCACTTCCGTTGAATGTCCGTGAAAAAATTAGTAGATAAATAAATTAATTAAATTGAAATAAATAAACATTCTACTTTGCGTGGTACCGTGTAATTGTTTAATCCAGGGTTAATTAAAGTGACACGTGTCGTTAGATTTAATTCTATTATTTAAAAGTTTCATAGTAGCATAAGGTTCCATGGAGCATGTTGTGCAAATTCATGGTTTACAACAAAAACCTGCTGAAACATGAAAAGAAAAAGCACCTTTCTACAACAATTAGCGCAGCAGTTGCAGTTACTGAACAAAATTTATCATTATCATCATTTTTTGGTATTTTCTTAATATATAGTTAAAATTGGTATGATTCAAAATTTATCATGAGATCATTTAAATATATTTTTCTATTATAATACATGTATTGTGTCTCTCCGTCAAAGCTTCGTATATATATACATACATATATATACATTTACTCAGTAAAATAGATGGACTAGTTTTTGCACTCACAATATTATGTATGCTGATTTACTATTTTCAATTCAATGTTTTTTTGGTCTGTTCATAAATTGTGGGAAATTTTCGCCACAGAAAGAAAATAGACGAAGATCATTGCAATTCGATAGCTTTATTAAGATTTATAGCAAAACTGCTGCAAAATGACAATTGCCAACACCCGCATATGTTTTTATCATCTTTCTTATCTGATGTTTAAATCGCTCGGAGAGAAAATTGAAAACGTCTGGGAAATACTTGAAAAGTGAAACTTACGAACCAGAAAAAAATAAATATCTCAAAAATAATTATATGGTTGAAAAACTAAGGCAATGTGCAGTCATAAGGCAAGTGCATGGAGGTATATGTCTATAAACTCTTTAATTTTGACAACAACTATGAGATGCAAAATGCCGGTGGATGAACACATTTTTCTCCATAACAGCTGGGACCAACATAAATTTGTTCATATTGTAAGTAATATTTCAGTCAATTGGATGGGTTTAAATTTTATACAAAATTTATATGTTGTCATATTGTAGATTTTTCATTTACATATAGCCAGAAATTCAAAATTAAACTATGACAAATGGGGATAGCGGTGAGTTGGAATCAAATGCATGGTGTGTGATGTTATCGGAGGGAATGGGGTGATTACTTAGTCTACTCTAATAATGTAAATATAAAGGGGAGGGGTTAGGGTTTGGTGTGTGTGTGTGGGGGGTGCGCTAGATACACGTACAAACCTACATGCAGGTAAAGATGCATTACATGACATTTAATACCTGACATACACAACATTTAAAAATAAAGGAATCATAATTTGTCTCTCAAAGGAAACACCGAATTCGACACAAAAAAGCAAAGGAGACATAGCAGGAAACATGTTACAGGTATGTGAGAGAGAGAGAGAAAAGAGAGAGAGAGAGAGAGAGAGAGAGAGAGAGAGAGAGAGAGAGAGAGAGAGGGGGGGAGAGAGAGAGAGGGAGAGAGAGAGAGAGAGAGGGAGAGAGAGAGAGAGGGAGGGAGAGAGGGAGAGAGAGAGAGAGAGAGAGGTTATTTATTTGACGTGACTGTGAGATGGCAGATGCAAGATTAATTCAACGGTACAAGCACAAACACAATGCTTAATCAATTTATCAATTACTAGTCTCTAATTAATTGTGTTTCAGGTTTCAGAAGAATCATAATACATATTACTGAGTCTGTTTCTAAATTCTTTTGCAAATATTGCTTCAAATATTACCTTTTTTATTCATGTTATAACCTGAATAAATGGAATAATTATCGGAATTTAAAAAATTGTCTTTTGATTAATGTTTTTCTTTCCAAGTTACTCAGATCTTTTTAAAACGAATTTAGAAGTGCTATTTTTCTTTGATATGCAAAATCATGCAAAGATCTCGACTTAATATGAAAATTGTTTTTAAATATCAAGTGCATTTCTGCGAGTTTTAAAATGAAAAGTCCTTTTCACTCAAAATTCTCAGCACTCGAAATGGAAATTTCTCAATACACCATGCTTTCTTAAGTAGGTCGAAGACGCTATTGGGTTTATTATCTACTATTAAAATCCGAACTTCTTGTCAGGGCACGTAAGCGGCCCCCAAAAATGTGTAGTTTTTAGAAAAATCAAATATCTCAACCGTTCTTAGTGCCAAATCAATATTTGTGTATGTTTTAATAGAAGGGCTACGCCTTTTATCAGAGTTTAAACCCTCGTGGATGGGAAAATATAATACATTCCATTTGGAGGAATCGCCTCGACAAAGCATACATAATGCAGGGGCTATACTTTAAATTTTTGACGGACAATCTCTTCTCGTTTTGTTTGATCAAGGGTTACTTAAATTTCAAAATGTAAATACGACATCATATTCTCTCGGACATGTCAACCGAAAGAGTTCCGCATTTATCTTAATCAATATTCAAAAAGGGCGGTCCATGGTAACAAACGTATCCTAATCAACCAATAAGAGGCGTTCACCCGTTAAAAAGTAGGCGGGGCTTATCTTTTGTTTCTAAGGCGATGATTGACGTGTGTAAGTGCTAGAACCTCACTCTACGGATGACTGATTCCCGGTTAAATGTGTGTGTATATGTATTAAATCCACGTGGGGTTTACCTATACCGAGACACATAACGGTTTGTTTTGTCAGGATAGGTGCACGGTACACCCTGACAAGGCAATTTAAAGAGCCGAGTCGTCGATCTACCGTTATTCGCACGCCGGGCACCCCATTGAAGCACACCGTTGTATTCTGTATAGGGAACCATTTAACGGACTAACATGTGCAATGGATTATTATATACCTATATATACGACTGACCTTATACAGAACATGTTCTTATGAAGAAGTCAAGATGAAGTTTCATTTCAAAGGTAGATGTTTACACTTTTTTTAAATTTAATTTTTTGATTCATTTCACCAAATTAGTGAAGATTAAAATTTTCATTTGCTATAAGCAATTTCGATGGAATAACATTGAATGTGAAGAATTGAAAAATTCTTGTTTGCAAAAGTATTGAAAAGTTATGAAAGGTGTTTCTTCATTTTAATTAAAAATCAAGTTTTACCAAACTTAAATTGATGTCATTAATTCCGTTCTGGGCCAAAATGACATTTTTAAAATGCTTCCTGCGGGGAAAAGGGTAAACTCATTGCAAATCACATGTAAATGCATAAATATCACCGTGCACTTAAACTATTTTTCGGCGAATTTTTAAGGAATTTTTTAATGCAAAACACACAGAAGACGTGGGTAAACATTCACAAAATATAAAAATGATCAACAATTGAACGAATCACAACCGTGCTTATGCATACAGATGTTCACAGAGAGAATATCGGACAAGATGCAGGGATTCCATTCCACCATATAGCACCGTTACGTACCAGGTTTTCGCCGACTCACGTTACGGGGCTCAAGCAATTAACGGAATAATATATCATATCTGCTGAATAAGAAACCTTTGAATAATAATTATGCACCTGCTCTCTCTCTCTCCACGCGCGCACGGTTTCAGATGTCGCAGAGGTAGGTGATACCTAATACACAATTTCGCAGGTAAATGGGGACCCTCCTTGTAATTGGTCCATATGGACCAAACGTAGATTGGCTCGAGTTTCCTCTGGCCCCATCTCAGTCTATAAACCTGTTCCCGACGACAGAAGAAAACCGGGCAATTATCATCTCGACCAAACGACATTATCAATTTAAACCGATAATGTTATTTAAATATTTGAAATGCAAACTTTATTTCTATGGGACGGGGGTCGGGTAGATTTCAGTCGGTATCAGCCAGAGCCCTCTATTCTTATATATCAAATTACGTCCCCCCTGTACGCTATCTTATCGGCTGTTATAAGGATATGTAAATGCTATCTAGAAAATCCATTCCGTGTCGCAAGGGTTTAAATCAATATTCAAATTCGAACCGCAGTCGATTTTCTTATCAACAGTCCGCGCATTCAGAAAAGAAGAAAAAAAAATACACGTTTACCTGGGCAAATTGCAAAGTACGCGAGTGCGTGGCACCTCAATGTTCCAAAATAAAAACCCAGAGTAGGACTCTTAAATGTTTTTAAAAAATCAAAACAACCTATCGATTTTTTTTTCAAGTAATGCACTTCATTTGAAGTTCACATTTCTATGGTTTTAAATGCATACTACAACCTTGCAAACATTTTTTCCCTTTCGTTGACAAACTCACAAAAGGTATTTTTTTTTTACCTTTCTCCGTTTTTAAAAAAATCTTAATATTTTAAATGTCGGAGGATAATAACAAAAAAGTTGTCGCTTTTAATTTTTTATGCTTTGAATAGGTGTAATAGTACCCAAGGGGGTTGACTCGATTTAATCTCCGTTTGCGGATATACATAATAATAAATGGGTGAATAGATTGGTATATAGCCTTTCTTTCTCAATAGCTCTTAATTGATCAATCCGATTTAAGAAACCTCAGGTGCGTTTGAACACGTCGGGATACGTAATTGGTCTTTAAGCCTTCGTTTGAACTTGTCAAAGTCTTCAGTTGCTTACGGCACTTTCACAAAAAAGCATTGGTTGTTAATCATTTCTTATTGACTCCAAAACAACCCACTAAAAAAAACGTAAGAACTAAACTGGTATTTAAATATAAATTACATAGACTGAGAAATGGAATTAAAAAAAATAAAATATATTCACACCATATCGCAAAGCAATCAAAGAAAAGGGGTAAAAAAAATTAAAGTATAGATTGAGTTTCCAGACGGTGATCAAATGGAATTCATTAAAAACTCCGTTTTCATCCGAATGCAATAAATTTGCCATGATTGAATTACGACATTTAGGGCAATATAAATGTTTATGGAATCCACGGCCGACGTACACGGGAATCTCATTATAACGTATGCCAAACAAACAGACAAGGAGGGGTCATCTCAAACCGATAGACACAGACATAGATAAATCAAGTCCAAAGCGCCCAGTCCACCCGGACTATATTTAATCATCAGTGTTGAGTACTCCAGGAGATGATTTGATGACATTCCATAATGTTAGTAAACACACTCAAGACCTTGTCCTTATCACCCAGACTCTTGAGATTGTCTCCGCGAGATGGGGACAGAGGTCATAAATCACTGTTTTCTCACACTGTATTATCTACGGCTTCTCCCAAATCTACTTAAACTTAAGGAGGCTCTATCATTTTATTACGAAGACGGCACCATGGTATATATTGCATGCCCTAGTCCGGAGAAGGGGACCAGCCACTATTGCTCGCTCAGCATAATCCCTTTTCCATACCGCTAGTAAACGCAGAGTATAAAGAACCGTCACGCGCGATCGCATAAATCACCAAATTAAGCAAGAGATTAGAACTATTTAAACTTTAACGCTACGAATATAAGAGAGATGAAGTCAAATTTTGCAAGATTGATTAATATCCTCGCGGAGTTTTTGAGAGCACGCACATAAGCCCGATCTTGATAAGATACAAGGACATCTATTATCAAATCTTGTTCTTTGGAAGTTCGCTACATCCGCGCACATTGATCTTTGGTCATTCACAAAGATAAATTAAGGAGAGAACCTCCAAGCGGAGGAATGCAAATTTGACTCTTGACACAGAAACAGAAGTTAGGGGGAAGTGTTACGTAGATTAGATGGAAATTCATAATTGTTACACGAAACCTCTAATAAAAATCCTAACCTTTGGCTATATTTAGCATAAATGCTGAATTTTTTTTTATGATCGGCTTGGTAATTCAACAATTTTATCTTTATTTGATTTTTACCCCATCCGTTTCAAAGTTCTCGAAAACTTAAAACGTTGATTCTCAAAATAGACAGCTTTTGTACTTTTACAGTTTTGATAACGGAAAATATGTTCTGACTTAAATAAACATTAGTATAACCTTTGACCCCCACTTTCTATTCTCGCAAGTCATCATGCAAAGGGGGATGCAAATTTATGACGTCAACTACACAGGCTCAGACGCAATGAAAAACCTCTGCTGTACTCTTGTGATAGAGTAAAAAAAAGGATGAAAAATAACACGCCCTTACCGGCTTTCACTTGAAATAAAATAAAAAAGAGGAGACATCGCGATATTGAAATAAGATTTCCGTTATCAGATTTATCAGTATTATTAGATAGATATGTTTATTTCACAAGGGGAAAAATCAATTACAGAACTCTTTTCTCCATGTTTTTACACCCAAATAGAAAAAAATCCGTTTTGAATGGAGTGCGTCAAGGAATAGCACTTAAAGAGCCTTTGTCAGTGCATAAAAGAAGAGAACTATTTTATAACGTGACACGAAGTCTTTGAAACCGTTGAACCTTTTCTTAACATCTTTTGAAAAGACTTGAGCCTATATATCATTTTATTACCATTCTTAACGGTATTTTATCGTTTTATATAATTCCTCGCTTTGATATTTGAATTCCTGAGGTATTTTTTTCTAAACCATTCATTCATGATAACACAGCGTAGATTTTTTCTCTCTCAGTTACGTAAAAAGGACTAAAATTCAGAAAAAAGTTTTGACTCGCATATCCCACGGTCTACATTGCGATAGAAACCTGTGTGTATATATGAAACTGCCGAAAATCGCAATTCATGATGATTTGAGTCAGATCTGATGAGAAATAGCGAAAAAAGTCTTTTAATTATTTTTCTGAGCGTGAGAACAGCCGTTTAAAGATCTCATTGGGCAATCATCTTGAATAAAGCGCTTATTTGACCATGCATCACATCTTCACGTAATGCATATTAAGCAAATGATTTACAAACGATGTCGTAAAAATCACAGAAGCGTTTACGATATAAATTAAATTTCTATGTTAAAAAACACCGATAAGCACAAATGCGCTAAGCGTCTTTTGTATATAAAAGTAGTTTTTGACACATAAACATAATCGTAAAAAACTTTCGTTCTCATAATAATAAATTCTTCTTTTTTTTTTTCTTTTGTGAAATGTAACAAATTAAAGTTATGTTTATGTTGAACGAGAATTTGAAAAGCTTGACATGTTTGACTCAAGTGTTTATAAGACGGTGTAAACGATCTCTCTGATAGACTCCACCATACATAGACTCCGGGTTATTTTGCCTGTCGTCTATTGTCTTTCCAAAGCCCATACAAAAATATCAAGTTTTTAATCCGATTTGACACAATTTAAATTCCCCTATAACTGTACGCCTGCCTATTGTTCGCCATTGTTCCCCGGTTTTCGGCATGGCATTGTGGTCATTCTGTTAATCTTTGATTCATCGACGAAACATCTGAATTCCACAGAACATGGTCAGGGATCAGGTGTCCCTATGCTCTCTGTGCATAAGTTTGATCAATTTTCAAAATGGCAGGTCTATTCTCTAGGAAAAAAAAGAAGACCGCACGTTTATCCGTCAAGAAATAATTGAATATTTACATATTGATGATAAAAATTGCTAAATTTCTAAGTCGCCAATATCCCAGGTAGATAGGCTCCACGTATCGACTTTCAATACCTGCATTTGATGTCAAAGTTTAAACAAAACGGCAGTAATTGTCCGAAAGACCGTTTCTATTGTTAACCATAGGATCACCTCAATGTTTGTCAATACGTGTGTAAATAATGGAATAATTAGCAAGCGCCTGTCAACGCAGAATTCCAACCGCAATAACGTTCCTGTACTGCATTTACAGACTGTTAAGAATACAAAAGAACCATTAACCGAATTTGTTACTAAATATTGAAAGCTATCAATGCAGCCGTTGATGTACGACACATTAAAACGCTTTCACTTAGCAGAACAATTGGCTACATTATAATGTCATTAAATCTAACAGGGCGGGGTAAGCGATGGAGATCAATAATTGGGTTTTCTATTAATAGATCCTGGGTACAGAAACATGCAAGTCGGTATTTATACCTTAGGTAATACGGGGGATATGTAAAACTCGGGGGGAGAAACCTGCGTTCATTCAACTAGTAATCCGACTTATATTGAAATGATCAGAATTCAGATTCTTTTCAACGCCATTCAAATTCTAATTTCGAATCATTTAGGCATGGGCGGAATCAATGAATAGCGTTTCATAATATGCCCTCGTTATATCAACTTTTCTCACGACTTTTTTTTATTTCTTCCAATTTCAGTTTGACAGTCAGCATTAAATCATCAGAAGGAAAAACATAACCTCTCTCCACATAGAATGGAATCCAAGCAGTCTTTCCTCGACTTTTCATCATTTCCAAGAGAACTCATGGAACAGTTGCAAAAGTTCCGACAAATTTCCGCACGGAGTCGGGAAGATTCGGAAGTGGAACGATGTTTTCCGGACATCAGATCACCATTCAAACCATCGGACGGGAATTTGTTCAAATTTCCTCGTGATTACCGGGAATCTATTGACATGGCGGCCAGAAGTTACATTCCTTCTCCGAAAATCAATAAGACTTCGTGTGCTCTTTACGGAGAAAATTCGGACTGGATGATGGCGGAAAGAACGAAATCACGCACCCCGCCATCGTCACCATTAACTCCCTCCAGCTCTAACAGCGCCATTAACTTCAGATACTCTCCGTCACTGACCAACCAACAGAGGTCAGAAAGCAAAATGGCGGATCCGGGTCCGAACGTAGCAGGGGACGATGAAATTGTGTACTGTGTTCCTCGAACAATCACGTCCGACCCTAAATCATCACAAAAAGACTGTTCATCCATAGAACTAACTCCCTCCAAACAAAGTTACGGGTCTGACGTCATCTCACCTTTTCGGAGACCCTCTCCCAGTCCAAGTCATTCGGAAGAGATGTTCCGTGCTCGTCACTCGGATACTGTGGATAACGGGACATTTGACGAGAGGCAGACGGAACGTGCCCGGAAGCAACTCAATTTTGACGCATGCTCAGTGAGCAAGAAATCAGGTGAGTGACCAGCAGATAAAAAAAAATTAGACCTCTTCTTTTTTTAATTCGAACGAACATTCGAAAATGTGCAGTGAGTATATGGTTCATATGTTCGACAATATTCGCAGGCACAATGGACGATCTGTATTACTCATCCGAGAGGTCCCGAAGTCCCTGTAAACAGAGAAGGGAAGTCAATGAAGACGACCAAGAAGAACATACCTCACGACTCGTCCTTCAACTTCTGTCTCAGATCAAAGGTCAAGGACGCAAGCGGAAAGCCTCGGACTGTTGCAGCTGTGAATGCGACACAGATTGTGACAGGGACAGTTTCAAAAGACAACGAAATGGTAAAGACCAATGTATCAAATAGCAAATACAGATTCTTACATTGTTTTTTACATTATGATAACAGATACTGTATGTTTTGATAAAGCTTTAATAATTAACGACCTTTTGTTCTCTTTCAGAATTCTTTCCCAACCAATTTCGTCCCGAGAATGATTTAAATTGGCGAAGGTTTACTGACCAACAGGACGTAGCAACGGATAATTGCACATGCGCACTGATGGAAAAGGAGTTTCTGAAGATGGCTGAGCATGCGTACAAGAACATTAGGCGGCAAGATGGTAGCGCGGAGAGTTTTGTTCGATTTCAAAAGGAACTCTCTGAGACTAACTCGATCATCAATGAGTCGCTCTCCGTCCTAAAAAACATGAAGAATATTTGCGAGCACCGCCATGTAAACAAATTCTGACGCCTGAGTCGTCGCCATATTGTCCCTCGCCGTCCAGACTACCTTCATCTTTTTTTAAGTTGACTCTATATTTTTATTTAAGAGTTCAAAATAATGTGTTCAGCAAGGTCAGAAATGTCAGTTGTTCAAACCATGTTTGCAATCTGAACCTTATAAATGTGTTCATGTTTTTAATATAGTTTTTTATACAGAGTTTCTATTATGTGCTACAATAACTGCCTTATGAAAATTTTCACAAAGTGATTTTTTTAGTGAAAATGTACTTTCAAAATAAGTACACGGTATTTGTAAATATTTTTATTGTCTCTCTTGTGAGATACCGTGCTTTGTTTATCACGGTCCTTTTTTTGTGTGTGAACCGGAAACGAGGTTCAGTGTTCAAAAAATGGTGTTCAGATGATTGTACTTAAACATTCCTAGATACAGACGTTCATCTTGCTGGTCAAGTCGATTTTTTGTCACGTTATCTACTGCTTTGGTCCACAGCTATTTGCTGCGGTCCTGATATTAAGTGCGAGACCGTGCCGGAAGTCGACTGCCACAAGATGGCGCTGTATGGCTCTTCTATTGGCTGTGATATAAAAATGTGTACAGAACTTAGAGCAGAGAATTTAGTCCTAACACTTTAGAACTATCTCTACTAAAACCAGAGTATTTATTTTCCTTGTTTCTGAAACAAATCAGTAGAGTTTAGATTTTAACTTATATCCGAGAAATATAATTCTGTCGTATTTATTTTTTCTATACCTATTTAAAGAAATTAATTTATTGCTAATTTTTATTGAGAAAAGGTTGTCTCTCTCGCTTTTTCATATATATATTTTGGTTAATACCACGTGAATTTTGAAAGATATAATCTGTGATTTGTACATAGATCTCCCAGTAATTTATTTCTTGTATCACTTTATCTATTTATTCATCAGAGTAACCGGTTTTTATATCTATTATTTATTGTTTTCAAACTTTTGGAGAAAAAGCCTCGAAAACTTAATTGACTGGTTGTTCAATGTCAACAAAACTTGATGATTTGTGCTGTGTAAGTCCATTAGCTCTTATGGGAAATGGTGATGTATAACAATGGTTTCTTAACAGGTTTTCCATTTTGACCTTTTCTTTTTCTGTACTTGATTGGGTTTTTTGTTTGAGTTTGCAGTGGGTTTAATGTCTCTCTTAGCGAGTTTTTATATTAATTTTTTATCTCTGTCTCTTTAGACGCACTCCGTCCAAATCTATATATAGCCATTACGTAATTTACTAAAAATAGCCGTTTGTTTAGAAACAAACGGCACACTTAGTATTCAATTATTTCGCTAGGTATAACGAGTTATAATTTTGAATATTCATTATCTTTAGTATGTAGTGTAGGATTCACGCCAGACTAATTACACGTCTGAGCTAAAACCTTATCAACCCGCCGTCCAAGTTTTGTGTGGTTCATTTATTGATTACCTAATAATAATAATTAGCGGTAGAATATATCAACTCATCACATTGTTCGTTGTGGATCGCCTTGATCTTTAACCATATAACCGTATCGGTTAAAGTACATGCAGGCGCTTTCACTTCGAACGCCTCTTTTCCCATCACGTGACTTTCTATACATCACCCTTCATCTTTAGATTGTGAGCAATCTATTATAACCCTTATCGGAATCCGTCCAAATCTTCGATAAGTTATTTTAATGATATACTTGCATTGAATGAATTTATGGATTGTTTTTTACATTTTATAATTTTGAAAATAAAATGATGAACAACTATATTATTCTTATTGCTTATTTTTATGTATATAGCAAACAAGAACTTTTCATTATTTGACATGCCGAGAAGAATAAATCAAATTGCGATTATTAAAAACTTAATTTTGACCAAGTATCGGCCTTCCAGAACTATATAACTATATCCAGCAATAAAAACATAACTATACGAAGCTTAAACGTAACTCCTTTGGGAAGCAAAACTTACTACTGCGTATTTACCGACCCAAACAAACCGATGTTAGCAAACTGGACGAATAGATAACCTATGTACACTGTATGTAGAGTTTGTTGGTTTGTTGTGTAACACATCCTAAGAGCGATTAATATACAAAGGTATAGACAAAAAAGCGAAGAATGTAACAGGGGCGCTTTATTTCCTTTGACAGTTACTGTAGAACCTTTTTGCTTTACATTCGTTTGATCGAGGCACACGTCGTAATATATAATGTGCTAATCATGAGTTTTTGGGAGTTGATTTTTAATCAACTCTCCTATGCAGTCACTCGGACAAACCGAAAGTGAAACAGTGTTTGGACCTCAGCACAAATCATTGCTCCTGACAAGACTTAGTTCTTGAAAATAATTGATGAATTCGATGTGATGTATGCTAAAGCATTGTTTTTCAAGGAAACTTATTTACATACACCTTAAAAATAGTCAGATTTTAAATGGTACGAACAATTAAAATATTTTTTGTAGTCGTATGTATTTCTACGCCAGAGTTCAATATAGTCTCGTTCAACTCGACGCTCGGCTGTCTCCGTAAACCCTTGTCGGAGATTTACGGTGTCAACCGAGCGTTTGGTTGAACGAGACTATAGTTCAATATTGCTTGGATCCATACAATTTTCGAGAAATATTTCTACCACTGATACATACTTTGATTGAATTAATTATATCTTTAAATATTATTTAACATGATTCATATGGAGGTTTCTCGACATTCTAGTCGAAAAAGTTCAAAAATTCATATTATAAAAATATGCGTAATTCAAATTAGAAACTACGTATACGTGTACTTGTCATGCAAAAAAATATATCATTGATTTTAAATAAATATACATCGACAAAATCAACTCCCGTCAGTTCTTCAGTACTTTGATTATACCTTAAAGTCAGCCTTCAAAGAGCAACTCCTTCGAACAGAGACTGTTTATTGTTACATTGTACTAAAACAGTGGATATGTATCGATCCAACACGCGAACAATTTTAAGGTGTTCATATTTTCTAAGAAATTGTGTCTTTCGGGGGAAAAATCGAGTTCTTATTCCTGACACCATTTCATTTTTTCGTCATTAAGATTTAAGTATTTTTTTCGTGTTCAATGTTCATGATTTAAAGGAAAATCTTCTGCTATTGGTATTCCGCTTTCTTGATTTCCGCTACAAACTTGGTTTGCCAAAGATCAAGGCGTCAACAAACAAGAGTAAACCTCAAAACAACATTCCGTACACTTTTTTCAAACGATAATTTGGATTCAATCCATATAATGTATTAATTATATTCATTATTACATGTGCTACTACTTATTACATGTGCTACTACTTATTACATTTGTATACTACTTATTGCATTTAATACAACTTATTACATCTTATACTACTTATTACATTTTATACTACTTATTACATGTACAACTTATTGCATGTTATATACAACTTATTGCATGTTATATACAACTTATTGCATGTACTACAACTTATTACATGTACTACAACTTATTACATGTACAACTACTTATTACATGTACCACTGCTTCTTATTACAATATGTAATACAACTTATTATATTTGCTACAACTTATTACATATACCACTAGACTCAAGGGAAAGTTATTTGATCCGTGTAACAGCTGATCCGGATTACACCCGTGTTTGTATCTTCTTATTTATTACACAATCATTCTCCACTCAAACACAAAAGGTATAAAGTAAGTAACAACAGGATTTAAACGGATGAACTGGGCAACTCATTTTGGTCTACTTCAGCTTAAACAAGTTAGGTTCGTAAGAACCTATCTTTCTATTTCCAGTGGGTCGTATATTTACTTTAACAGATTAAAACGAAACATAAGTTACATTAACACAAATAGCCGATGATGGAACACAAATTTAAATATTGTTATGTTAACTCAGGAGATTGAAACAAAAACAAAAACAAACAAACAAAACACAACAACTCAACAGCGATAAAACAATATTTAATACAAAGCAGAATTACAATTAAATAAATTTAATACTTGGATAAAGACAAATCTCAGTGTTCACCCAGGGTCATTATGAACTAAACCTTTAAACTACATGTATAACTTGTGTCCACTTAGGGCTTCATGTACGAAAAACTGTACGCTTCCTGAATAATTATAATCTATAGCCACAAGAACCCCTCTCCATCCCTGACTATAATCTCTTTTTCAAACTGGCAAATTTTAGAGTTGACCAATAACCCCGAAAAAGATGGCGACTCCAAAATGGAATTTCGACTCTCATTAATCGGGTTGCTGCTGTATAATTCATGAGATTATACTGGTTGTTATTAATCGAAATGACCTAGGCGGCCCCTGACTGGACCGAGATGTGGTCAACATGGCGGGGGAGAGGGGAGGGTCCGGCGCCTCATATAAAACACACACAAAGAAAAACGTTATTAAAAGTCAAACGTCTCTTGAAAGGATATGGATTTTTGTAAATCGCGTCATATAAGTATAGTTCGGATCATGTATTCCGTTTCGGCGAGACTTGTTTTTTTTAAGCGAAGCTTGCGTTCAAATTGCACGGCTAGTACATTGGGGTACTGGGACCCAAACACCGATTATTTCAGATTACAGGGCTCTAATTCATTTTCATGATGGAGTTGTAATGGTGCGGAAAAACCTGATAAATGCACGAATCATTATTTATAAAAGCATGTTTTTGTTGTTGCTTCATTGCTATCAAGACAGGGGGTTATAAACAGGAGGCCATTGTGTATGTATGGAAATGGATTTGGCGACATGGAAACTTGATATATCGCATATACTGGTTTTCCGTCAATAATTATCCTATAAAAGTAATCACGGAAAATCCTCATTAAAAATAATGATTCATGTAGAAAAAAAGGACTCTGAGAAAAAAAAATCAAATTTTACGACAGAAAAGAAAAGGAAATGTCTCTAGTTTCCGGACATACATTATTCTATTGGAATGGCGGTGTACGAGTTAGTGTAAAGACGATGTGTATTGGAGTTTAAAGAGCGATTCTGCACCGAAAGCATTTTCAATTACAAAACGTCTGCCTTAGCAATGATTTGCATTTGCACCTAAGGCTCCCAAATTGATTGAACCATTGGCGACAAAAACAATACCTGTATATATATATATATATATATATATATATATATATATATATATATATATATATATATATATATATATATATATATATATATATATATATATATATATATATATATATATATATATATATATATACCTGTAATACCTACATGTTATATATAAAATGGAACTAAAAAGCGGCAAAGAATTTTATTTTATTACCTTGTTTACAATATTGCATGTTGGCGATAATATTTTTAAAAGAAAATATATACGGAAAGCGAAATTATAAAAGTGAAGACATATTTATCAAGTTAATACAGCTCTTTTTTTTATTGTCATAGACTATGAGTTATAATTGTGTGATACTTCAATACTTTTAAGTTCCCAGGCTTTTGATCAAATATCGAAAATGTTTTACTTCACTTATCGGTGACGAAACGTGCTGTTGAAATGGATTCTGTGATCTTTTTGTGGCGATAAAAACAATACTTACATCACCTGTAGACGCCAAACTTTTATTGTAATGGCGATGATCTTGTACGGAGCACAACTCGGTTTTCATTTTTGGGTAAGAAACTAGTGTTCAGGTAGAACCCTCTTTTGATCCACCCCCCACACCCGAAAAAAATCTCTCTTACAGAAGGAGTTGAAGTGATAAATAAGATTGAATAAAAAAGATAATTGTTTGCACGGGTTGGGAGAGAGGGGTTAGGTAAGAAGGGGACAACCTTTACATTCACGAAATAACTTACCCCCCCCCCCCAACAAAAAGAAAAGAAAAGAAAAAAAAACCCCAAAAAACCCCAAAATACGAAACTTCGGACTACACCTCCCGACATTGAAAACAGAATTATTCCTCATAGATAGTTCCTTAATTAGCTAGTTGCACACCAAAGTTTTCATCAAAAATTGATGTAGCAACTCCCAAAATTCAATTCTTATTTTGAAATTAGCATTTGAGTATGTCATTCAAGAATATTGCCTACACGCACCTGATGTCTTTTTGAATGAAGAAAAATAACACTTGAATAAAATTGTAACGGTTTATCTAGGTATTATATTTCTATGCTAATGGCGTAATAAAAGATTCCCTCATCAAAGCCGCGGATTCATATTGCGGACGGGAGTTAAGAAATGCGAGTCTCGGCGCGTGCTGGTTGTATAGAGATGTTGACAGAGAGTATTAATATTATAATTAGTTACCAACTGTTGTCATCCATATTCTATATGCTATTGTAAATAGCATACATATAATTATATGTCATCGTCTCAAGCCACCAGTCCGGGGTCCACTTAGCTCTTGATGGGAGGGGATCGTGCATATTGGCCGTGGTTTCTGACGATGAGTATATAAGTTTATATATATACATATAAATACCAGGTTTTATCGCAAATATTGTGGAAAACGTCCTATTAAAACAGATAGTTATAACCCAGAAACCATTATCAACTACAATGTAGGGTTTTTTTTGTTTTCTGTTCGGCTCAATAATCTTTACAGTGTATTTTATACCCATCATCGAATATGTGGAGTTTCGCAAAAATCTTCTTTTTAAAGATTTTTTTCCTTGTCAGTCACACTTTGGAGGGGTAAGAAAATAATTAATCGCGACCACATGGTTAGAATAGATTATGAGTACATCCGCTATATGACATAATGTATACAGGTCGCCATCCCTTGAAGTTACATAAAACTCAACTCTCTGAATAATTCTGAGTCCCTAACCTAGGAAAACAAACAAACAAAAATTAGAAAACACATTTACCGTTTCGCGGCAAATAAAAGAAGCTGAAAAAAGAAATCGAATTTAGATGAGAAAAATCTTCGTTTACAATGACTGCAACAGCTAAATAGAGTTTGGAGAATAAAATCAATTTAACGCTAATCAATTAAACCAACAAATTACAGCAAAGGTAACTGCAGTCCAAACAAACAGAACAAAGAGGCCACCAGACAAGAATATCCGAATTTTCTCATGAAATACCTGCGACGCTTTTAAGACGGTCAATATTTGATCTGGGGAGAAAGTGAGAAATGAAAATATTTCTTCCTTGAAGTTTGTCAACAAACACTAGGCCTTTGACATTTAGATTACGTTCCTGTTTGAAGTAAAAGGTGCAAGCGATTTGACGGTCAGTTGGGTTTTAGGTGTTAAACTCGCTCGCGAGATTTTGACGTAGGTGTGAGATTTCGCGCGAGTCTGCGAAGATAAATTATTGGAGACAATGGCTCCGATTTTCTGAGTCATTCTCCCAGAAACATTTTTAAATCTTTTAAATAGTAAGACCAGTAACTAATTTTTGTTTTCTTTACAGATTTTAATCCATTAACAAATTAAGTTCTTTGAAGATTTTCGCCCTAATTAAACCGGCTTAACTTGCGTTTACCCCCCAGAAATCCAATTTAGTTCCAGTCTAGTTCTACAAGTAAACTGTCTTCTCTTCGAAATGTATCAACAAAGAATCTTCAAATATTTGATGTTTTTTTCTCCGTATTTAGCAAACGTCATTTCTGGTCTGTCTTTACGTTTTTTTCGGTTGTAAACGTTCCACCACAAGTAAATATTTCTGTTCTATAGGTCTATACTTTTAAAGAATTTTTCTTGACACAATTAGGTCACAAATTCTATCTTGGAGTCTAACCGTAGAGTCAACGATCAGAGCGCTAGGACATAGAACTCTGTAAGTAATCGGTACCAAGTCACTCTAACCTTGTACACATATAATGGTAGAAGGGGTTCAACAAACCCGCCATTATTCTACAGATTTTTTTTTACTGTATATGAATGATGACCATCTGATAAACGACTCATTGACGTTCTCAACATTGTCAGACCGCCTTTAGAAGACCGTTATAAATTAGAAACTCGATACGCCGATTAAAGGAAATATTCTTTTCAACATTCGGTAAATAAATTTGTATTGAAGGAGATCGTTCTCTCTCTCTCCCTCTTTCATTTTTCCTCCATTCTTCGTTTTCTTTCTCTCCCTCTCCTGCTATTCTATTTTGTATAAGAAAGGGAGGAACAAAATTGTGTATCGTAAGCAATTATAATGATCGTGAGAACTAGATTTGATTTTTTAGAATCTCCTCAAAATTATTATTACATGTATGTTGAATCGAAAGATACGCTCTGCGCTCACGCACACTGCCATAGAATTAAGAGCAAGGGTTTTTGTGGATGTGCACACGTTTAAAACCTGGGAAACCACAGTTTACGGACAACGTAATATAATAAAAGGATTATCATTCATTTAACCGAAATTACATGGTGATTTTTAGGAAATAATTGGATGTGTGTGTGTGTGAAAGAGAGAGAGAGAGAGAGAGAGAGAGAGAGAGTCATCTATACCTGATATATATATTTTATGTTTAATATCTTTATAGAAAGGTACTATGAATGTGAAATGAGAATTTATTTAAGAAAAATAATGCTCTTTTAACATTTGGTAAATTTACAATAATAAATCAAATCTAAAGGGAAAATACAAAATATATTTTGGAAGAGGGGTAAGTTCGTGACTCTGCATGAAAATTTTGTGTTTCGAATTACATATAATTCTCATATACTTTTTTATGATGAGAAAGCCTTAAAAAATAAGATTAAATGTTTCGATATTAAAGTCTTATTTTACACAACGCTGTATAAATCTTATATGACTCCCCCCATTTCTTTGCAAGATGCATTCATATTCAATCGTATTGTGAAGGAAAAAACTAAAATAAATTGTTTTCACTCAAAATTCTCAGGCCAGGATTTATGAAATTGAACTGGTGATCAAAGAAAGTTTTATAGGACTTTAATTGCCGACTCAACGACTTTTTCCACAAAAGAAAAATGGGTTTCTTTTCACTCCGAACCCGATCATTGCACGCTGATCCCGAGGCCTTTGAAATTTATTAAACGCAATCTACTCAAAAACAATCTTCTGAAAATGTCTACTCAGCTTTGTGTAGACTATGTAACTCTCCACTTTCCCACCGTGGCTCTACAATAACATGTACATAGAATCTAAAACGAACTTCCCGTGACCATATTCATAATGCAGAAGTCAAACTGTGGTGTTTTTATTTATCCAAATAAAGTCTGAACACTGGTTCTTTTAAATATTATTGCAATAAAACTTAAAAAAAAGGCATATGATTTTGATAATTAAAAATATTATGCAAATTAACATGGAATATTTTCATAGGAAGGTAAAGAAAGCATTCCAAAGAAAATAAAATAAAAAAGCAAAAAGTATGCATAAAGGAAACAGGATTTCAAGTAGAATACTTTATATGTCTGAATAAGCAATATTACAACTACATGTATATTCTGGCAAAAACACAACCAAACAAGAACAACTTCTTAAATATGAAAATCAAATGCCATTATAATTATACATGAATAAATACATGTAGTTTCAAATACCATATATCCAGAAATGAATGTTTTATAGACGGATATAAATTATGCGTACTGTTTTATCCACGGCCCTAACATGGCTCCACGCCGCACCAATACACTAACGAAGCTTCAGGAATTCAATTCTTTATATTTCTGTATTGGGGAAACAAAATTTAAAATTTCACAATTAAAATTTTCGTCAAGAAAATGCAACTTAATGCATAATTTTGTATTAAGCAAACAGTCCTTTACAAAAAAATTAGATTATTGGAAATCAAAATTTGTGCATGGCAAATGATATTATTTTGTTTGCTTGACGGGGCGGAGGTTGAGGGTGGGTGGGGTGGGGAGGTCCAAGATCTATTATTTGTACTTTTGCTCTCTTAAGTCCGGAACCCGGGACCTCCCCCCCCCCACCAAACGACCACTCCCTCTAGGTTAACCAGAACATAATAGATAATGTACGGTTTCCCACGCTGTGTAAAGGCGCTCAAAACAGGAACGGTTGTCGCGATAAATAAATTAAAAAAAGAAGAAAAAAAGGAAAGAAAAATTGACGGAAAATTAAGAGATATTAAGGATTTAACTCTATCGCCAATTCAAATCTTATCAGTCATCGGGATATTACAGGTTAAATACCGATTTCTTGTGTCAAAATAATTGACACCTAGTAAAATGAGATCGCTATCACGGGGCTTACACCCCGCCCGTATTTTTATTCAATGCACCTCAGTTCAAAACAAGCAAAAAACTGGATTTATAGACAAGAAAGAGTTGATTTTGTTGCTGGCGACACTGATTTTTAAGAATTTGCGATCAATTAATGTCGGAGAGTGCAGACGTCTAATGTTTATGTCGGAAATTTTCAAGCGAGAAAAAAAGAGTAGATGAAAAAAGAGCAAAGAATAAGGGGTCCTTGAACGCCAATAACAAACAAAAGTGATAAAAATCTATCAAAATGCAGGGTTTTTTTCCTTTCTTTTTCATATTCCATTTACAATTAAAACATTCAAGCGACCTCTGTGTGTTGCGATGCGTTCAGTTCGATTCTACCGGTGTGTACGCTGCACCATTATTTGGGGAGCGTTCGTTTTGGAATACTGATAAGTACATATTCACGTAAAGTGACATTGCTTTCGACCCATGACTCCGTAATGTACATTAGGGGATATTGGGTGTAAAATGAGATTGATTGGCCGTAACATTGGGCGATAAAACGGCACCTATGTAGAAAATTCTAATGCAGAACTATTATATATTTCTATCGTGTCATGTCTGACATAAAGTTATACGAGGTCAGGGCAGTTATTAAATCATCTTACCCTCATTACGTTATAATAGGGAGGAAAATGGCATTTCTACCCGTTGATTTTTTGAGACAGGGAAATTTACCGCCTTGACAGCATAATGCACTGACTTGCAAATTTCATTAATTCCGACCTCGTAGTTAATCACTCAACCGCGAACCTACGTCAGTGAGTCCATTTTTTGTTAAAAATTGAAAGTACTCTTTTTTTCAACATCAATAGATGGCAAATAAATAATTTTTTCTCATTGAATTGAAATCCCTCCGAAGAAGGGATGTATTTTGATCGAAACTTCATTCACTAAATTTTCATTGTCGTGTTTTAATAAAAGCAAAACAGTTTTGTCCAATTCAACAACTTTAATAGAGGAGAAAAAAGAAATACAGAGTAAATTGACCAACTTTCCAAGTAATGAAAAGAACAAATTGGAACGAATTGATTCCTTCAATGCATGAAATTCTTTTTCATGGGGGACTATATATTATGATAACGGACCGTAAATCCACATTGGGGTAGATTTATTGAACGAAATGAGACAATAATCGCTCTGCTGAAGGACAGGGTAAGACGTGAGAAAACACAGACCAAACGTTAGTTACACGAGCAGAGCAGTTTTGCGTGTTTGGTCTCCGTTATAGATCTGTCATTGAGCCCTTGTACACAATGCTACTGTGTGAGTTATAACCTCAATAAGGCAGGTAGACCAAATTCTGTGGGACCCTTTGATCCCGGGGTGAAATGTCGGCTCTCCATATCGATTCATCGTCCACGTATATATGTACATGTGGCTTATCACTTCACGGCCTTATCCACGCAATAGACCGCACTGATAGACCTCACGCCCAACTCGCACCCCCACCCCCACCCCCGCGCGTTTCCTAGTATGAATAATCAACGACTCTTGGAGGGGCACATGAACATTAAAAACAATAATATAATGTTAACTATTTTTGTGGGTTTTCAAATGGGAGTGAAATGGGAGTTTTTGTCTGCATACATGTAATGTTAAGTATGAACTCCTACTATACCATTACATGTATTCAATATGTGCAGAATAAGCAATATAATTTAAAACCTTAACAACCTATCAAAATTAAATAATGCCTGCATGCTTAATATGTACAGTATATTTTCTTTATCGATGCGCATGAAAATAAACTCCATTAACTGCTTCAAAGTCTACTCTTAAAAATGCAGGGTGGGCTACAAGAATACATCGCACACTATGATTCAATTTAATAAACTGTCCAGGATTAGCGATCGACTTTGGTCTTCTTCAGAAGATGAGTGGGGAATTCAATATTCCCCCACTGCTTATCTCATTAATAAGACGCGGCGCATTGATATCACTGTTTGTTTACTCACAAAAGGATGAGTGTGCGAGATAAAACTACTTACCCCTGATCAAACGCTCGGCGTTCGATGAGGTGTGCGGTCGCTGAATACATATCAGGAAGTCTCCAGTGTATACTCATACATATATATCAGGGCAGAGTTTTAATTAATTCTGCTCGTATATCCCCATACAAGAGGAATTAATTCAATAAAACAGACCCTGCTGAAATTTTAAATATATTCATGTTTTTTTTTTATACCTAAACTATTAAGACAGTGGACTTTGAAGTTTTATTTTAAGAGGAGGCATTCCATCTTAGTTTTATGTCTTTTTTATTTGGTGAAAGAATTGGTAGCAGGTCAGAGCTTTAAATAAACGACCTCCTCCATAGATGCCGGGGAGTCTACAGATTAAAGGGCTCAGGGTTTTTTACGGCTCATTTTAAAACAACAAATTGCATATATTATAGAGAAAATTGTAGAACCGTTAGACCAAGTCAAGATGGATGTCAATATTAAAGCAATTGGGTTGATTCCATTGTGTATATTTTGTACGTCGTTTAAAATAGATAGACTTTTCTCATAACGCCAACTTATCTTTAGAATTTTCGTACTAAACTGCTCAATATGAAAAGAGAATTTTATTGATTCATATAATCTTTCATGATTTTAATGAAATAAATAAAGAAGAAGAACAAGAAGAAGAAGGGGAGAAAAAACAAGTTTTAGATGAACAGCCTAATATTTATGAAGTTAAAGTTAACTATAACAGTTTGAACTGTTCTTAAAAGTTACGTTTAAATCAATAAACTTTTGGCTTAACTGATCTTCTTGAGAAGAAGAGCTCTGAATAAATATATGATAGATATATAATGAATATTCAGATTTAAAATCTTAGATAAATAGAATAATTTCTGACAAAATAATAGTACATAGCTTTACAAATCATATTGCTGCCCTTTCTGATATAATTTATTGTAACAAATAAAATATACATCATAACTATTTTAATATAATATGTTGTTTATTTTATTTGTTAAAATAGATTATATAGGAAAAGGACAATATCTTTAAATTGAAGGTAGATCTGATGAAAAAACTGTTGGCCACCCAGCCTCCCCAAGACAGTCCCACGGTACTCTATGATGGTCCACCATAACTAATACTGAACCGTATTCAATACGTGTGGGAGTCAAAAAAACCGAATTACGGGTCTCTCCCCTCGGGGGCTGAAGTACCTGGGTCAAGGAGCAACGGGGATCCCACAGCACCGATCTCATAGGATTCCATTCTGTCCATCAAAGCTTCTCCAGGGTCAAAGATGAACCCGATACCTTTGATCCGGTGGGGTGGGGATTTGAGAAAAGGGCATCTTGTACGAATTTAAATCCCGAACAAATTGGTTAAGTATTACTTCAAAAATAATTCAGTGATGTATCGTGTTTGTCAAAACTATCTTATATTTCTTTAATTAAGGGAGCTGGTTTACAAGTGAAGAATTGATGAGAATCGGATGCATGGTCATCTACCTGTTACCATAATGTGCGCGGAATTACGTCATTGGCGGAGGAAAATGATTCAAAATATGATGCCACTTAAAAAAACCACCCCCTTAAAAAAACCCCATAAACCCAAACTTCAAAAACCAATGTGGGGAATTTTCTGAAAATGTCGTCGAAATAAAAAAAACAAAACGTGAATGAACAGAATTTTGCCTTAAAATGATTTCGTTTCTATTAAAAAAAGGCAGTGTTTGAAGGGGTCAAAAGCATATATATCAAGGGGGACGCTCTATGATATATCAAGAGGTGACCCTAACAGGGACCAGGTAAATATTGGATGTTTACACGGCCATCAGAGTGACACTTGTGTTAGTGTCCAAGAGGTTCCGAATGCCCATTCAGGGAGTTCAAAACTAGGTGAGATAGAATGTCCCCAAACAAACTAGAGAGAGAGAGAGAGAGAGAGAGAGAAAGAGAGAGAGAGAGAGAGAGAGAGAGAGAGAGAGAGAGAGAGAGAGAGAGAGAGAGATCAATACCTGATATGAAAGAAAACAAAGAGGGAGACACAGAGAGAATGTCCCCAAAATTGAGAGACAGAATGAGTGAAAAGAGAGAGAGAGAGAGACAGACAGACAGACAGACAGACAGAGGGAGAGAGACAGACAGACAGACAAAGAGAGAGTTCTATAACCTGTATACAGTTCAGTTTCTCCCTTTATTTCTAGCACTCGCCTGTATGACATTCATATATCAGAGTAAGTGAGAAAGTGAAAGAAGGAGAGTGGGAGAAAAAGAGAGAATTAATTCTAGCTCTGGTTCCTTGATACATTTTATAGTGTCTCTCAACTCGCATGTCTCGTTGACACAGTGAAAATTTCTAAGTTGTGTATCGCTAAGTCTGTGCACGTGCTTCAGGGTCTTTGACTCTCGAAATCATAAGGAGGTATGGAGTATTTTCAAAGATCGGCATGAAAAAGTAAACATCACAAATCTTTACATTCATCTTGTCCCCGTGCTACAGGAATTATGTAATGTAAACAATTTTTTTTTCCTCCTTGAAATTCCTGTCTATTTTCTTGTCATACAAGGGAAAAAACACCGTAGAAGAGATAAAAGGTAAAAAAAAAAAAGGTCCAATATGTAGTATGGAAAATAGGGTGCAACACGTGCATGGCTATCGGACAGGGAAAACCCGATCAAACACAACTAAAACAAACAGAGCATGTTTGCCTTGGACTGCAATACGAATAATGAACAAGCCCCTTATAATGTTTGCCCATCAAAATACTGCTCTATTTGGAATAGATTTGAAGGGTCGATCTGTTGGACGTCCTTATCGCGCTACCTAAATACTTGTGGTAAGAAGAGAGAGAGAGAGAAAGAGGGAAAAATTGCCCAGGTGTGTTATGATACAGGTGAAATTTGCATTAGCTCGGTAGGTACACATTGGAACCCCCGTACCGTTAGCTAATGTACAGAGGTCGATAAAGGCCGATCCTTGGTGTATAGATTATCGAATATCAATAGGCAGAGTTCAATACGGTCTTTAGAAGTGTTGAGAGGGGCTTCTGTCAGAGAGCAAGGGGTGCACGTTTTATTCTCGTTTTATTCTCATCTTTGTTTTTACGATTCAATTAAAGCATATTTCACGGGGTTTTGCGATAATTATTTATTGTGTTGGAGAATTGTTTAAAAAGTTGTGAAAATTTGAACATGACCATTAATTGATCTTTATGATATTTAAAGAAAATATGGACACGTGTTTTGAACAATTTAAAGCTGAAAATTCAAACACTAGGGCTGCGTTTTACAAAAGAACTTATGACTTACGACCAAATTAATGAATGCTAATAAATCACCAACTAATCAATGAATTATTCTTATGGCTGGAAAATATAATTATGCGAATTGAAATACTTGTAAACAAATGGTTTTATGTCAATTTTGTTCTTAAAAGATCATTTTACGAGGCTGTAAATATTTACGACTTCTTCGTAAGTTCTTTTGTAAAATGCAGCCCAGGCTTCTAACATTAAAACGGTATATTGGCAAAAATTCTCTCTCTCTCTCTCTCTCTCTCTCTCTCTCTCTCTCTCTCTCTCTCTCTCTCTCTCTCCTATATTACTCTTGCAATGCAGTTAATGTATTTATTCTCAGCATGAAACAAAATCAACAAGACAAAAACAAAATCAAATTGAAGAAAAAAAAAATCTTTGCCAAAGGATAAATGATTTAACAAAAAAGACTGCGGTAACTTAAGTCTCTAATTATAAAAATTATCGGCGACATCTTTGTGTAATATGTTCCGTCGCAAATTCTTTCTAAAATGTCTGCAATTTATATTCGTTACAGAATTTCTTTATTCGCAGAAGTAGCGATGACAAGGGAATATCTAATTATTTCGTCTACTTCTTTCCCTCACAAAAAGACCTGTGTAAGATTATCTCTAGAAGTCTTGCACGCGCCGCGACTCGCATTTCTAAATCGTGCAAGATGAGTCTCAATTGATGAAGAAATCTTATCTTACTTCATTAGCATAGAAATATTATCCTAGGGTAAACCGTTACAATTCTATTCATGTGTAAATTTTCTTTCATAAAAGGATAGCGTGCGTTTACAAGTAATAAGCTTCAAGGGCGAACTTAAATGCTACTTGCAAAATAAAAAAAAATAGAATAAAAAAAGAACTTGGTACATAAAAAATCTCTACTTCGATAAACCCTTTTATGTTGTCCCAACTTTGCACTTTCTGTCCAATATAACTTTAAAGTAGGGTGACCCGATAAGCTATTTTCTCTTTTTAAAAAAAGGAATAAAACATTTAAAACCCCTGATATTAATTATTTTCTTTAAAATGAAAAAAAAAAAATCCGTTGACTGTCTCCGCTTTGGTAATATTCTTAAGGTACCGTAACCTAAGGTTAACGAAGGAACTCGCCCAAGCAATAAGACATTGAGGGTGTTAACTAGCAAATCTATTGTTATCCTTCGTAATGAAAACCGGGCGATATGGAGAAATTGAAAATCAAAGTTTACCCGATTTCTAAAGCCTGCAGAATTCGATTGTTTGGCTAACACGCGTACCAGGTGACTTATCTTAAATAAGAGTATTAGCGAGACATTGTCTGGGATTAAACGATTACTCGTACGAAGATTACTCGCACCTTGTAAAGAGATAATTCGTTCGTTGTATTATTGAAGTTTTGAATGAAATCGAACTTCGCTGATTTTGCCGTTTCTTTTGATGCATCGATTTGTTTAACCGTTAAGAGGATTCAGATTCATAGGGCAACAAGTCAAAAAGAAAAGGTTTGAAAATACATCAGACGGTGATTGTGTGAAGTTTTAAGACAAATAAAAACACAACAACAACAAATAAACTGCTTCAGGGGATGGGAGAAAGGGGGGGGGGGAGGGGGGGAGGAAAGAAAGTTGAAAAGAGAAGAAAACTGGCTATTTAAAACAATGCCAATGATTTGATTTCAATTTTGAGTTTACGATTGTGTTATCTTGTAGTGACAATTAAAATGGTTGCATGCATTGGTCAGGGCCATTTTTAGACTATTTTGATCACATAAAAAGAAAATCGTGCTTAAAAAACAATACATTTAAACTTCAAAGCAAAGGGATTTTTTCTTTACTGAATTATGACTTGTGGCACAAGCACTTCCTCCTTCAAGAAAAAATGAAATGAAAGTGTTGATTCACGGCGCCTTTGTGATTTTTATCAAAAATACTTCAAATTTTGCTGAATAATAAATAAAAAATGCAATAGAAATCATTAAAATGTTGTAACTTAATTTTTTCCATTTTTCTTCTACTGAATATATGCACTTTAAGGAACATGCAATTGTGTCTCTAAAAATATAAGAGAAAACAAGTGCCAGTGGTTTATGGCTAGTAAAATATATTTTCATTTTTTTCGGGGGTGGAACTGCTTTGCAAATTGTTGACTACGGCGACTGCCTGACTCTTAACTTAAAAAAAAACACATAGCATGCAGTATTATCTTTTGTCATTTTCTTTTTTTTTCTTTTAAAATTTTTATTTTCTTGAAAGAACATAAAGGGACAAGAAACACGATCAAGTTATTCTTTCGCCTTATGAAATTAAAATTAATCTGCGTCTCGGTAAACCCCGAAATGAAATGGCATTTTTTCCTGAAGAAAAGAAACCCCAGAATGACGACGTATATTCTAAGTACATTTGATAAAAATCACAATAGAGGGCAGTGAATCAATATTTCCATTCATAACATTTAAATATAAAGAAAAAACATTGAAAATAAATTGACATTCAAGCCATGCTTTTTCTCATGCGGTTTTCCTTCAATGAATTAACAATGGCGGGTCATTACTGGGGGCTTACTAAAGTCAATTTGCACCCAATATCTGGGCACAATGAAGGTTATATGTTAAAGTATTAAATTATAATAGAGAAAAAAATCGACCAATTGTCCATTAAATATGGCTCTCCGGTCACAATCGCTGAATGGAACAATCAGAAGTTGTAAATGAGTCGTAAATAAATGAATTGTGTGAGAACTGTGAGCCCGGCTTCTTAGACCGAGTGCACTCGCACAAAGGGCTCTAGGTCATTTGGAGATCCTCGAGACTGATTGATTTGTGCAAGTTCACTCGATCAGAAACCCGTTTCCTGATGCCGATTTCATATAAAAACTATTACTATAGGGGGACTGAAATACGACACCGGTATCAAAAAAGATGTACTTTAATTTACGGATAAAAAACCGTTGTTTGACAATTTTTTCCTTACTCAGTAGCGAAGACAAGACTTTTTTTTTTTTAATCTTTAGGAAATGAAGAGTGCATTTCCGGTATAAGCTGTTGAATTTCACACTTTTATAACTACGGGCATTTTGCATTGATAAAAAGAGAAATAAGCATTATGACAAAGATATTCTTATTCACAACAAGTGAAGCTTTTTTGTTTAATTCTCACGCATTTAGGATGAAAGTAATCTTATTCACTTGTATAGAAGGCTTTGATGAATTAACAAGTACATGTAGGCGTGTAGGCTTTCATGATCCTGGGATTTCCTCGCATTCTCTTGATATAACTCGCAATAAAAAAAAGAAAAATAATATGATTTTAAGGAAAAACCCATGTCCTTCATCACAATAGCGACGAATCTCAGTCATCTGTCTTATCAAGTCTTATTGGCATTATTATGTCATAGAGAAAAAAAATTAATTTACGCGTTGCGCAATAGACGCTTTTAAATTAAGAAATCTTTAACAATGATACTGTCAAATTTTAAAGAGCTATAGAGCATTGCATCTCTAAATTTGCTTTTTATTTTCACTAAGTCATGTCCTATTGAATCTATGACAATAAGTTGCACCAAGAGCGCTGTTGTTCAGTTGCTTGATAGACATTTTCCGCATTCAATGGGACATAACGTGAGATAAATAATGTGAAAACATCGAAACAATTACAATTGACCATAAATTACACTAACGACAATTCCATTTACTGTGTGTATTTCATTCCAGCTCTAAACCCCCCTCCGAACTCCATACCCATCCACACCCCCTTATCTATTCCCACATCGCAAATGCAGCTTTGATGCAAGATTTTGGAAAAGAAATAAAATCAGAATTCAATTGTTCGGGAGAACACCTTTAAAGAGGATTTTTTTTTCAACATCGAATAACATTGCCAGAATTGAAAATTTCAGACTGTTAAGGTTTTAACGTGTAAACTTTCATCTTCATGTATGCGCTTGTACTTAAGCATTTCTAAAGCTACGATGAGAAAATCTTATGACATATATGTTGTACATGTCACGTGGTTCCGGTTGTCACTGGACATTCAATGGCCGTCGTCGAGTTGTTCCGGAAATAATACATGGCCAAAACCGGAGGCACTTCATCGGAATGTAAATAAAGAAAAAAAGGTTGAAATTCCTGATAGCTCTTAACACATGTGAATTGCATGACATGCCAAATTCTCGTATCATTTCATTCAAGCTGTCATGCATTAACAAAAGGGGTCATTTAAGAGGACACATTTCATCGGGATGCTATACTATTTGTATCTTTATACAATTGTATTTGTAATGCAACATGTGTAAATTTGCATACAAACCCGTACATCATAAAGACCCCGCACATCTTTTAAAAATAGAGGGATTATTCAAATGTATTGAAATTGTGAAAATGACATTGCGAAAGTTTGTTTAAAAAACGAAGCTCAAAATGAAATTATGACGTAATTTAAATAAATGAAGAAAAGATTCCTTTGAAGAAAAGGTTCTTAATCTTTATGCTCGCTGAGAACAATGACTGTTTTCAATGTCAGAGATACTATAGGCATAAAAGAATTTGAAAAAATGATTATCGAAATCCTTGGCGACCTCGCCTGGGGGTAATATCATGTGAACAAATGCGCGTGCCGGCCCGTGGGATATCCCCGTCTTACAATGGTCGGAAAAAATACAACCAACTTGAAACAAGGAAAAGGTTTCGTTTCTGTCCCTTGTTCTAAGCGTGCATGCACTTGATCTCTACAGCTGATAAGCGGGAATACAATTTCAAACATTGTCCGCGTTGCGTTGAAACAAAGCAGCGTTGAAAAGTAAAATTTTATCCTTGAACAAATTCTGATTCATAAAGCGAAATGGTGCGTAAAAACGTCATCAGTTTTTTAAAAAAAGTGAATTTTGACAAGCCTATATAGAAGTGTATCTTAAGATTACTTTGTGTTGTCATTTAATAGAATAGATAAGACCGAAAGGTTTTAAGACTTTTCACGTCAATAAATCTGGAAAAAAATAAAGAAAGAAAGAAAATCAATTGTATGACACATTTCTGTTTGAAGTAAGAAAGCAATATTAGCTATATTTTCGAAACCTTTTTTTTGCCCCCCCCCCCCCCATTATGATAATTTTGTACATAAAGTTAATCTTTATGATAATTAAGATTGAAAAGAAATAATTTTTTTTAAAGGAAATATTACTCAATTCAATGCAAACCAATTCTGTACGCGACGACGCTACGTGTAATTTTGGCTTTAATTAGGGCCTCTTAAATATAACTTATAGAATTTTTTTGGCCATTTTAGTAGTAAATTTGCCATTTTACAACAAAAATCTTCGATAAGAAAAGTGCATCTTTAGAATAATTTCCAATAAATAAATAGGTTTTACAGTACTAGTATATATCTAAATTGAATTTTTTTTTTCAAATCTGCATTTAAGTCATATGATAGATTTTCAGCTATGTCTTTTTTAACATGCATTATTAATTTTATTTTACACCTTGCAATCTCTAAAGTTAAGAAGGACACATAATTTGACATTTCAAATTCCATCCGCGAAGTCGATCGGAATTTACTAACTAGTTGAAAAGTACTTTAAGGAAAAATAGAATAATTTAACTGAATTCTTCAAAACAGCTCAAAATATTTCTTTAAGTATCTACTTTCTTTCAGCGAAGATTGGTTTTAACATAATCGAACTTTTTAAATTTTTAACGATAGGTGAATCATCCTTTTTGAAAACACGAAATGCATGCAAATATACCACATATAGTTACAACTGAAATCTGTCCCATAAAAACCACAGACATCACGACGGCAATTTAATTAGATTCCTAAGCATAATTATTGTTTCGTGCCTCGAACAATTCAACCCTGAACGTCGAGATAGCCATCGAATTTCATTGATACGATCGCAAAATAGCACCTCGGAACAAAAAACACAGATAAAAAATTAGAATATTAGGACACCGAACCCGAGCAAATTGACCCACCCAAGACAAAAGAGAGGCCTTCCATCAATAGGTTTATAGCATTTTATAGAATATAACTGTTACGATAGTCTAAATAAGGGAATTTAAATTACGCATCCTGCCATGCACGGAAAATATTCACTAAATTGAAAAATCTCTGGAATATTTGCGGGACAATGCAGGGGACCTTAAAGGCTTTACGTCTTGATCTTTTCAAGGCTTAAGAACAAAAGATCGCACACAATGGCATGATAAAATTGAAGTAAAGACTCCTTGGTGAGTCAGTCTTCTGTCAGGTCGTCGTTTGTTTGTATACAAATAACGGCACACAATGCCCGGCATACCTTCCATAATAGAAATATTATTATCCAGGTTTTTGTACTGACCAATAGCTGAGGTCAGCATAATATCCCTCTCTCTCTCTCTCTCTCTCTCTCTCTCTCTCTCTCTCTCTCTCTCTCTCTCTCTCTCTCTCTCTCTCTCTCTCTTTCTCTCTCTCTTGTACTCTACAACAATCAAATAAAACCATTAATGCACATCGATGCACTCCAATACATGTCCCTGCACATCTTTACACACTAGGTCTTTATCTTAGCACGCCCGGCGGGGGGACAAAAACGCTTCGAAATTCTATTTGTTTTCAAGCATGTGCATGCACTTTTGGGTGAGGTAAATCTATATTTAAAAAAAAATCAAGGAATAAAAAATGGATTGTATTCTATTTAAAAACTTTATATGCATCCAACTTTATAGAAATCATGCTAAATTTATATGTTTGTGCTACCAGGTCGCTTTTTCTTTAATTTTCTTCTACATTGATTGGATACAATATGTGAACTCATTCAATTCTAATCAAAGACCTATACATCTGTACCATAGGATTCTATAATATGTATATTCTATAATAATTATCTTTAATAATATTTTATGCGAGAGCTTATGCTTAGTAGAATATCAAACTTAGGAAAATATTAAATATACATTTACATGTATGTCATAAGATTCACGACTCGAAGCTATATGTAATTTTATATCTTCTCATTTTCCCCAAATTAATCAGGCGATAAAATTCATTCTTCCATTTTTTCCAATCTGATAATTTTGATAATCCCAATTGATTATCTGTCATCTAAAACTCAACATATGTAAGACTTCTCTCCAGCTTTGATTTATTCCTTTAGAGGGCAGCAAAAAAGTCTGATCCGATAAAAAAAATAGATAATTCGACAATAGTATCGAAATATCCCGAGATGTTGAATAGTACATATCACCGATAATATCAGACCAAGTCTCGACCTAAACGGGAGCAAATGTCACACGATACGAGATTTTAAACGGATTGCTCATCCTCGCTACAGCCAACTTGAATAACATTTATATCTCATTTAAATACGATATTTGTTTATGAAAGACCATCCAATCAGATATATTTTATACAAATGAAAAAAAAAATCAATTCTATTGTTAATTTTCAGGGGGGGGGGGGGGGCGTATATCAACTAAATGAAATTTTTTTTAAAGAAATCTATAACTGTGCACGATCAGAAACATCTATTGTTATTTCTTAGTGGAAAGTATTTTAAAATACCATAACAAAAACTTGCAAGTTAAATCTAAATATAAAACTTGCACAGATGAATTTTTATCTTCAACATTTGAATCATAATTGTCCCAACAAAATTTATAGTCACGAATTGAAACCAGGAAGATGAGTTTTTATTCCACACACCCAACGAAAAGTATAAAATATTCAAATTTATATGCACTACAAATGTAGGTGATGTCAAGGCATTACTGTCATGTTGTAAATTTTGAATTTACTGGATAGGCGTTGGCCTAAATACAAATACAATAGCAATACGCCGATCCCATGTAAGAAGTAGGATACGTGCTCTTTCTTTCTCTCCCTCTCTCTCTCTTCGTTTCTCTTTATGCACGTGTGTCGCTGGGCCTCTTCCAGCTTTCTTCAGATAATACTGTATACAATGACTACAGTCACAACATGAGGGACCTCAGAGATCCTAAATGAACAGTACTGTTTATACGCCCCTATGTTCTTTATTTCTATGACCCAGACGTTCCTCCCAAATTATACATGCTAGGTGCGCGAGAAAACGCCCTGTCGCAAGATTCACTTCATCATTGTCAATATTTACTTTTTCTTGCCGATTGTTCTTTTTACAGCCATACCGTTATTACATACTCCTAGCTAACGGCATTTAAAGGCGGCTTCCCATAATGTTTGCTGACAATGGCCGACCGAGATTCGGGTTCCGATCAAACGGCAATAATAACAACGGATCACATTACCGCCGGGAATTAACTCAAATATCATCATTGTGACATCCATGAAAGAAGATGCATTCCGAAGTTCGGCTCACGCGATGGGAAACGTAAACATTGGTGACGTCACACAATAAGTTTTTTTTCTTGGCCAGGACTGGCATATTGTGTTGTCTTGACAATGTTTAGTGTTGTACGAACCGCTCAGGCGCGCGTGAGAACTTCTGATCTGCAGTGTTCGCAGATTCGGAGATATAGATGGTTTTGAATATGTGGTATTGAAAATAATCGTAAAATGGAGATTACACAGAATTGTCAAATTATAGGTATTCTCAAAGTTCGGGATGACATCCTTCCGAAATAAAGCTCCAAATGATACATTTATCACGTATATAGAATTTCTTAAGAGAGGGGTTTGCAATGTCAGGATTTTTGAGTTTATCGATTTTGATCGCTTTGTCATTTCTAGTGGAGGTCATAACCAACACAAACTAAGACGAGAAATATAAGATTCAAAAAGATGATGAATAGGAAAAAAAAAACATAAGAAAAGAAAATCAATGCACACACACAAAAAAAAGAGACCAGAACCAAAGGAGGAAAAATTCAGAATTTGTTTCAATAAGTTTTTCAAGAGTTTTTATTTTCATTGGTCAACCCTTTGCGAATACAATTTTTTCTTGACGTCACGTATTCAACGTCATAATCATGAAATTTTTTGGGGGTGATTATACCTCCGTACTACATTATGCATATGTGGTAAAAACAGTTAAGTAAGTTATAAAGGTATTAATGTAATATGCGTGCGTTTATTCTACATATAACCAATTAAGCAATAAATTGGTAACATTTATTGATCTGCTATGACGTAATGTAATCTGTCTACGTCACAATCAGAGCATTGACTATTTTTATCAGTTGGTTTATCATTCATCAAACGATTCAAATTTCGATAATATTAATATCAAATAGATACGAGATATCAAATAGATACGAGATATCAAATAGATACGAGATGCCCGTGTCTCTATGGATTGGAAACGCTTTATTAAAACTTCAAAATTCATTAAAATGTTGGATATTTATTTTTCCCACGGAATTCTCGCCTCGGAATAAGTCTATACAATGTATATGGTCAGGATAAAACGCATTCTTATCAACAATTGCAAGGGTAAAAAAGGTTAAATATTGTGAGGTACTTGCTTTATTGCAGTTTCAGACTAAAAAATCCACTCAAATTAATCTGAATTTGATTGTTTTTCAGAGAGAGAGAGAGAGAGAGAGAGAGAGAGAGAGAGAGAGAGAGAGAGAGAGAGAGAGAGAGAGAGAGAGTAAACGAAATTCTGAAAAGCGATTTTTTTCTGCAATTTGCATATTTATACAAGCTTTATTACAAAATAGTGCAAATGCACAAAAAAGACTTTCTCTGTTTACAGGCCACAGAGAGCGAGAGGTGACGGACGTCACACGGCCCTCCTATACAGAAGAGTCGCAGGATGGCGTGTCAAATGGCGCGGTAGTTCTAATTCTTTTGATAAATTCAATGAAACCCTCTCGGATTTCTGTGTATTTTGGGTAGGTTACGTCTTAAAGTTCAACCCGGGAAACTTTTTAAGTGCCAGCTTTCTCTCTTTTTTTGCATGTTGTAAGAGGAAATTCTATATGCCTGTACATTATATATGCATGAATAAAAAAGCATTCACGCAATTGCGCTTGCAAGATGTAATTACATGTATTACTTCTCTTGAAATTAAAATCGTAATGCATCCGACCTGAGCCATCAACTTTATGAAAGAAAATGAATGCACACTTCCTTAACTCCTAACTATTTTCTATCCTACTATTAAGCTAGCAGAAGGATAAAACGTACGCTCAACTAGGACCTTGGGTCACCCGAAAATAGTTCTCCAAAATGAGTGTATTAATGAGCACTTATGGAACTCTTTTACAACTGAAGATAAGAATGTAAATCTACTTCTTTTTTTTTCTATATCCATAGGGAGACCACAATTAAGCTACGGTGCGTCCATTTTACATATTTTAATGGCCCTGGCTAGTGGATAAATCAGTAAATCCTATACGCATAGCAGTTATTCCATACTAGATAATGGAGTCATTCAAAGAAAATATTATGAAAAAAACTAAAAGAGAAAATGACGGACGATTTCCTTAAATTTTCACCTTACATTGTCCTTAATATTATCGAAAACACTGTATATAATATGTACCGCTACAACATTCATATTAAGACGCATCCACTTATGTTCGGGGAAAATTTCTCAAAAATGTGATCGAAATGATTACAAGACTCAGCGAAAATTCAAAAGATAATCCTTGTGTATATCCACAAAGAATTTCAAGAGTCGGCGCAGAGCCTGTCGGCACAAGCTCTGAAGATTTGTATCGCACTGAACGTGTAACAGTTTATCGCCAATGTCAGCGTAATGAGCATCGCGGGGACCACAACCGACAAAACACTTGACGGTCTGCTGTAAAACATGGTCCCCGGATGAGAGAGTTGTTTGTAAATACAGGCCACACGTACTGTATACTCTGATAAGGGCACGCGATCGTGTGGAAACGTGCACAGACAGTTTGATTAACATGGAAGTAGGTTTACTATATATGCGAAGTGGTTTCTCCTACGTTGAAATTTGTGGAATTTAGTTTGGTAATGCTAAGAACGAAATATATCGAGTGGATATAAGCCGTACCTTATACACGTATACGATATATAGTATATATAACGGACTATACAGAGAAATATAACGAACATCTATTATTAAACTATTAATTACTGTTATTCTGCTTTTAATAATTAACAACATTTATAAAATTAATTATAATTATAAAATATATATATACACACACATACATTCTTGGATGACAATGGTGTCTGTTCATCTTCAAATTCAAATGTAAATTTACGCGCAATTAAGAGGAATGGGTGATAGTGGCCATTTTTTTAATGTATATATTATTATCACCTTGAGACTAAGGAATTTTTATGAAGATGTAGGAAAACTTTCGCATTCCAAAGTAAAATATATGGATTTTCCCTTGCCTGTATAATACTGTTTATGTTCAAAAATCATATCTATATTGGTAGATTTGATGGTTCTTTAACCTCCTGTCTCCACAACTGAATAAGTTTCCACCCGCATTCGTAATTTGAATGTGGCAATGTGAGAAAAATTTCTCTCAGCCGCAATTCTTATCTTAGTGGATTGTCCTTGTAACGTTACACTGTCGTTTCATTAATATTCGCTGATTACCCGATTTTTGCGAATTTCGTGGATCAGTTTATCAAAGAATTTTACAGTTCATTGAATTGCACCGTAGTAACGCGAAATGTAATAACAACGCAAAATATGATTAAACTCAATTTTTATATTTTGCGTTATTACATTCTGCGTCAGGGTCAACGCAAAATGTAATAATGGAGGTTTATTACATTTCATGTCGCTACAGTGCACTATCTAAAAAGAAATTGTATTTACAGGATCACTGTCCACGAGTTCACAAATTCTGAAAATATAATTCCCAGGGATATAAATAAAACAACTGCAATTCTAACTACACGTATGTCCTCTTGTCATGCATTGGGAATATTATCAATTCATTAACGTTGTTACCATGAAGAACAATATTTGCAAACGTAAATGTAGATTCTGAGTTACATTTAAAGGAATTGTCATTTTTATCATTTTATATTGAGGAAAGACTAAAAGGTTCTGGACATGTCTTCACAATAACTTAAAAAATGCTAAAGACGTACACTCAGTTAGTACTTGCTCTATAGAAAGGGGCCGGGGGTATCCGGACCCTTCCCTCCGAAGATTAGAAATTACGAACCCCGAACCCGGACAAAATAACGCATGGTCCTCATTACTCTGGTTTTTTTTTACGCCTTTTTGATCGTTATAACGAGCTATAGGCCAAGCAAAGAAAGACAACCCCGTTATTGCTCGGAAGAGATTTTTTTTATGAATGTGTTCGGTCTATCTTTTATTTGATAGAAAATATGCCAACTGCTCTGAATCATTTTTATATTTAAAAAAAGTAAAGCAAATATTTCTTATTTCTCCCTAACATTGGTGTTATAGCAAGTTTATCACGTAAAAGTTTAGTCGCAATTCATATCTGAATATATATACCCATTATGAGTATTGATTTGTAATTCACAGCTATGTGGAACCTGACATGAGTGAAATCTACATGCCCCTTTCATCGATTGGTTGAAAGATTCAGCGGCAAAACAAAAATCACGAACTGCACGAAATAATCATTATGATGTCAGACTCAAATTCCCACAGAAGAAGATTCGGTTGTTTTTTTTTATCTAACGTACTGATGCATGTAAATAGTAATTAAGTGAGTTTTACTTACTTTTACGATAAATATTTTTATTTCTTAAAAAAGATGTAAATATAAACAATTAAATTGTTTATTGGATGATTCCTGCGGGTTATGAAGGTAGCGATCATTGCATAAAACAAATGACATACTAGTATCCCGCTAACGCGGGTTATGTATTTTTTTTCTGTAGTGTCGCTACTGTCATGTTGTAAATTTTGAATTTACCGGGTGGCAGTAAATACGAAATTTACAAAATGACAACTGTTGTCATAATGTTAATTTTAATTTCACTGCCATCCAGTAAATTCAAAATTTACAACACGAGACGAACTTAATATTTCAACACCAAGCTATATTTTGATTTTCTAATTTTTTTTTGTCGTCCTTTTAGAAGTAACCTTTGTTAATAAAAATTATGGTTGGCGAGTATTTGTGGCTATTATGTTTTTATTACTTTGAATGCAACAAACACTTTCAAAAAATAATCGTAAATCAACCAGTAATCCAACTTAAATAGCCACTATCTACAACGTGAACAAAAATGAAAAATAACTGGGAAATGGACAGCAAATTCATATCACCAGTTTGGTGTGCTTGCATCGTGAGATTCAATAGCCAGAGTTTATAATTATATCTCTCGCTGATATCGTAACTGACATGACTGAGTCGGAAAACCAAACGATACTCCCTCGTTCCTTGGATATAAAAAGTTTAGAAAAAATGGTGTTTCTACTGCTTAAACAAAGTTCCTATGAGCATTACTTTTCTTGTTAAATGGGAATTTTCCTAATTAAAAAAAAACCCATTGTTTTTATCCCGTACAAAAACTGGTTCGATATATTGATATACTAGTATACCTTAGTAGATAAAGCTTTCTTCTGATAAAATGAAATGACTTATTTTAATCTTATGGTGTCTGCTCATCTTCAAATTCAAATGTAAATTTACGTGCAATTAAGAGGAATGGGTGATAGTGGCCATTTTTTTTACTGTATATATTATAATCTCCTTGAGACTAAGGAATTTTTATGAAGATGTAGGAAAACTTTCGCATTCCAAAGTAAAATATATGGATTTTCCCTTGCCTGTATAATACTGTTTATGTTCAAAAATCATATTTATATTGGTAGATTTGATGGTTCTTAAACCTCCTGTCTCCACAATTGAATAAGTTTCCACCCGAATTCGTAATTTGAATGTGGCGATGTGAGAAAAATTTCTCTCAGCCGTAATTCTTATCTTAGTGCATTGTCCTTGTAACGTTACACTGTGGTTTCATTAATATTCGCTGATTACCAAATTTTTGCGAATTTCGTGGATCAGTTGATCAAAGAATTTGACAGTTCATTGAATTGCACCGTAGTAACGCGAAATGTAATAACAACGCAAAATATGATTAAACTCAATTTTTATATTTTGCGTTATTACATTCTGCGTCAGGGTCAACGCAAAATGTAATAATGGAGGTTTATTACATTTCATGTCGCTACAGTGCACTATCTAAAAAGAAATTGTATTTACAGGATCACTGGCCACGAGTTCACAAATTCTGAAAATATAATTCCCAGGGATATAAATAAAACAACTGCAATTTTAACTACACGTATGTCCTCTTGTCATGCATTGGGAATATTATCAATTCATTAACGTTGTTACCATGAAGAACAATATTTGCAAACGTAAATGTAGATTCTGAGTTACATTTAAAGAAATTGTCATTTTTATCATTTTATATTGAGGAAAGACTAAAAGGTTCTGGACATGTCTTCACAATAACTTAAAAAATGCTAAAGACGTACACTCAATAACGCATGTGAATATTACTCAGTTAGTACTTGCTCTATAGAAAGGGGCCGGGGGTATCCGGACCCTTCCCTCCGAAGATTAGAAATTACGAACCCCGAACCCGGACAAAATAACGCATGGTCCTCATTACTCTGTTTTTTTTTTTACGCCTTTTTGATCGTTATAACGAGCTATAGGCCAAGCAAAGAAAGACAACCCCGTTATTGCTCGGAAGAAATTTTTTTTATGAATGTGTTCGGTCTATCTTTTATTTGATAGAAAATATGCCAACTGCTCTGAATCATTTTTATATTTAAAAAAAGTAAAGCAAATATTTCTTATTTCTCCCTAACATTGGTGTTATAGCAAGTTTATCACGTAAAAGTTTAGTCGCAATTCATATCTGAATATATATACCCATTATGAGTAATTCTTCATATGGAGAAATGGTGTACATTTTACTAATTTGCATAGCGGCCATATTGTTATCACAATGGCGATTTTCAGTACAATAGAATATATAGAAAGGAATGAGAAAAATCGCAAAATTTAAAAAATAAGTATTTCGGAAATATTGTCTCCTCATTTGGTTCTCTCATTTACTACATCCGGCATCGGAATGTGCTTGTTTTGTTTACATTAGATATTGAGAGAGCGGTTCCTTTTGAATCTGAAAAATCGAAGCGGGGCGTTATAGGAATAAAGTGTGTTTTAGTGATGAAAGACGTCATGAAGGGATTTTGGAATTATTTTTAAAATATTTGCCATACAAAGGTAAATTAGTTTCTCATATATTTACAAAGTTTACATTGCAAACTAGTTGTGTCAGAAATGTTGACTCAAATTTTAAAAGTCTTGTCGGTTCCTTTTTACTTTCAATTTAGCATTTTTCAAGACTTTCTCAGTACGCTGTCGGACTTGCAACTAGGCATTTAGGCTTTATATTGAATCATTAGGCATATTGCATATTTCTATTTAAGAATTTTCGTTATTAATTGAATGAGATTTTTCAGGTTATAATTCTATTCTGTTTCAAGCTGATATTCTTAGCTGTTTATTCATTTATTTACTCATTTTAGCTGGTATAGTCCTATTTTTAGATTATCTATAATGGTTTGATAGAGAGGCATTCAAAGTGAATTTGAAGCGTGAATCACTGATTGTGGTGACAAAAACATACACAGATAATCTATGCATTGCCCCAACACATGTTCTCATTCTAAAAAATTAAAGTTTTGACGTAATCACACAAATTTCATTCATAAAAGGTATGTAATTTTCATTCCTAAGGGAGATAATTAACCCCTTCACGGTAACTGCGGTACTGCTCTTTTGCAGGGCAAAATGACATAGTTTGGTGAAATATGACGTAACGATAATTGTTTCAATTACGTCATTTAATTATCTACCTACTGAAATTTCGGCAAAGTATATCATTTTGCCCTGCAAGATAGCAGTACCGCAGTTATCGTGAAGGGGTCTATTTGAAGACATGAATATTAATGAGAACAGTGTCACGTGGCATTTAGCTCATGAATAAAGTGTACGTGATTTCTCCATATGTTCTATTTCTTCCGGAAGTGATTTGTAATTCACAGCTATGTGGAACCTGACATGAGTGAAATCTACATGCCCCTTTCATCGATTGGTTGAAAGATTCAGCGGCAAAACAAAAATCACGAACTGCACGAAATAATCATTATGATGTCAGACTCAAATTCCCACAGAAGAAGATTCGGTTGTTTTTTTTTTTATCTAACGTACTGATGCATGTAAATAGTAATTAAGTGAGTTTTACTTACTTTTACGATAAATATTTTTATTTCTTAAAAAAGATGTAAATATAAACAATTAAATTGTTTATTGGATGATTCCTGTGGGTTATGAAGGTAGCGATCATTGCATAAAACAAATGACATTCTAGTATCCCGCTAACGCGGGTTATGTATTTTTTTTCTGTAGTGTCGCTACTGTCATGTTGTAAATTTTGAATTTACCGGGTGGCAGTAAATACAAAATTTACAAAATGACAACTGTTGTCATGATGGTAATTTTAATTTCACTGCCATCCAGTAAATTCAAAATTTACAACACGAGACGAACTTAATATTTCAACACCAAGGTATATTTTGATTTTCCAATTTTTTTGTCGTCCTTTTAGAAGTCACCTTTGTTAATAAAAATATGGTTGGTGAGTATTTTGTGGTTATTATTGTTTTTTTTTTACTTTGAATGCAACAAACACTTTTAATAGATAACCGTAATTGAACCAGTAATCCAACTTAAATAGCCACTATCTACAACGTGAACAATAATAAAAAAATAACTGGGAAATGGACAGCAAATTTATATTACCAGTTTGGTGTGTTTGCATCGTGAGATTCAATAGCCAGAGTTTATAATTATTTCTCTCGCTGATATCGTAACTGACATGACTGAGTCGGAAACTTAACGATACTCCCTCGTTCCTGGGATATAAAAAGTTTAGAAAAAATGGTGTTTCTACTGCTTAAACAAAGTTCCTATGAGCATTACTTTTCTTGTTAAATGGGAATTTTCCTAATTAAAAAAAAACCCATTGTTTTTATCCCGTACAAAAACTGGTTCGATATATTGATATACTAGTATACCTTAGTAGATAAAGCTTTCTTCTGATAAAATGTAATGACTTATTTTAATCTTATTTACCTATCTCAATATGAGGTTTATTTTTTACATTAAAAAAATACAGCTTGCATGTATTGCTTTTAATTTCTACTATGTGCAGGGGAAAGGATTATCATTGGATAAAATTATATGTACACCTATCAATTGAACTCAGCTAAAGAAAGATAACTCTAGTCTACAACACATTACACACTATAACGGTATTTGCATATATTATGGAAATCAATTATACCGCTCCACTGTTGCATAAATATTGTATTAGGCAGTGATAAATTTCTCTACAACGGCAACATTCAAAGATAAAATGGCTTATGATAAATTTACCAACAAGCAAAATTAATTTATGTTCATGTTAATAGAATAACTGCTTATGAAAGTAGATGAATAATAACAATAGACTGTCTCTCATACACAAAAGTACAAATAAAATATTTTTACAAAAAACAACAAACAGACAAAACTAAACAATAATGATATTAACAAAAAACACCCCTCCCCTACACTTCCCCTAATAAAAAAACCCTTCAAAATCCGCAGTCAGCACTTTTGTGAAGACCGATTAGCATATGTTAAGTATCCTCTCTGTTGTTTAAGTAGCTTTCAAGAGAAGGATCTATTTCTACCATATATTCTTCCTGATCATCCATTATTACGCAAAGAATGAGCGAGAGGACACTGTCACAAGCAACATGGCAAATAAAACAATACAGTTACTGCTGTCTGAACGATACTCGAAACCTTTCCTTAACGCCGTCTTAGACTTGATTGAAGGCGGAATTAGTGTTTTTGCAAACATGACTGTTCTTGTTATGTATTCAGGATACATAGTTGATAAATCCCGGCTTTATTTTGATTACCCACTCATCTAATTTTCGCGCTGCAGAGATACCTGATGATTTGCCGTCCGTTCACTAACTTCAATGACTTGAAACTACTGCAGAATTGCTATTTAATGACCATTTTTTTTCTCGCTTGTCATTTTTGGTATGCGTGAAGAGAGACGTTTTTCTATTGTGATGTGCAAATTTGATTAATTACTGATCCTTAACTATGTTTTTTGTGTAAATTTTGCGAAATTTTATGAACATTGTTTCTCCAAATTTGTTTTTTCTGTAATATGTTAAATGTCCGAGTCAGAAAAAAAGTCGTCGTCAGTCGTCCGATGGGCTCATAATTTGGTGAGTTCGATTAGGAATCTAGAAAACTTGGAGTCCGATTTGACAGATCGAATGGTTATTATAGGAAAGGCTATCGAAAATCTACAGAAAGGCCAGTTACAGTTACAAAAGCCTTTGGATAGTAAATTGAATATTTCCGAAAAGAATTTCTGTCAAGTTTTTACGATAAATTTAATGCTATAAAAAGCGATCTCGACCTTGAGCTTGGATGTCAACAAACAAAAATTATGAATAGATGTCTTATCAATATCTATCAACTCCATTCTTAAGCGAGAAAGTTGAGAAAATTAAACGACCGGTCTCAGAAAATTGCTCAACCGAAATTGGTTGTTTATTAAACAATGACCCGTTAAGAGACCGATGGGTACAATATTTGCGAATAATGTGGAGCAAAATATAGTGTTCCGATGGGACCACTTCGACCTTCGCCTTTAAGGCGAAGATGCAAGAGTGCGAAGTTGTGAAGGCGAAAGTGCAAAGATGCGATGGTGAAGCGCGAAGATATGAAGACTTTCGCCTTCGCGTTTTTTGATTGCATTCAGCAAGTCTCGGTCGGTTACACAGAATTTGGTGCAGGCACGGTACTCGGCCAATGTTTGCCGATTTATCTAAGATAATATTGGTACGCATGCGCTAGGCCATCGTGCTTACTTTGATTGTTTATAATTATAAATATTTTAATGTGTATATGTGACATATATGTTTACCAGCCTAATCATTATATACTCTACATAAGATTAATGTCCGCCATAATGTGTACACATGCACTTCCAGACTCCTGTTACCAGTTGTCTATTTACCGTGGATCAAACACAGTAACATTCTGATTTCATTATGCGACATTCCTTGCTCATGCATGGATCTAGAGGGGAGAGGGGGTCCGGACCCCCCCCCCCCCCCGGGAAATTCAATATAAATAATTTCACACAGTAAAGGGGAAGAGGGGGTCCGGACCCACCTTCCTGGAAAATTTAATATTATTATTCTTATATAATAAAATTTCAAAAAATATGCCTCGGAACCCCCCACCCCGACATATACAATTATCCGTCGACCCCGCCCCCGGGATTTGTTCAGTTCCTCTGAAATTTCGAGCGGAAGTATAAGTATTTGGATAATATTATCAAAATACGTAAGTATTGGTCGTTTTTTAAATATCATATCCTGGTTTTATTTATGTTAACATATGAAAATCTATTAATTCAACCACTATACACATGGTTGAAAACATAAATATTGGGTTGCCGAATAAAATCATACCCATGTTTGATGCTTTTAGTGTGCAATACCATGCTTTAAAAAAAATAGATGGGTGTCTGTTTATTATAAATACTTAGTTTATCGAGCCATTTTCAAGGAACATCCTGCATAAAATAGTAAAATCTGTTTCACTATTGATGCTATTTCTTGGTCAGGCGCGGATCCAAAATAAATCTTTAGGGGGATCGCTACCAAGCATGTTAATTGTCTGCCTGTCTGTCTGTCTGTAATCATTCAGCTTTTTTTAAAACTAGACCTAAATTCGATTGTGATTTCACTATTTTCCTCACAGTTTAAAATGCGTTTTGTAAAAAAATTAAACGAATGATTGAATGAATGATTGGTTGAAAATTGAAAACAAAATTATAAATTGAAAATAAATATGAATGAACAAAGAAGCAACATAAAAAGATTTTGAAATAGCATATGTTTACCGTATGCAATCATATAAGTATAAATTCAACTTAATTACAAATGTAAACTGACTTACAATTCCATTTTTTAAAGCATAAATTGGACATAAAATCAAATAAAATCATGAAAAAATCTAACGTGTTGCATAGTTCATATTCCAGATGATGTAAAAGAATTTTATACAAGAACCCATCAATAGACTAAAAATCGCTTACGTTTCAAGAATCTTTCTTAATGACAGCGCTGTGCAAAAATCGCTGATTTTGATGATGTAATGGACACATTAAATAATATATACAGGCAAAAGTGCTTCGCATATCCCTTATGAAAATCTTAAAATTCACGCAAATTCTTTGCATGAGAAGGAAACGAAAAGTAACACGCATGAATTTCATTTCAAAATTATGTTTATTTTAAATGCGTTTTAGCTGCAGATTACACTGGTACACTTCACAATAAATCCTTGATACAACCATATCAAAGAGTGGGATACCTTAATAATTCTATCAAATTCTTATAAATCTATCTTTTTATCATATAATATTCTTTCCTTTGTGTGGTATCAATTGTTTTCTTTTAAATTAACATATTACTTTACTTTCTTGGCGACCTGTTGTGATCAGTTTTTGTCCGCCTATTTATTTTCAAAAATTAAATGGATAGTGTAACTGTTAATAATATTATTCAATTGATTTGGTCCTAACGTGTTGTTTGCGATCTGGAGAATGTCATATTTAAAAAAGAAATCAAAAGATGTATGGACTTTTAAACGTCGCTACCTGATACACTCACTTCTTGTTCATTCTTCTTCCTTTTTGAGAGATATTTAATAAAAAGTCGGCTAGGATAAAGCTAGATGAGGTACGTTTTATCATTTTATATCACCATTAATAACCTTTATAAACCATCTTCTAATTTTTTATGATCAACTTAAATACAAATATTTTATGGTTGTTTTGCATGTTTTATAGTTTAGATCTTTCATATTTTAACTTATATTTATTTGTGACATTAAAGTAATCATTTTCTTGACATTATCATTAAATCTCAATTCATATTTAATCGATATTTGCCCTGGTTAGTAATTATATTTGAAATCAACGTACATGTTTAATACACCATGTATCACTTCTATTTTAAACTTTTTCTATGAAATCTTTGAAAACATCAAACACTATTTTGAGAATTTATTTTTCTTAGTCATATATAATAAAAAAAACTTGTACATTCAAAATTCAGTTTGATAATTTGCCTCATAGAGTATTTGCTATAAAAGCTTAGTGTACGATAAGTGTACGATAAGGAAAATATAAATTGAAAACCAGAATGTCTAATGTATCTGCACGCACAAACGTTCTGTAGTAGGTAAGAAACAGAAATCATAATATATTCTTTAATTAAATAACTATTGTACTTTGTTGAAAATAAGACTGAATGATGTATAATAACTGTTTTGTGAAATATCTTTAACTGGGTATTTTAAATGGGAATTTTAGACTAAGTCTAACTTTGTTTCTTAATTTACTGGACAATTATGATAAATCGTGACCTGTTTTGAAAACTTTTTTTAGTAGGCGATATATTGATCATAAAATTGTGTAATTTGTATAATATTTTCTTCAAAAATGTTCTACCTGATATATATATATATATATATATATATATATATATATATATATATATATATATATATATATATATATATAAACGACGACAGATTTAAAGAAAATATTGATTCCGACTTTATTGTCCATTTTTTTTTCATACACACTATTTTTGTACATTTTAAGTGTTTTGATTGTTTGAATAAAATATGAGAACAATTATCATTTAATGTTACGTTATATTTGACATAATTCCATTTGTACGTAACAAACAATTTAATAAATGAAAGAGCGCATATTATATACACATTATATATAACACACTGTCTGCATTAAAATCGATCAGAGTATTAAAAACAGATATTAACACTTTGTTTTGCTAGAAGTGATAAACAGTTCTTAAAGCACGTCTTGTCCCTTTGTTAATATTTTCTAATTATCAATCAACTTTGCTAACATTTCTGTTAGAGAAATAATTACAAAACATTTCTCGAATATGTGAAGACTTCCCGACTGACCTCATGGCGATGTGTAGAAAGTCACATGTCTGTACTTAATACGAGATGTCGGCATAAACAACTTTGACGTCACATTCTGCATTACTTTTGGTATTTTTCAGGGAATGTATTGTAACATTCTAAGTGAATTTCATTGAATATTGATAAAACCAAGCGTTTCCTTTATGTTAACCCTGTTGTGTTTAAATATGTTTTCTCTAAACTGAAAAGCACTACAAAATGAAAATGAAACTTAAAACACGAATTGCAAATGCAACATATTTGTTTCTTGTAAAACAGTCCAGACTTAGTGTATCTATCTATCTATCTATCTATCTATCTATCTATCTATCTATCTATCTATCTATCTATAAAACGATCGTGCCTATTTTAATGATAACAATGAACAAATTATCAATAATAGTATCAACTTTGTGTCACTTTTAATGTGTATTACGTACGAGGGTTGTTAGAAAAGTTCGCGGACACGGTGTTTTACAGAAAAATCACACACTTTTCATGCTATTTAATTAACTAATGAAATGCACCTTCTTACCATTATTTGTCAAGTTTTTGTCTTTAGTGGCATTTCGTAGATCATTAAGGTATGAAAATTTCAGTCGACGCCGTTTCGACTTTAGATAAGGAAATGAATCAAAATCAATAAAAAAGAATCTAAAATGTTAAAACAGTGACCCCGGATATTTGTTCGGGTCATATATTTCCTCCGTCACAGGATGAATCTTTGCCATTCAGTCAATTAAAAGGTAACTGAAAGGTGACTGAATGGCATAGCTGTGCCATTCAGTCAATTTCCAGACCATTCAGTTATCATTCAGTTGACTATATGGCAGAGCTTCATCCTGTGCGTTTGCCTATTCTGGCTAATACTACATCCAAAAAGTGCCTTTTGTTTAAGGGCGTACAGTGACATTAAAAAAAGCTTTAGATCAAGGGTCAAAGTAATATCTGACGTCGCCAAATCATTGTTCAGAGCATATATAGTCTCCATTTTACTATAGGATTCATAATTTATGTACACAGAGCTTTTAGGTACATTGTATGCAAGTACGAATGTCAACTGTGAAGGTCATAACAGCTCTATATAAAGCCAGGTTTTATGTCATAAAGTATTCCCTTTTGGCTTAATCTTGTTCTTATCACATCAGAAAAATGTAGATAAAGAATGTACATTGAGCTTGACTTCAGTTCTATTCCAAGTGAACCATTTTATCGAATAACAAAATTACTATAGAAGATATTATCAACAACAGTACAAGACATCAGAAACTAACTACACATTAAATCCACTAAATGTAAAGGAGATGTCTGAAGTTTTTTTTGGAAAAGACAGGTAACTGATGAAACCTCTGATGGATATTTACCATGTATTGTATAGTTTGACTTTTCCAATTTGTACGTTAAGGTCAGATGCTACCTATCTTCTGTGATTTCTATTTATTCCGATCTCCACAATGTGAAGATTTCCACTTAGTTATTCTATTTTTATTTAGATATAAAGTGTTCAATTGAAAATGTATAGTATGGCTTTATATATAAGCATTCAAAAGCATTTTGCATGATATTTTAAGGAGAAATTGAAATATTCTAGCTCCGAAAAGGGCCTGTTAACGTACCTCTTGACCCATTATGATGTTATGCAGGATAACAGGGGATTGCGCAATCAGTGTTTTATAAAGAAAAACATTTGCATGTATAAAGATTAATAAATAAGGAATAAAATATCCAGGAAAATTAAATAAGACCGAGGAACGTCTCGTGTTTTCTTAAACTACAGGTAGCTATGAATTAACAGGAAAAATAAATACCTAAGGCAGCTCTATGAGATATAATTTTACTGCTTACTAATAACGCATAGCACATGATCTGGTCTGTCAGCTTGAAAGGGCTACCTGATTTAAAATTAGAAAAAAAGTATGGATACTAAAACGGCGCTATCTAAACTACCCATTAAGTCAACTTTTAACTGACATTTTATTCAGCTAATATAACGCTAAAAAAAGATACACGTTTGATATTTTCCCTTAACTATTAAAACTTTTAATAATGATCTTCTTTTTATTTCTTAATTTCTTATATTAATGCATATATTTCATGGTTGTTTCGCATGTTTTCTTTGTTAATATATTTAACATTTAACGTATCTGTGATAGCTTGTCATTATCTAAATTTAATTCATTATCAACCTATATCTGCCCTGGTAAGTATTTTTAATTTGGAAGTCAGTAGAAAAGTGCAATGTTTTATACATGGTTTTTTTGGTCTTGGTCTTCGATCTTACAATTTTTTTTTGCGTAAAAAATATTCCGAAAACCTTGTTTTACCAAATGTAAACTGTCATCGCATATGCTTTTGGTAGAGCAAGGCCGTTATAATGGGACCGTCAGATCGATGCGTATCTGCAAATGTTGTAAATTAGGTGAAGTCGAAGATAAATTCTATTTCATACTTATCTATCCTTTTTATAAATGTCAACGTGTATTTTATTTTAAAATAATATGACTGGACTCGTCATTCAATGTTTAAGTCAGTTCAACTCCTTGCCATTCATAATCACAAATAATTAATTGTGCAACCTCTCAATTTATCGGCGTGAGGCAGGTAGAAAACGGGAATGTCAAACTACTCTACTCGGACATCCAATTAATGTATTTTTATTTACATAACTAATTGGTTTAATAATTTAAAGAGTCTTTCCTCCTATGAATGTACATGTACGAATAATATTCTTTTTAGAATATAAACGTTTATAATGATATGCATGCTTCTGTTTTGAGAGAGTCTAGTGCAATATGTGTATAATTGTGTACATGTATGTTACAACTGCTTCTTTATTCATATGAATTTTAGCAAATAAACAATACTATACGAATATATATACACGTAATATAACATTATTTTAATTATCTTTTTTTTAAAATAATAACGAACATTTGATTTACAAAATATATGTCTAAATATAGCAAAAGGGTGCATAAATTTAAAATCCTACTGACAATATTATGTTGTTATTGGGTCTTATGCTGAGTTAAAAAATTGCCAAGAAATGCTATAAACCATGGTTATGATTATCTTAAGAAGGGTCTAAGCAATGTTGAATGGTGTATCATTTTCTTTCGGATTTGTTTGTTTATCGATAGGTAGATTCTTTTAACTATATAATTTGCTCGGGAATACCTTTCTTTAATGACTTAATTAACCATAATAGTGAAGAGACCATGAATTACAGGCAATCAAAGATACGCGACTTTAATGCCTAGGACGGGTCATCCACATTTCTCCGCGAGAAATCATTGCTGATCGACTGACTGATCTACGCACGGATACATAGAAAAGTTTATATAATGTAAACATTGTGCAAGTATTCCTAAGTAGAGAAGTGACATTTAATACCTTTGTGTTTTTAGATCTCATAGTGGGTCTTTTAGAAGTAAGGAAGTTAGAAGAAGAAAAAAACCCATCATAAACATGTAGCACAGCAATCCTCACAAGCTTTGTATAGAGCAATGAGAAAAAGATAAGATATTTTTATTTACCAACCAAATTTGAAAATAGATTAGTTTTTATCAGTGTTATTAACCCAATCTTATTTTATGATTGTGAAGTGTGGGGATTCGAAAACAGCTATTTTAGAGAAAGTTCAAACTTTTGAAATTTGTATGTCATATGAAGTATAGCACCCAAAATTGTATGGTATACAAGGAAACCTGGCGATATCCATTTAAACTTTTAGTGGCATATGATTGAAAACTTACTTACCTTTGTAATGTATCATTATTTTTATTATTGCTTTTCTAAGGTATTTATGCACCCATAATTAAAGGTCCGGTATTTGCTTTTAAAAAATATACCTTTTAGTTGTTGTCTCTTTTCGCCTTATTATACAAGTCTCTATATGTATGATTATCATTTTCATTTTTTTTTATTGATGATGATGATAATAATAATAGTGATAATAATATTAATGATAATAATAATAACAATATGTTTTTAAAAAGGACACGTAAGTAGTAAATAAACCATTATTTTTCAAACAAGTTATGCATTTTAGAAGTCCTGTAGTAGAAAAAAAAATTGAAACTATTAAAGATAATCACAAGATTAAAAAAGGTAACAGGGTCATTTTTACATACATCTTAAAGAAAATACTTTATAATATATCATTATTATCTTTTATTATTATTATTAATTATCGGTAAATGTACATTGATCGGGTACACTGTCATAACTGCTCGCATCATTGTCAAACTGCAGGCGGAATGTCTACTGCATCAAGGAAATGCTCACCACCAATCACAAAGCGCACCGTACTTCCTTCCCTCATGTCTTCCTTTTGTCAGGGACCAATTACATCCAGTAAGGAACATTGTTTGTGGTCTTTTAAACGTGTTGCGGTTGACTCCATCAGGTATAATATTGATTTTTTAAAAGTAGAAAGCCTTCAAAAAGGTATGTTTAATTCTTTTGTTTTATCATTATGAAACATGTCTTAACTTAATAATGTCAAAAATGAAATAAGTCTATATTTGTAGTGTATTGAGTTAATTTTTTTAAGATTGTTTCAAAAATGTTGATGGCTTAGTAATCTTTCTGTTGATCTTTAAAACTGAATCAAAACTCGTTTTTAATTTCAATATTTTGAAGTATCCCTCATATATATACATATAAGCAAATAAGTCTATATAATCCCTCACATATTATTTTCTACGTGTCAAAATTCGTCACTCGCAGATTTGTAACATGTCAGCTGTGCTATTTCAGAAAACGGATGGAGACACTAAAAAACGCATATTATTGGGACAGGTTACATGTAAATAACAAACATCATTCTAAAGCAGCAAATGTCCAGCTGTAAGAATTAGATTAAAGACTTGCCGAATCATTTTTTGAGTGTTTATGCTCGAGTTTTTATTGGTTACACCATCAGAATTACACACATTCATACGCGGACACATACACCATCACGACTGCATATTCGAATTCACAGGTTAACTTGTCTTGATTTATAGAACACAGTTACCCTCCATAAAACTTGAGCAAGACATGAGCACATGCTTTAAAGGGCATGGTCACGATTTTGGTCAAAATTTCTTAATAATTCTTTAGTAAGGCATTTCTAATAATTGGTCTGAGTATGAGCGTCAGTAATCGAGGTATAAGCTAGTTCACAAATTGTTGTTATGTAAACAAAGCACAGGTCATTTCTTTGTTTTTTTAATAACTGAAAAATAAAAGTACAGGTTTTGACCAAAAATGTATGCAACAAACGTAAGGAACTGTTTATTTCTGTTCAAAACGAATAAGCAGAAGCAGAAAAAATAACATGGAAAAGAACTTTCACGGAATATTAACCAATGTCAACAATAACATGGCACTAGCCTTGGTTACATTACAAAGAATTCTTGGCTCTATATCTGGCTTATAACTCTACAACTGACACTCAAATGTTGATTGCTTATTAGAAATGCATTACTTGAGCATTGTACACAACAACAATAAAAAATTAAAAATTTTACAAAATTGTGACCTTTAAGAATTTTTAATAATCGCGGCAAATATAAAAATCTAATGAAAAAGAAAATCACCATGTGTCTACAAAGATAAAAGATATGTTCATAATATTAGATTTAAAGAAAATATTTTATGTCAATATTAACTCAACGGCGTTAAAAATCGCGTACAATTAATCTAATAGGTAACATTTAACCATCTCGGCTCCTTTATTTATAATAGAAGAAACTTGCATTGTCATCCTCAAACAGTATAATGTTTTTTATTCGATTATCTACAAGAAATGACAAGGACGTACATAGGCATGTTTTAATTGTTTTACATGAAATGGCAATCAGATATTTTATAAAAACAAAATATACATGTATTTGTACAAAAAACTTTGGTAGCATTTCGGGTATGTCAATAAGAATTACATTGTAGTTGGAAAAGATATTTAATAAACTTTGAATTCTGACAGGATTTATTTTGTTTAATAACTTTTATCGTATTTTCATGTGTATGATCAGTGAGATGTGTATTGAACTCTAGTTTTTTTTTAGCACAATGCCTGAATTACATATCAATGGTCGGATTCCATATCATAACCCCTCCCTGGAGAATAATGCTATTGGAGCCAGTTATAATACCAGTTCCAGTTTTATAGTCATAGGGCGAATGCTCAACTCAACAATTGCTACCAGCACTACTACACATACTATGGATACTGAAAATTCATTCTGTAGAATTGTTTTCTCTATTTTCTGTATCTGTCTTGCTTTGGCCTTTATAATTTCGATTGGAATGTGTCTTATTCAAAAAAGACAAAAAAAAGAAAACACGAGAAGGTCAGGAATTCAACTAGTCATTTGAAATGAAGTCTCTATCGCCTCCCAATTCCATGCAAACTTGACACTGAAAAAACACCATATAATGATTACTTTTTTTGTTTGAAAATGTTTTTGTTTTTGATTCTTAATTTTTGGCTTCAGTAAAATTTTCAGATAATACGTGAATTAGATTTTTTAAGATTGTCAGTTTTAGAAATTTTACTTCAAGCGGATATTTTTAAGAGGAAATTGTCAAACTAATGTAATGGTCAATATTGTTGTACACAAGGAAAATAAAAATAACATTTAGAAAGCCCTATCTATGTATATATTCATTTGATATATTCTTAAAAAGGAACGAGAGCGGCAGTTACATGTAGATGCCATTTGTTATCATTTTGTTATATGCCAAAATTAGACGGATGATGCATCTCGTGACATTGATGCAGTCGACAGGATTAGATGCTTTGAGTCATAAATTTCGGATGCTGGTGGAGGTTACAGTTTTTGGAGCAGGTTACATGCTAAGATAAATTATGTTACTTATTCAAACTTTTATTTACAATGAAAATGAATAACAGAGCTAGGCTTCAGATACTAAACGTGAACTTGATTATCTAGATGCTAAAGCAGGTTAAAGATTTTGAACTACTCATATTTTTTGAGGTCTTGGTGATGGTTAAATAATGATATTATTTACTTGATACGTACTATAAGTGCATGACGAATATATTGCTAATTAATTCATTACTACAATTACAAATGTATAAACAGCACGACCGTTTTATGTGCATTATTATTAAAAGTCAAGGAAATTCCTTTTAAAGCATTTGATTTTTATTCAACTTAAACTCCTTTCTTCATAGGTTGAATTATGCAGTAGCATTTGGCCTAAATTTTCGAGAGACAAATGCAGAATACTAATAATACAAGCACTAGCTTTTAATATAGATGCATGGTTCTTAGGAGCAACAGTTTATCTGAATGTTTATGTCTATAGATAAAACAGGACGGAATATTTTATAAACGTCCTAGCACACACACCCTCTTATATAGAAGAACTAGCCGCCAAATGGCGTGTTTATTAGTTCTAATTCTTAAAAAAATTAAATGAGACAATCCGGGGTTTTTGTGTATTTTCGGTAAATTACGTTTTAAAGTTCGACCCGAAAAATTATTTAAGTGCTATATTTCTCTTTTATTGTACATTGTTACATGTTGTTACAACTGTATATTCTTGTGCATTATTGATGCACAATAATAAAGCAATCAGACAATTGCGCCTTAAAAATTGTAAACATTACTTTTCTTGAAAAAATGATTTTCATCCGACTAGAGCCCTAAACTAAAGCAATGAAAATCGCTGCACACCTTTCAAAATTTCTATAGTCTATCTAAATATTTACCAACGGCGCTTTCACTGCCCTTTTGTTAAAGGACGTAGCGGATAAATAAGTATAACCTCTAGGTGGCAAGGGATAGTTTCGAACGAAAGACCCAGTCATAATTTTGAAATAAAAAGAGAACCTGAGGTTTGGCTAGTTATTTGAGGGGTATAAATTGCTAAAATATTTATTGCATTCGTTTTGTGGATAGAGGAGCCCAGTATGACACTTTAATACTGGTAGCACTTTTCATCAGATATGGAATGAAAATGCGAAACTGGGGCCAAAATTTTCACTCTCGTTTTTGTGTGAGTTCAGAACACGAAATGTCACTCGAAAAGAAGGTGATTGACCCCCAATAATTGGTGATTATTTGCATGGGTAAACATTAAGCTACCAACCCTATGGTAGTTTATGGCAGTTGCTTAGAACTAACTGGAGCGTGATGCTGGACCCGTGAAAATTGGAAAAAAGGGCAATTTTCAGAATTTTTTTAGACCCTGGCTATTCTATATAGTGCTATATGTAAGTTGTACTTGTTTTATTCTGAAATGTTTAAAAATCAACAAGGGTGCATTCGATTTGGCGACCCGTGTTACTCGTGTCGTACTCCCAACAAATAAAACACCGAGAGTACACGTCGAGTGTCAAACACGTGTGACACCAGTATTCTCTCCAATGTTTGGAGAGTAAACGAGTTCCAATATGGCGGACAAGGACAGTAGGTTGCAATTAAAAGAAATGAATATTTGAACGATATATTTAAATAAGCACATAAATAACTGTAAATACTATCACATACAATACTTGTTAATATCGTATACGCATTACCATACACCCACTGTCAGTTTAAATGGCTAATCTACATCATTCGCTGATCCAGATTTTTTTTTCAGGGGGATCCGAGGGATAATTGTGTTTTCCTGGGGAAGAGGGGGGGGGGGGGGGGGGGGGGGGGAGTTCGCGGCATATTTTCGAATTTACTTCTTGAATTTATTAGAGCTAATGGATCCAGTCTCCCAGTCCGAGATCCGAGCGTAGTGCATGTTTCTATAGTTATGTTAGCAGTGAGCGGAAGACTGGTGTGGGTAGAGTGGGTCGCTTTGAGTTTGCTCTATATTGGTGATCAGAATAAATAAGGTTGAGTTTAAAAAATGAATATTTTTTCAGAAAAATAATCGGTACAATAGGTTGTTTGCCCATAGTTCTGACAATCTTTGAAATATCAGGCTCTATTTCTTGCATTATTCTGTTTCTTTTAAAAGTATGAAATGACGTTCAAAATCACTTGAAGACAGTGTTGGAACAACTTCTTCATAAAATCCTTGAACTGACGGAACGTTTTCTTTCGAAATAAATGATTATTTAGAAGAAACGGGAAAATATAATCCTCAACTTCATCTACATCCTCTTCTTCCAAAAATTCAGTCGTTAGTAAAATACCGATTGTGTCAGCCATATTTGTTTACTCTGGTTACAACTCGAACCGTTCGATTAGAACTAATATTTATTTTTAAGTGTTGTGCATGCTCTACCGCGACACTAGTGTGTGTAGTGTTGCTCAAATCGAACGCACCCCAAGAGTCGGGACCATGTGTTGCCTGCATGCAAACCAATTTTAGCAAATTCAAAAATCCACTGAAAAATTAAATCACATAAATGAGCACTATCTGCCTTTCCTCCACCAAAAAAAAAACTATCCCCTGCCACCCTACGCATTGAAGCTATCTTGTATGGGATAATGGATTCGTTCCAGAAAATTGAATAAAACATTAAAGAGAAAAAAGGAATGAGTCTTTATAGATTCACCTTTTATCGTCATTAGAATTACTGAGCATCAAAAAACATAAAATGTGCATCAAGATAACCGCTACAACATTCACATTTAGACGCACCTATCTATGTTTGTCGAAAATTAAAAAAAATTACATCAAATTAATTTCAAGACGGTTAAAATAAAAAAAAATCTCTATTTATGTTGACAAATCGGCGAGGAACATTTTATCATAAGCTCTGAAGAGAGCAAAAAATATTTTGCATTATCTGACATTGGATCCAAGTACTTAAACCCTGCAACAGTGTCTCACCTTTATAAATATGTAGTTCTTCCATCAGTTTTGTATGGTTGTGAACTGTGGAGTAATATAACCTCCTCAGATCTACAGCAACTTCATACATTTCAACACTTATGCAAAAATGCCCTGGAACTTCCCAAACTATGCAGATCCGATATATCCGAGTCACTTTTCAACGTTTAACCTATATCAGCAGAAATTGACACAAGAAAACTGCTTTTCTTCGGAAGACTCTTCCGCTTGGATTACGATGCCCTGCCGAAAAAAATCTTTCTCACTCGATTGATGTCCTTTATGCTAGTTTTGTCGGACAACGCAGTACAGTTAAGGCGGTCAATAAAAATATGGGCAAATTTTTGTGATGAAAACACGTATACTTTAGTTAAACTGACATGTCCTTTTTAAAATCAATAACAGTCACTCAAATGCAATATATTTTTAAAATATATATATAACAGTACAATATTTTATGTTCATAGTGGTCACGTGATATGGCAGTCGCATGGTACAAGCAGATGTATTTGTGGTTTTGAGGTCATCTAAAAAATTCAATATTGCAAGGGCATAATCATGTCAAAATTCACAACTGAATTATGAAATAACTTGATGTTATATCGTAGATTTTGAAAAACGGTGCGAACTTTTTAAGATAAGAATATTTGTTAGTAGAAACCGTAATCTATAATGTTGAATAATTTTGAAGGTCACAGGGTTAATTTCATTAAAAAATAATTAATTTGTAAGATTTTACAAGGATCGTAGAAGTTTTTAAGTTACATAGCATATTTCAAATTCACATGTAAAAGTTTGTCGGGATCAGGTAAGTGTATGCCCTTGCAATTAAGTGATTTATTTAGGTACTCAGATTTTAGATATACGATATTTTATACAAAACCGAGGTGGCTTCTTTATACGATGCATACTTTTAACAAAATGAAAATAAGACTTTATAGGTAGCATTCTACTAATAATAATTTTTAACAAAATATTCATTTATACTTTTCCGTTAATGTATGACATTTATTTTTCTTCGCTATAAAACTGCACGATAGCCTTCAATGATTTAACTTAATGCGTCATTTTGAAGCATATGACGTCATATTTTGTAGTACAGCGAGAATGACATCTCGCTTATTTTTCAGTGTGTACGATATAACGGACATCAAAATTGTAAGTAATAGCATTTGTTGTTTTTAATTAAAAGATTAGTATAAGTTAATTTTACTAATAAATAGATTAATAAGTACTTTCGAGGTTTGTAATATACTGTGATGTCATAATGCACATTTCCCGTACTTTTTGTCTGAACGGAGTTTATTGACAGCCTTAACTGTGCTGCGAAGCAAAAAGGATTTATCCCGGACATCATAACAATCCTTCATCTTTATGACCTTGCAGACTACTTACAAAATTGGCTGTTTAATGGTACTTTCCCAACCAAAGACTCCTGGAAAAAATTGTCAGACAAACTGTGAAATCGTCTCATTACAGAGATCGAGAGAGACGCATATCCTATGATTCAGACTTTTCCTTCAACCGAGAATTTTTTTCCAGGTTTATACCTTCATCTTTACGGAAATTACCATCAACTTGGTAAATTTACTGCCAAATTGTGTTCAAATATGCATTGTAATTATCATGAATATATATATATATATATATATATATATATATATATATATATATATATATATATATATTTATATATATATATATATATATATATATATATATATATATATCTGTGTGTTGTGTAATCGTGCATTCAGGGATGTCTTCAGTCACTGCTCATGTACGTGTCCAGTTACTTCCGATCTTCGTAATAGGTGGTGGAGCGTAATTATTAATTTTTTTGATATTCCACTATTTGCAGAAAAAAAGTGTTCTCTCTGAAGATAACCTATATATGAGTCTTATTGGTCGCCATACATCTACTCCGCTGGACAAGTCACTCCATGAGTCCTTTTACCTGGCCAATTTTCGTTTAGTGCGTTCATGTGCCGCCCGATACTTACGAGCCCTCCGTTCAAGTGCAATGTGAGCTCATAACTCCCAGTTTTGACGAAATTTTCGTGAAAATTGTGCAGTATACAATCGTGTATATTTTATATATATATGTTTTTGTTAGTCATCTTTTCTTTTCTTTTCACCCTTTTCCTTATTATTTGGTGTTTTCTGAACATTTATAACTTGTATGTATCTTCATTATCTCCTTAAGGAGGAAATAAAGTATGAATGAATGAATAAACCCAACGACCTTATTTAACAAAAGGTCGTTGGGTTTATTCATTCATTCATACTTTATTTCCTCCTTAGTCTTACTTAGTCAGACTACTTACAAAATTGGCTGTTTAATGGTACTTTCCCAACCAAAGACAACCGAGAATTTTTTTCCAGGTTTATACCTTCATCTTTACGGAAATTACCATCAACTTGGTAAATTTATTGCCAAATTGTGTTCAAATATGCATTGTAATTATCATGAATATTTATATATATATATATATATATATATATATATATATATATATATATATATATATATATATATATATATATATATATATATATATATATATATCTGTGTGTTGTGTAATCGTGCATTCAGGGATGTCTTCAGTCACTGCTCATGTACGTGTCCAGTTCCTAGTCAGAATACAATGTACTGTGTATTCTGACTAGGACACACAATCGTGGGTAATCTGTATAACAAAAAATGGGTTTACTATATCAAAAGAGTGGGTTTCATGCGTTTCAATTTGTGAGATTTAGTTTGGTAATGCTAAAAACAAACTATATCGAGTAAATATAAACGGTGCCATATGTACTATGAATAGTATATATAACGGTCTATACATGAAAAGAAATATAACAAAGTTCCATTATTAAACTAACAATTACTGTTCTTATGATTTTGATAATTTAACAGCATTTATAAAATTAAAAGAAATGTAAGTAGACTACTTAGACTCCTAAAATTCGCATTTTAAGTTTACGTGCAATTAAGAAGAATAGATGGTAGTGGCCATTTTTTCTCTCTGTTTATCTTTCTGATACTAAGACATTTTTTATGTATAAAAGTTTTCCAATTCTAAACTTTAAAAAATATAATTGGATTTTTCCTTTCCTATATAATTATGTTTACGTTTAAAAATCATATTTATACTTGTAGATTTAATGGTTGTTAAACCTCCATTCCCCATATTTTAGTAATAATAGTGTAAGTTTCCTCATGCATCTGTAATTTGAATGTGTCGATGTGAATAAAACTCTCTAAGCGACACATCGAATCTTAACGGTTTAACGTTTACTTATACATGTACATGTACTGTGGTTTCATAATATTAGCTAATTACAAAGTTTTCGTGAATGTTGTTAATAATATTGTAAGTTTCCTCATGCATCTGTAATTTGAAAGTGTCGATGTGAGTAAAACTCTCTAAGCGACACATCGAATCTTAGCGGATTAACGTTTACTTATACATGTACTGTGGTTTCACAGTATAAGCTAACAACAAAATTTTCGTGAATTTATTTGTTAAGTTGATTCAAATATTCTACAGCTCATTGATGTGCACTGTAGTAACTCGAAATGAAATAACAACGCAAAATGTAATTAACCTCCTTTATAACATTTTGCGTTACTTCATTCTGCGTCGGTGTCAATGCAGAATGTAGAGGTTCATTACACTTCGTGTCGCTACGGTGCACTATCTGAAAACAAATTGTATTTATAGTATCACTGGCCAACAATTAACGAATTCTTGAAACCCAATCCCTAAATGCATGACCTCTTGACAATAAAAATAATATTAACGTTGTTGTCATGACGAACAATATTTGCAGACGTAAATGTAGATTTAGAGTTACATTAAAGGGAAATGTCATCTTTTGAGCGATGAAATTTTCACTACATATAGAGAAAGTTCAGGACATGTCACGAAATGACTTAAAACAATGCTTAATTAGAAAATTCACTGTCTTCCACAAAGCATGTAGGTGAAAATACGCATGTAAACATTACTCAATCATTGCTTGCTCTGTAAAGAGTAGGTGGGGGTAATGGTTGATATCCGGGCCCTCCCCTCCGAAGATTTAAAACTATGAACTTTCATAACCCTTAAAAAATAACGCATGGTGCTCATTACAGTGTTTTTGTTGTACCTCCAGTCCTAAAAAGGAATCATGTTTTGAGCTTCAAAACACTTCCGTGCACAACAATTCAAAGCACTTTAACGGCCTTTCATATCGTAATAATGAGTTATCGGCCAAGAAAAGAAAGACAACCCCGTTATTGTCCGGAAGAGTTTTTGTATGAACGTGTTCAGTCTATCTTGATGTTTTGATTTTTTTACGACCTTGCTGCTCTGACTCATTTTTATATTTAAAAAATGTAAGGACAACCGTTTTATTCTTAATATTTGTGTCATAGCAAATTTATCTCGTAATTTTTACTTGCAATTTATATTTGATTTTTTACATCTACTAAGTATGATTCTTTAGACTTTTACGGAAATTAATAACAATTTACAGCTTTATAGAATCTGACAGGACTAAAATCTACCCGATCCAGTTCTTAAAGATTTATCGATTGGTCGAAACCTTCGGTCACGTTGATTTTAGACTCCAAAAAGTAATCATTAGCATGTCAGACTCAAATTCTCATACAACGATTTGGCAGTTTCTTTTATCTAACGCACTTATTTACACTAACAATGATTTAATTAGTGCTACTTTTTAGGATCAATTAATTGGTTTGGTAAAAGTAATCTTTAGATATAGGCAATAAACTTCTTACAACGGAAAATATTGCAGAAAAAAAAATAGCATAACCTGCTAACGCGCGGTATGTAATCTTTTGCAATATTGCTTCATGTTCCTTCATGTCCTGCATGAATAACCAAAGATTTATTGTTTAGATGGTACATGATGCCTTTGCTGTACGCTGTTTAAAAGTTTTCTATTTTTGTCCTCCTTTCAGAAGTCACCTCTGTTAATAAAAATTATGGTAGGCAAGTAATTGTGGCTATCATTTCTAAACTGAAATGCAACAAACACTTGCAATAGATAAATTAATCAGGGCTGCGTTTTACAAAAGAATTTACGACAAAGTCGTAATTTAGTTTAGTTTCATAGAATGATCCCTAACGTATAAAATGTATACAAAATAATTTGTATAAAATACTATCCAGTTCTTGTAAGTATGGTTTATTAGTAACAAGTTAAATGAGTTGGTAGCTTATTATTAATGAGATTTTATAAATTTTGTCGACACCAAATTCAGTGGTCATTATGTATAAAGTGAATAATAAATTTAAAAATATGGAAATCCGACAGCAACTTTTGATTACCAATTTGGTGCGTTTCCATCGTGTGATTCAATGACTCGAGTTTAAAATTAATTTCACTGCGGGTATCATAACTGAGTTGGAGAACTATAATGTAGCCACTAGATAAAAACGATAGGAGAAATGGTGTTTCTACTGCATTAAACTAAGTTTACATGAGGTTAATGTTTGTTGTGAAAATGGGAAAAGTCATTTAGAGGCCCGGATTGGAGAATACTACATTGTTGTCATCATGTACAAAAATTAGTTTGATATACCGGTATACTCCTTAGAGTAGAGAAATCTTTTTCTCAAATAAAATAAAACCATTTATTTAAATCTTATTCATCTTAAAGGTTTAAGTTACTGATACATGCAGGCTTATCATTAAGTATATAGTTTAATCTTTTTTTTTACGGCAAAATACAATTCAAAAAATACAGCTAGCTCTTGCGTGGCATGTACTGCTTAAAGTTTCAACTACCTGTCGGGGATAGACAACTCATTGGATAAAAAATAAATATCATCAGAAGACATGAAAGATCCTATAAATATCATAATTATCTATCTTCTGCTAACATTGAATCAGCTAAAGAAAGATAACTTCTGTCTACCACACATTACATACCGTGGTATGAAAATTACAGTATATGCATATATTATGAAAATCAAACATATAGCTTTACTGTTGCAAATGAATTAAGCAGTGATAACTATTTATACAACTATTTATACAACGGCAACATTCAAAGATAAAATGGGCTACCTTATGATAAATTAATAAAAAGCAAAATATTCTTTCATGTTAATAAAAATAACTCCTTATGAAAGTAAATTAAAAAAACCCAATAGAAATGATTAATAAGCACATAAAAAATGAGAGAAAACTTACTCCCCTCACTCACACACACACACACAATAGTACACATAAAAAATAAAACAAAAAATCCACAACAAACAATCAAAACTAAATAACAATGAGAATAACAAAACACATCCTCCCCTACACTCCTTCAAATTATAAACCCCACAAAATCCGCAATCAGCACTTTTGTAAAGAAGTATTTGAATACGTTAAGTATCCTCTTTGTTGTTTAAGTAGCCTTCACGAGAAGGATCTATTTCTACTACATACTCTTCCTGATCATCCATTCTTAAGTACAGAACGAGTAAGAGGACACTGCCACCGGGGACATGGAGAATAAAATTATTTAGGTATAACACTGTCTGAACGATACTCGGAGACATTTTTTCCTAACACAGTGAAGATGAAGTTAGTGTTTCCAGAAACATCACCGTTTTTGTAATGTATTCAGAATACTGTACGCAGGGTTATTTTCGGCCCTTGTAATTTTCGCTATTATACACCTGCAAACAATTTTGCCCCATCTTGAATTTGCCCTGGCACATTTGTATTTAAAAAAGATTAATCTAAAACATTGGAATTTGCCCGATCTTAAATTCGCCATCAGACAACGAGGGCAAAAGTTGCAAAAATAGAACCGAGGCGGATATTTCTCAGTATACAGTATTTTGATGGAATATCTTTGTCTTCTGTCTTCGTTTTAATCTTCAAAACCATATTGCAATTCCGTATATCTACTGATTAAATGATATGATATTTCAGAAAGTACTTTAGAAGTTATGCTGTAGGAGAGACTTAAGGAAATCTATTTAGATGGTATGGGACACTCCATATTGTGACGTACTGCGTATGGAAATAAACAATGAAATATAGTATAATTTTATTAGTGTTTTTGGGAGTTGATTTTAATCAACTCTCCTATGCACTCACCCGGCAAAGCGAAAGTGAAACAGTGTTGTGGACCTAAGCACAAATCAATTATACCACTGACAACACTTAGTTCTTGAAAATAATCGATAAATTCGATGCTATGTATTCTGAAGCACTGTTTTCAAGAAAACTTATTTATATATACCATGAAAATAGTGAGATTTAAAATTGTACTAACAGTTTTGATATTTTTAAAGTCGTATGTATTCCAACGCTAGAGTTTAATGTAGTCTCGTTCAACCAGACGCTTGACTGTCTCTGTTAATATCCGACAAAACAGAGTCTCTCTTGCTTGTCGGAGATATACGGAGACAGCCGAGCGTTTGGCTAAACAAGACAAGAGTTCAATCTTGCCTGAATCCATGCAATTTCTAAGAAATATTTCGATTACTGATACTACTTGCGATGCAAAATCAGATATCGTTGATTTTGATTAAATGATAATTGATAAAATCAACTCAAAACTTCAGTACTTTGATTTTTAATTGTTACCTAACAATATGAGCTTCTGATATGTAACTCATGAGTTCGAATCTCGTTTGAGCTTGAATATTTTAACCTTACATTTTTAAATTATATTATTTGTTCAAATATCGTAAAAAATGAAAATTCTAAACAGGTGAAAGTATTTTGATTATAATGACATTGTATTCACCTTAATTTCGTCAGGTGTCCAATATCAAATTAATTAAACTTCACTGGGGAATAGTATGTAATAATGTAACAAAAATTTTATTGGAATGAGTGAATGCTTATACTACATTCCACAGACGATCGTTGAATAAGTGTTTACCAAAATAGTAAACGATCGTTTTTTCTGAAAAACAAAATTAGCTGTGACATCGTTAATTTCTTTCTTATATTCAAGTTTATGCTCATATTAATCTCTTTTCGAGATAGTAAAATTATTCACGAGACATTGTTCTTAAACAAACTGTGGATGTTTTTTTTTACAGGATATATCCGAAGGTTATTTACTAAAGACAATTATTGTACCAAATATCATTAGCTATATTTACTTTACTTTAGAAAATCAAGTTACATGAAAGACGTTGATTATCTATAAATTTACGAATAGTCTCTACGCTCAATATAAAATTGTTTTATAACAACTCACATAACGAACTTTTGACCGTATCAAAATATAGGCCTAAATATGGGAACACGAAGTAATCACTACAAAATCCTCCTTACTTATACCTGTTTAAAAACTGATTATGTTGTTTCTGGGTCTTACACTGTTTTAAAAAAAAGAGTGAAAAATGGCCAACAAATGTCATTAACCATGGCTATAATTATCTTATAATAAGGGTCTAGGCAATACATTTGTATAAGTTAATATCATGTTTATTTCCCAATAAGTAGATTTTTTATGAGCATTCATTTGATTATATAATGTGCTTATGAATACATTTGTTTAATCACTAAGTCTGTGAATGCAGATTAACAAGTAGAACAGGAAACACTTTCTTATTGGTACAAGTGATAATTGAGGCAATTAATCCGCTGGAATGAGTGGGACGATAGGAAGTTTTCACTCACAATTGAATTTTTTTTTTGTGATGACGGAAAAACAAAGGCCATCCAAAACAATGAGAGCTTCATGTACGTGTACAATAGAAGACACGGAATGGCCTCATATAATTGTTTTCTTCAATCTAAAATTCAATGCACGCGATCCTCCCCAACGACCCCAAGTCTATTTTCCATACAGAATTGTAACGGATCCTTTCCACTCCCATTAAATACTAAACAATAGTATGCTATTTATAATAACGCTATTTGTATCACATTATAATTATACACCCCATCCACCAATTGTGATTCGAGGTTTTGGTTTTTTCAGCGGCTTTTAATTTGTAAAATCTAAAAGTACAGGTTAAAGAAAAAAAAACCAATTTCTAAATTTAACGCATTAATGACCTTAGTAAAAGTTTTAAAACAAATTTACTATTGCATATATTTTACAATGACAAAAAAGCTATAAATAGTTTAAATAAGCAACCTGTTAAAATTTACAAGTTTTGATTTAATATTGAGTTAATTGAGTGAATGATAAAAAACAAAAGATGATTTAATAGAGGAAAAACTGAAATATATTACGCATTAATTGTTTCTCGTAGAGCAACACTCCTTTCTTGATTCATCTTTTTGACTAAAATACCCTCCAAAATATTAACATTGACCTATAATATTCTACTAGGCAGCCTAAATACTAGTAGATGTCGAAAGACCAACATATTACGTACAAACATTTAAATAACATACGACTAGTCATACTAACGCAGTAAGAAAATCTGTCAAATTAAGCACACCCCTTCTCCAAAACATTCTCGAGAAGGAAGTATTTGAGACGTGAAGTATCCTCTTGATTGTAGCTGCTGAAGTCTCCACATTTTATAACATCATAACGATATACTCTTCCTGATTATCTAGTCTTCAGTTCATTTGAAAACAGAAAGCAGAGAAGACATTCTAACATGGAGGGTGAAACCATTCAAGACCTCCTGTCTAAGCGATATTCGGATAGACTTATCCCAAACACTGTGATTCACCTTACTGAAGGTGCCATTGGTATATTCGGAAATATAATTGTTCTTGTAATGTACTCCAGATATATTGCTGACAAGAACGGGACAAGGTACTTTATCCCTGTTCTAGCTGTGGTTAACCTCATGGGATGTCTGTCAAACGTGGTCCAATTTCAGCTGGACAACACTATGCGATACACCTACCCTGACGTCCATCTCTGCAAAACTCTTTTTTTCTTGATGATAATGTCTGGTGGACTCTCCGCTCATCTTATTTTCGCTATTTCTCTGCAGAGATACTTGATGATTTGCCGTCCGTTTGGTCAGCAGATGACACGAAAGTACTGCAGGCTCGCTTTTGTGATTTTTGTTCTTTTCTCGTTTGGATATGCCGCTCCTGTGTTAAAGTTTGGAGGATTTAATGAAATAAAAATATGGCTAAAGAGAAAATCTGGCAATGTGAATCGGACTTTCTCTTTTACTATAGGGAGTTGTCATTTCGATGATGGTTCGCACGGACCTAGAGTTATGGTTCCTTACTTCGGAACATTGTTGGTACTTTCGTTTATTAATATCATTGCGACTTCCGGTTTATACATACCCGTGACCAAAACTATCTATAGGACACTCTCATCAAACAAGAATCATGGAAACAGAGTCAGTCGAATGTTGGATGGAGATACACCGATATCCTCAAAAGACACACACAGTACTAGTGTTGAAAAAATCAAAATGTCAGAAATTCCTCAACAAAGCCAAAATACAAAGTCAAAATGCTCTGGAACTGAAATAAAAGCTGGACCTGGTATAAAATCCGCACTGCAGGAAACGGACCGAGAACAGAAGGCTCGTAAAAGAATAAGCGTCATGTTTCTTATCATCATAATTGTCTACGTAGTTTCGTATCTGACGTCACTAGCCACACAAGTCTATGAATTCCTATCCACAGAACGTATGTCAGGTTACCGATTGCACATCCGTATGTTTTGTCTTCGTTTAAACCTTCTAAACCACATAGCAAATCCGTATATCTACTGGTTTTACGACGTCAAATTTCGAAAAGAACTTCAGAAGTTATGTTGTAAGAGACATTAAGTGAGGCATGTGTAAGACAAGAGAGGCTATCATAATGAATGAACGAAATAAAAGCAAACCCCAATCCTATATTCATATTATTTGCGAGTTAAGGTGATATATTTTATTTCGGTTTATTTATTAGCGCTGTTTCTCGGTTGGGAATGAATTTTCTGAGTTTTCTGCTTTAAGGTACATTTGCTTATAAATAAGAATCCGTTGTATGGATTGGATATGACGAATGGCAAACTTTGATAACTTTAAAGAAAAAAGAATTCAAAAATCAAAATTCTTCTACTGAAAAACATTTCCCAAAACAATTTAATTGTATTTGATTCATTTCTAAGTTGATAACGTTGGAAAATTTTGCGAAGAGTTGCGAGTATTTCCGTATAGAGAAAATATTTAAACAATTCACATTATGAATCTCCGTAAGAAATGTACTTTTGTTCACGTGAGTTATTTTAGGTAAAATCGTATCTCGATTTCAATTGTACTTCATTAAAAGGTGTGTATATTCTGGACAAATTTCGTCAAAGGAGTTACGAAAACAGTCACCATGGACATATTATTACAACATCTCTTAATATTTTTTGTGAGTTTCTTTAAAAAAAACATTTAAAGTGACACTACAGCTCATTTTGCACAAATTTCATAAAATGGCAGTTTTCTCGTTACCTAAAGGAATTTTCATGCAAAGTTCTAAGTATGAACTTTGCAAAAATTACGCTATGTGAAACTAAAAATTCTCAATTTATCACTAAAACGAATAATTTTAGACGGACCATAGAGTTAACATTGTCAGTCCAGTCTTTCGTTCAGCAGCACATGCGCATCGATTGTAAGCATTTCAGTAAGAGGGTTAGAGGACCACGAATTTCGACAGATTTGGCTAAAAAGTGAATCTTCTTATCTCGTTAATACGCAATTGTATTATAAGAATATGTTAACATCTAGATGCGCAGAGGATTATAATTTCCTTTCTTCGCAAAGTGCCTCATTTCATATGATATGATATAAAATCTGAATTTCGAAACATCTTTGACACGCAGTAGAGAGCTTATTATTGCAGTAAAGAAAATCAAACTTTCAATACATGCACAGCTTTTTTTTAAAAATTTAATTGTGTTAATAAATGACCAAGATTATGAAAATAAGCTGTAGTGTATCTTTAAAGAAAACCGAGTTAGAACAGTTTGCATATATCTATTTTTTCATTTTTGCTGCTGCATTCTATCATTTCATTGTAAAGGTTAAATATGCTATTTTGACATATCTTTAGAGTAAAGATTTGTGAGAACATCCCCAATTTTTAACCTGAGGAGAGTGGACATAAACAAAATAAGGTCTGGTGTTAATAATCTTTAGCTCTGAGATAATATAACATTTAAAGTTGTTTAGTATTTTTCATTGTCTAGAATTTTCTTAATGAACAAATAAATTTCTTTGTTGATGATTTTGACTTAACTTTTCGTCACATCTGAGTTAACTGAATGACAGAGATTCATTCTGTGATGTCGATACAGCAAGTAAAAATATTAAATACACAGTCTTACAGGGTCGAATTATTTCGAGGCAATTTTACACTAGAACACTGAATATTCTGTCTTTTTAAGGTATTTGATTTATAATGAAGAGAAATTGAACACTTTTTCATCATTTTAATTCAGTTGTATACGTGTTCCTAAATAACAAACCAAAATCCCATCATTTCGCACTTTAAATGTCTTTGAAGAGTTAATTGTATTTGGTGAAAGAGGAATTAATTTCGTCAATATGTCTGCGGTAAATGATTTATTTATTTCATACTTTGATAAAGAGAGAGTTTATGGATATATATTTACCAGGAGATTTAATGAATTTCTGATTAATTTCTACAATATCTCGAAAACACAACTGCCTCCCATAGTCTTCAATATTAAATTTGAGGTGCAATTACTTGGACAGTAATCAAAATTTTGTGAATTCCTTTGGTGGAGTATTTTTTTTAATTTGAAAACACTTTCAAAATCCTACCATCGGACCGTGAATTAACTACTTACAAAATATGGCCGTAATCCATTGAGTACTTTACGAGGACTAATCGCGATCGTTTTTAGGCTGTATTATTCCCTACAGACAAAAAAGCTCTGTAAACATATATACAGAAAAAGTTCAAGTTTTATAGTTTTAATGTTTGGAATTTTTCTTCCAAAAAGAAAAGTACGCTTTTACAATGTCAGAGTTAATACTCATTGTGACGTCATACTTTGAATTCTACTACATCACATTGATTTCACTGGATATATGTGGTGTGTGATTCTGAATATGAATTTTATAAAAAAAACTATTTATATTTATATGAATTAACACATTATAAATCGTTTTATTTCTTTTCGTTTTATAAAAATTATCTCGTTTCATGGTGTAGGCATGAGAGAGTTATCGATCTTTATGTAAACAATTTTACATGAATTTTATGTTTTGGAAATTACTAAAAGGGTGTCACGTTAGGTTGATGTTGTATATATATATATATATATATATATATATATATATATATATATATATATATATATATATATATATATATATATATATATATGCCAAGGAAAGGGGAGTCCAAGGAATATTTTCGGTACTTTTATCATGCAAATTTAAGATTTCTTTAGTACCCTCAGTGCCGACTTTAGGATCACTCAGAGTTTCCCCAGTACCCTCAGTGCCGTCATTAGGGTCTCACGGGGTAAGTAATCTTTTTGCCGTGCCACACATGGCTTCCCCAGAGTTGTTTGATAGTTGATAGTCTCAGGGTTCTTTTATAAAGAAGTGAACCGTTATAAAAGTAGGGTTTTAAAACGCAAATCTATCGAGGAAAACAGGGAGTGCCTCCATCTTCATGGATCATGGGTGAAGAGCAGGATAAAACCCTTAGTGCTCTGAAAGAAAAGCTAAACACAGTTCCGATTGTTGCCTACCAATAAGTCACCCCATACTAATACCAGCATTAAAGAGCTGGTAGCGGACATGTATAAAGGTAAGACAGAACCAAGACAGTGATTATAAATGCAAGTCAGAGGAGAATTTTTCGGTACAATAACTTGGGTATCTGGCTTTGAAGTGGTCTGTGAAGATTTTTGATTCATAAGCAGGAGCTGAGGTTGCTGTTAACGACGCAAATAATTGGTACCGGCAGCACTCCTAGCATTAAAACGATCCCTGCAAATAAAAAAAACACGTCCCGTTAATTTAGTCAAAAGATTATATGACTTTAGTTTAGTTAAACAAATATTCATCTTTTGTTTGTTACGTCATTTTTTTTGTTTCGTTAAACTCCGCCTTCATAGGATATTTTATGCGTAACAACTTTGTTATATTTTACGTAAACTTGGGTACACATGTGTATCACAGCCAGGGTTTGAATTATTTGTGACCGGGTTTACTAGGCGATGCCTTTCCTAGGAGTGTATTACTATTTTTAAAGATAATGATAATTAATTTTATGACCTGTACCAACTTTAAAATATTTTTTGCAAAACTTTTTGCTATTTCACATTCGCAACAACATCGAACTGTTTAAATTTCAAATGTTGTTTAATGACATTACTGAGACAATGAGCCAATTATACTTTCATGCTAAATACTAAAATCTGATTGGTTTTGACTCAGTTCATAATCCGTGCTATTGCCCTAAGCGTTAGTAAAACAATAGCATGCAACGAATAACACAACGGATTGTTACATGCGCGTAGAGTATGCGCGTACGGTTTGACGTAAAATTCACGGTTCGTCTTTTTACCCCAATGAACCCCAATGATACCCAAATAGTCCTTATTGATTCCCAAATATACCTAATGATACACCTATGATACCAAATGATATCCCAATGAACCCTAATGATACCCTAATGAACTTTGAAATACCCCAATGATGCTAAATATCAGCATATATAAAAGATATTCAGCGCAAGCGTGTGAATAAACATTGTTTATACATTAATATCATTGTTTTTTCCCTTTCTTTGTTCATTCTTGACCGAACGTTTTCTAAATTCTATTATTTTTAATCTATTCTCTAAAATAAAACTAAAAAACTAAAACCATAGCTAAATATTTAGAGGAGCGGGTAGAAATCTATGATTTTTGTTACTGCCCCAAATAAGAAATTAAAGACTGTTTTTAAAAAGCAATTGGGGAGAGAGGGGTTCTCCCATTCAACTTTCCCGTTTTCTGCATTCATCATTTATTCGTATAGGCGTAGAACACAATACATTCATTGCTTACAATTTAGTATAAGTATTAGCTTATATGATATAAGTATTAACTACCAATCTGTCATGGTATAAAAATGAAATTAAAATATGCTCCCCTATGCGTATTTATTTGCATACTTTAAACCAAAGTTGCTAGATCCAAAGTATCAGCCCGATTCTAAAATCGCCTTACATTTTCTGTCATTATGTTAATTAGTCAAGACCTTGCGACAATGGCGCCCACGTTGATTTTGAGGAACCAGGATTCAGAACTAGATACGAGGACGGAGACTAACGCCCAGTGAAGTTGCTGACAGTTCTATATTTTGGTAGGCCTACCGATACAAGAAGCACTACCAAGAGTGGTACTTGGAATTCCACCCGAGATTGGTTCATTCATTGCTGAATAACCGGCAAAACTCATACGAAAAAAAATTATTTGTGAAATTTTCACTAAAGTATGCAGTATTTCGTTTTGAAACACCGCCGAAACCATCTCTAACAGTCGGCCTTTCACCTGTTCTTGTTTACCAGGAAGTCTTCTCTTCGTCTTTGCTGGTGCTGATGTGGACGTAGAACTACGTGCTAGTGGTGTTTCCTCAGATTCAGAGACACAACTACCCTGTGGACAAGTGATTTGTTACATTTGAAAATGAACAATGAAATTAATTTATCTCTCATTTATGAATATGATACTTTACTTGATATTACTTTTAAAAAAGATTTTGTTGATTTCGTATTCCTTATATCTAACCTCTTTATCTGGACAACAGATGTTATCTAAGTCGCCATGTAAAACCACATCATCATCGAATTTGTTGCCAATGCTATGAATTTGCTGTGGAATCACTGAGGAAACTGCTGACTGAAGGCTGTGTCAGAGATCATAAGTAGGGGATAGCTTGTGATAAAGAGATAGTGTACGTGTAATACATGTACTCAATGCTAATAGTTGTGCATAACCCATGCTCATCATATTTTAACAAATATATACTTAGCATGTTTATCAGAAGGGTACTGCACTTTAAAATTATCTAAAAAGAATATACTATTATTTTTCGCAGTGATTGCCAAAAAATTACTGCTTGTAGTTTTGATTTACTCCAGTTAGAACAAAATGCATTAATTTCAAAAGTTTTATTTATTTTTCATTTTCAAAAAATCTAAGAAGATGAAATAAAAAAGAGATTTGCATCCAGATTCTTGTTTCACAACCGATCGCTGACATAACCTTTAGTTCTCAGTGTTATGCATTTAACTAGCGTTTGAAATAAAGTTTATTACCACTAAGCGAGATACAGAACGCAAAAAAGAAAGTTTACAGGAAAACGCACGATTTTGCACGTACTCAGGTGCAACTTTGGGCTGATCAAGATAAGAAAACCTGAATAGATAATCGACAAACCGAGAATTTATTTGTCTATACATGTATATATAAATTCAGCCCGGGAAAAGGTCTATGATTGTTGTTGTCGCCTGGTGACAGCTTTCTCAATATACATGTAAGAGTCAAAACGACGCGTTTACTCAAATAAAAATGAAAAAAAAAATTGTAAAAAGATATCAATAGATAATATTTATAACGGTTCATATTGACGCCAACTTAGAGGGTACAAATTAGCTGCATGTCTTTAGCTCTCAAACTGAAAAAAAATCCGATTTTTTTTCAAAATCCAATTTTGAAATTTCTGTTTAGTGATCATAGTGTCCTTTCTGACATAAATTATCTTTTAAAATAATATTTGCAATATGACTACCTTGTTGTCATGTACAAATTTTGAATCGCAATAATCAAAATTTTTGTAAAGAACAATAGAAACACATGGAAAATATGCATTTTTCGATAATTATTCTGTGTCTCTAAAAAATTACATTATTTAATCACATTTTATAACTCAAGAAAACCCCTACGCTGTAGAAAGCGATGTTGGCATATTTGCATTCGGTTATAATGTTAGTGGGACCAATTTCATTCAAACAAATGGTGTGGGGCTCTGTTTTCTCATCAAAGTTTATTAAACTGTATGAAGGAATTCGATGACTATGTTTGGCCACCAAGCTTTGATTCCTGCATAGAACTGATCTCAAAGCTTTTTCATTAGGTATACGTTTATTTTCTTTGTTTGTTTTCATGAATATGTATAAACCTTGTCTATATTTTTCTAGGAATGGAATTTTGTTTTTGTTTTTTGTTTTGTTTCTTTTTTTGTGGGGAGGGGGGGGGGGTTCAATTTATAACTATCGGTAATTTAATTTCTCCACGGGGAAAAGTGTCAGACCCACACATCCCCTCCTAGATCTGATCAAGATATGAATACTTTGATACTACATTCAGCATTTTTTTATTCCACTGAATTAAAGTACATGTGTAATACAAAGCCTTGTTTGTAGATTTCATATGATTAAAACCAAAATTTAAAATGAGTAGCCATTTCCTGATGTTCTAGACAATTCAAAAATTCATTCATTAAATATTGGGGAATAGATAATACCTCCTCAGCCTGGCCAAGGAGCCCGGCTAAAAATTGCTTGTTGAAACAATAAAACAAGCAGTAAAGGATCTTTGCTATGTATACTTTTAAGTTTTATCTGTAATTTATTGTGCATTATTTTCTCGAACATTTAAAACAAAACTCAATGGATGTAAATTCAAAGTTATGAAATAAAATGCTGTTAGAGGTACATTATATATGTTCCACAACTTACAAGGTTGTAAATTTTGAAGTTTGACACTGCCCGACCAAAAAGTACTTACACAGTTACATAAAACCATAAATGCAATTTTACCCTCCATATTCGCTTACTCCTTGGTATTAAGTCCATTTGTCAAGTTCATCTTTGTCATTCAAAGAGACGCAGTAATTTTTTTTATATGTACAGACATATTTCACCGAAATCAAATTCAATCTCGTTTTCATAAAAAATGAAAAAAATCGGTTTGGTTTTTTTTAATTTATCATATTTAAAAGTAAGTTTTTTTCCGCAGCATTTTCAGCTCCAAGAAATATCAACAAATTTTTTTTTTTTGCTTCAAACACTTCATGTTTAAAAAGAATACTCGAATAAGAATGCCAGGTCGGTTTGCTTGTAAGTCAAACGCGGAAAAGATCAAAACCTTTCAATTTCGAAAAGTAGAGTAAAAAAAAGTGAATCGTTGTATGTCACAAGTGTGAGTTTATTTCGCTAGAATCATAAAATAATGAAAGAAAAATCCTATATCAAAGTATTGAATCGGTATCTTTTTTTAATACCACACTACACTATTCCTAATGTAAAGCTAAATTAAATGTTTTTGTACAATCCAAATGAATATAGTTTTTCTGTCCTTAAGAGAATATTTCCGACAAAATTTCGATAAAAAATGGCTTATAGTGTTAAGAAGAGAACAATGTGTTTCTAATTTTCAATTTTACGTCGAAAAAATATTTTGATCTATCTGGAAACAGAATTTGAATAATCTTTACGGCATTATCTACATGTATCGTATTGTGATCGTTGCAACTCTATCTTTAAACCCTTGTATAGAATATATCTGGTAAACAGTCAAATTATGAATATTTGCTGTCAGCAATAAGCGTCTTTTTAATAATGAAACAACATCCCAAGAATGAAAACAACATGAGGCATAAGCATGGTATAAAACACAATATTCATCATCACGGAACGATTAATGTATTTGCATATCACGTGGGTTTTCAAGTTAAATACCATTGCGTGCAGTTTATCGAACATTTTGGACGTATTATTTCGTGAGAAAACAAACTTTTTGAATGTTTCTCATAAGAACACTTTTCAGCTAGAAAAAAAATACAAATGGAATCCAAGGTATTTTTCTTTTCTTACATTATGAGCTAATTATATTAAATGTACCTTGTTATTTATAGAGTTTAGTTTGTTTTCTTACTACTAATAACCTTCTAGGTTTTTGTAACTTCAATTTATTAAATAATTATATTAACAGATAATATGAATGAACTATTGCTAAAAAAAAAGAAGTAAAAAAAACGTGTTTGTCCAAATAGTTCGTGGTCTAATTACATGTATATTTTAGTCAAAAGCGACACTATCTTCAAAAAAGCGTTGCAGTATTTTAAAGCTATACACGCTATTATATATATAAAAGTGTCACTTTTGAATGGCGGTTGGACCGCATGTTTCTTTTACCAATAAAAGTTACTGAATCTGATCACGTAACTAGGACATTTTAATGATAAGAAAAAGAAATTAAATATTAACTACTTTTCAACTAAAGATAATGATGTTTTGACATGTTTTACAAAGAACTGTAAATATTCATATCTAAAAACTTAATTACGAAGTTTTGACAACTTTTATACTGATTCATGCTTATTTTCCGTTACCCTTTAATGCTGTAAAATTCTAGTTACATTTTTGTGAAAACATTCAAAACCACTCTACTTTGATTTGGAATTTTATGACAAAAAATTCGGTATACAATATACCGTTTGAAATGACAAACACTCGTTATTGCATGAACTTTTAAGACAGTCATCGTATATTTGACATACATTTAAATCAAACCTCCGATTAGAAAAAATCTTAGACAAAATGTGCGAGATTATACAAATTAAGAACTTTTACATACATCTTTCATATGCCCATTTGTCCATTCTTTTGGGCAAAACAGTTGATATAAACTGCATTAATCATGGTTTTTAATGTCACAAACTTTTGTGGTAGTAATACCATTCCTGTTTAACTCCAAAAGTGTTCAATTGTATCCTGCGTGTTCGTGAGTGTATCAACTGATCTGCGTTGATTATTGTGCGTTATTGTGCCTGGTTTCGTTTTGAAACATTTTATTGCGGAATTCCAGAGTTAGTAAAATTTCGGAAACTGGGAGAAGTATATGAAACGAGACGCTATGCCTTTTGAAAAAAAAAGAATAATATTGATAATTGTTTGCTACCCTAAAGATCTACGACTCCGGACACATTTTGTTGGTTTCTAATTAAACAAAATTCAAACATAACATCTTTAGAAATAATAGAAATCGAACAAAGGAATTAAAAAAGGATGGGTGAATAGGAGGGTGAAAATTGCTCATTCGTATGATACAGTTACATTTTATTACCATAAAAATCTATTTGATGATATTATAGACTTTTACAAAAGAGCAACTTCTAGCTATATTAAATTTGAATAAAACACACAAAGAAAAGTAATTGCATGACCAGAACCCTCTTTCTACAATCGTTAAAAAAGTTTTATACGGTTACCTAAGGTCTGATGTTTTAACCACTGATATATTCTAGTCACAACAAATCGGTCAATTTAAAAGTTTTATGTGACTTTCGCCATGAGTTAACATACTTTCTTCTTTTCGTAAAACAATACAGATTAGGGGATATATACATTCCCCATTTAGTTTCAGTTTGTGATATACAGTGAACTTAGAGTGATACTTAATTTTGGAAATGTATAAATATTGTAGATTTATACATAGGTGTGAGAACAGATTATTTTTGTAAACAAATCACTTCTAATAACATACAGAATTAAAGAAATACTTTTTACAAATAGAGTATTTGAATTAGACTATTTACAAAAATTGTCTTTATTTACTAATTTTGAATCATAAATTTGTCTAATCAATGTTAAAAAAAGAGAGGGGTGTATACAAAAAGGGATAAAATATATCCATTGCCCGCCATACATTAAAATGTAACAATCATGCAAGGGCATTTTTAGTATTTTCTTCCACCAAATCTGATATTTGTTTCTATTCTATCAACATCATTTAAGGTCATCATAAATGCTTTGAAATATATTTGAACATAAAAAAAAAACTTACATCAAATTTATCTCTTTTTTTCGTATAATTAAGGTCTTCCGTTTCCAACGGAAGACCTTATTGTTTTTCTTCGGTTTTTTTTTCTCATTCTTCTCCTTTTTTTTTCTTACCGATTTTGTGTCAGCGATTACTCGAAAACTGTTTGATCGATTTTAATAAAATTTGCAGATCTTATTGACATTTGTTTAAACTTGATCGGAAATTTTTTTGGTTGATGACGTCATTTCCGTTTTTGAAATATCGACGTTTTCTTGATTTTCAGAGTGTCGGCTTGTCCAAGAGAGTTATCAAAAACTATAAAAGATATTAAGTTCAAAATTTCAGGAATGATAGACAAAAGATTGTAGATATGTAATAAGGCATTAATAAATTTCAGGCACAAAAGGCGCTAAAGCTCGGTAGGGCTCAAAAAATGAGATGAAAAAAGCGTTGTGATTTTGCTTGGTTTTCTTAGATTATCTTTTTTCTCACAAATATTTTGTTAAGACATGTAGAAGAACAAAAATTTATATTTACAAGATCTTTTGTTTGACACCTAGAAAAAGGGGCTGGCCCCTCAAATTAAGGACCTAGAACCCTTCAAAGTTTTTACTTTATAACTCAAAAGCGGTTAAGATTTCGATATGGCTGTCGCGGCAAAAGTTGTTCATTATGATCTTATTAATGTCGTTACAATAATATTTTGTTCGGGTATTGCGTAATATGAGTGTAAAAAGCCAGACTTGTTACCATGTATTTGTGTTTTATTTGGCAAATAAACGGGGTATTTGTGCGTATAACTGACATAAAGGGTACCGGTTTACACACGGAAAGTGTTTAAACATTTTAGTTATTTTCCACTGAAACACATTATGGATAAAAGAACTGTTTCTATGCAATGCATTTGAGTCGCATTTAAAATCTAGCTTTATACCGAACTGTGTATGTTAACAATTACGTATCCGATCCCTTGCCGCAGCCGAGGAAATAGGTCACGAATGGACTAGCGAGCGGTCTGCCGTTATCTAATACACAAGATTTGCGTCTTGCTGTAATGCACACATGGGTTTTTTTATGTAGCTGCAAACACAAAACTTCCGATTTTAATGATTTTAATAGTAAATAAAAAAGATTATACCTTTACCTAATACCATAGACAGTGTACTAGCTTGCATTCGGAAAGTGTTTAAACAGTTTAATTCTTTTCTAGGGAAATATATTATGTGTATAAAAATTGCTTCTATGCAATGTATTTGAGTCGCATTTTAAAATCTTGCTAGCTGTATTCCGAGCTTCATGTATGTAAACAATTATACGTATCCGATCCTTGCCCGTGGCCGAGAAAATAGGTCGCGGCTGGACTAGCGAGCGGTCTGCCGTTATCCAATACACAAGATATACGCATTGTTGTAATGCACACACGGGTTTATTTATGTAGCTGCAAACACAATGAATTCAGATTTTAACGATATTAAAGAGTAATTAAAGAAAAAAGACTATATTATTACCTACGAAGTATTGCTGTTTTGCTCTCGTAATTAAAAAAAAAAATAGATAGTATGGCTGTCATTGAAAAAAAGGCGTTCTTTGTGTTCTTGTCTATGTCATGAAACAGTTTTATTGTTGGAAAATAAAATTCAGTTATCAAACTGCAAACGTTAACAGTTCAAACCCACCACGTTGAGTGTACATTTTCATAACACGGGCCGAGGAGATGCCGCTCTAGTGGACAGCCAATTCACTGTAGGACACATGCTTCTCGTGTTTATATGTTATCACACATTCCAATGCCCATTGATTCGTTGTTATTTTCTTTTCCAATTATATTGGTTAACGATGCATCAAACCATTGATTTAAAGCATAGTTCGTATAAAAAAAGGGAAAAAAAAAACTGCCATCAATGAATATAATACAATTGAACGTTTTACAGTCGTACGATTTGAAATGTAAATAAATTCACTTGTGTCCGTTTGTGACATTTTGCTGCTGAGAATTAAATGCATTACACTACCAATTTCAACAAAATATAGGCGATATTCACATATCTATGATAATGTGATACTTCATTTGGCTAACAAAATATTAGAATTTTTATGAGTTATGAAAGAGAGAGAGAGAGAGAGAGAGAGAGAGAGAGAGAGAGAGAGAGAGAGAGAGAGAGAGAGAGAGTGTTAAGCAGGATGTAGTAAGTAAAAGTTGAAATATATTTAAAAAGCGTTCGAGATAAGGCAGCTTAAGAAGTCCAATGTTACATGCTTGCGGTAGGTACGGGCACGATAAAACAAACCATTTTTAAACAAGTTGAGGTTTTATTTACATTCAGGCCGTAAAATAATAAGGGTCACAATATTGGTATAACCTCTCCTCAGTGGTAGTCAGATTCATTAAAAAGCAAACTCATTGCTGATTTTATTCATTTATAAATTAATATTTTTTGATTCTGAAAGAAGATGTGAGTTTTAAAAATGTAATGTACATGTACATTCATTGTAAAAGTTTTGACTGTATTCGGACAGTTGAAGATCGAGTAGCGAACACTAGACTTAGTAGATTAATTGTCTAATACAAATCGAATTGGGTTTAAAATTTTGCATATTCAAGCACACTTAAATAGTTTATTCATAAATTATATATAATTATATTAATAAAAACGTCTGTATGCTGTATTATGTATTTGCTGTCTGATTAGGATTTCCATGATTTTGGGAATTACTTTTTTCTCAATATTTCTGAGGATTAGTCTAGCCCCCCCCCCCCCCCCCCCCACTTTCAATTTGCTTCCGACGCCAGTGTTATAGACAATTTTTTTAAAATGTGTACGTTTAACTAAGCGAAATTGTAGATGTCATGGAGTCAATAGGCAAATCAAATTCGCCAATCAGGCAATATCAGTTATCTAATGCCTATGACTGATAATTTTACAAGGTGAATTAATACATGTAAATATGAGTTTTAAAGCACTCCCTGCTCCCGTGTTAAAAGCTCCCGTTACCTGCATTCTTTTATTAACGATTTTGTGCACACATTTATTCGGAAATGGCTCAAATTTGTTACACGGGCCCGATAAGAAGATGAAAGGATGACCCCTAAAATTTCTTTCCCAAATATTTCAAGAACGGTCTCAAATTTCAAACACTGGTTGAATAACTTATAACTTAATTTGTACAAATTTTATGTGCATGAATGACAATGTTCCTGTAACTTAACAAAAAATGACACTTTTTGAAATGTAAAAGTTTCTGAATTCATCATTAAAATTAATAATGTTAGACGGCCCATGCAGCAAGTTTTTCTAGTCGAGTCTTTCGTTCATCAGCGCATCGATTGTGAACATTTCAGCGGGGTTTGGGGTTGCAACAAGAGGGTGAAACGACCACGAATTTTGACAGATTTGGCTACAAAGAGTTTAAAAGAGATGGATACAAAACACAGGTGCGATTATATCTTTAAGAGATAAAAAATGATTAATCTGTTTGCCATAAATACCAATTTTTATCATAAGAATATTTTAACATTTGGATCCGCCAAATATTTCCATTTCCCTTCATTGTTTGGTGCCTGGTTTGAAATAACGTTTCGAGGTATAATAAGTTGAGAAATTTCTTCAAGCTGCATGTTCCGATTTGTCGGCCATTACAGTATCAAATAATTTTCCTTGCAAACCTAATGAATAATCTTACAAATTTATAGACGTATTTAAACGGAAGTGCTCTCCTTTCAACGTTAGAAATATTCAAAGTAAATAAAAATAAATTTGGGGCATACAAAAACCCCCCAAAATACATCATTGGAATGTTTAAAAAAGGAAACCGTTGGGTTTCATCCTCCGAATGATTGAGTTTATTCATCCTGCATGTTTTGCAATGATTATAAACAACGTAAACATCAAAACTATTAATGAACAAATGTACACTGCTTTATTTTTGTTTAAATAGTCATGCTGTATATTTTATATGTTATAATAGATTATATAAAAAAAACCAGATGTCAAAGTCGTAATACAATCATACTAGCTTCGACGTAAGGGGCCAGTTTAAACACGCGGCGAAATAACGCAAAACCCTTTTATGTCGATTATTTTGCGAATACACAACAAAACTTGTCTAATCCGGCGGAGGGTGGTTCGGAAAAAAATAAAATGGCCGGATTAGGCAACATCCGGTTTAGAGGATATTGTTGCAAATTAATTTTAGTATTTAATGCAGTAGGTCCTGATCGTGTATTCTTGCAAAATGTTCAATTGTTCTGAATTATATTAGATTTCATCGATCTTATTTACGGTACAAATTTTCATTTTAAATATTTTTTTTCAAACAATAAATCCATAACGAAATACATACGATGGAAATCCTTGAATTAAATCGTCGTTATTGATAATCAAACATCCGATTTACCTGAAAAGTGCATGCTTAACCGTAAATTGTTAAACAAAACATTAACAAGTCAACAGGTGGCTGAAATACCTGATGGCGAGAACTGTTTTAATGCAGGGAAACAATAGATAAATATTAATATAAATGAGAATTTTATATAAAAAAAAAAATTGAGCATTTTGACAGAATAATATGCAACTCTGTACGTGTAGCCATGCAACGGGGATAACAAACGATATCGGCAGTCTTACTCCCGCATCACTGAATCACGGCCTGAAAAAAATTGGGTGAACTATAATCTAATTATCCAATTGCAATTCATAACAAGACTTAACGGTATTAACTGAAAAAAGTTGCTTCTTTGGATCTATATTAACAGTTGTTTAAATCAATAGCAACGACAGAAAAATTGGTCAATAATTGAGCATTAATATCTCGCAGAAGGCCGATCGATCGATAAGTGGACGGACTACGGGAGATAAATCTCACTAATAATATGCAGTAGGCTTTTTCATTGCGCCGGTTAACAGAATAGATAGGATCCGGATTGCACAATTTTTTTTAAAACAAAAATGATGGGAAAATGTCAAGGGGCTGAATAATGTCGCCGGATTGGGCAGCATGCCGTAATAAACAACATCCGGATTCAACGAGTTTCAACATGTACATAATTTTTTCATTGAAATATGGCTTAATTGACAGGGAAAACTACATGTACTGCAACGTATATTATTGCACACATACTTAGCATAACCATCGTTTAAAAGCGTACAATTATTTTATTGAAAATCGGACCAAGCAGCTTTAACATTAAGATTTACATGTGTAAGACACTTTATTTGTCATGTGCATGATCATGTGCATTAATTATTTTCAATACCTGCATATTCTCCACAATGATCTCCAATTCCATTCACAACTGTTGTCATTCAAAATCACATGAATTAAAAAAAATTTAAAATTTTGTGTCGATCTCAACTGTTATGTATCCAAGAAATCTATTGATTTTAACATGTGTTACGTAATTAGGTAATAACGTTTTTAGGGGTCAAACTTCATTTACAAATTACCATTTTTCCTTCGTAAACATTCACAGGATCGAAAACAGATTTCCGACGGATATTTATAATGGGGAATGTTTACTCAATTCGGAAGTCTTTCGGAATATCTAGCACAATTTTTTAAAGTTATCATCCGGGCTTTATAATGGCTGATGCAATGCAAAATCCCCGTAGACGTTCTTTTTTTAGCCATGTATTAAAACCTGACAAGCTAGAGGGGGCGTTTCAAAAGGGAAATCTTGGGATTTTTTCATACTATCGAATGAACATCGTCTGAATCAAGAGATATTTACAAATATCAAATAATTTAAGAGAATGTGTGGCAAAAATATCTTTAGGTATAATACGTTTATATATCCTTACAATATAATGATTTTCTCATGCGTTACCTAACTAGGGATATTAGGGGCCAGAGGTAAAAAAGTTTAATCTTGTCTATTTCAATTGAAAGAAATGCAAGTATTTAAAAAAGCAACGTAAGAGAACTTATAAAAAGCATTACAGGTAAGCATTAGTACTTCACTCCTATTTCCATATCATGTTTTGTTGTCGAAAATTAAAGTCGATGACGTGATTTACCTTTTAAAAATCGGACGGAAGACCTCCTCGTTGCTCGCAACGAGATCGTGTCTAGTTATACCACTTATTTGTTATGATAATTTTTTTCTTAAATAAAATCAATAATTGCAATACAGTTTAACCTATAACATAATCATACTAAGAAGATCGGTTGTATAATTTGTTTTTATTTTAATTTCAATTCAATTTTTGTTTTGTTTTGTGTGTTGGTTATTGTATAATCGTTCGTGTTCGTTTTTTTATCGATTGTTTATATATTGCTGTTCTTGATAGTTCACAGCTATAGCCCCGATTCACCACAGGATAAAGTTTTTAAAAGCTCATTGTGAAACCGTTGAAGGAAAAAAAAAATAGTTAAAGGTAACAACAAGCCACTTACATGTTTTAGTAAAAATCAAACCGTATTGAACTAAAGAAAGACTCAACATGGAATATGCATAACATGTCTGCTATGACCTTGACCTTTGGTATAAGGTAGGTATAAGGTCACCGCGAACTCATAAATAATCATCAAGATTTTTGCTATAACAAAGAATACACAGCACAGATAACACAGTTAATGCACGTGTAGACTACGATATTGACTTCCTACGCTACAGGGGGTGGAAGCTTTCAGGAAAAACAATCTGTGTGATGTTATGAAAAGCCCTGTATATGACTATTCCAACCTTATTTTTGACTAAGAATGTTTTATGACCTTTTATGACCTTACAAAGTGATCTGTGAAGTGATTGATATTTGAAAAAAAAATATATCCTTTACTTACAAACAGTTTATGGTTAAGTCCAGACAAAATTAATGCAGAACTAAATAATGGATTTCAAAGAGATATGCTATTAATATTTGACCTAAAATTTGTTTTTAATTCATTGAAAATCCTTTACTTACACACACTCTTTATAAAAATGTCTAAGGCACTCTATGGGTGACGTATTAGAATCAGAACGAATTTAATAAAGAGAACAAATTTAATATAGAGAAATTATGAATAGAAGGAATAAATTGGATAGACAGACGGATCGAGAAGAAGATATACGAACATGTAGACCATTGTACGCTGCGCCGGCAGGGTGGGACATTTATTGGGGCACTTTATTTCTATGAATAAATATTATGACTATTAATCATTTTACCATGTAATTGTTGCTTGTAGACTGACTCTGTATTTTTTGAAAAAAAACATTAAATATTGATTACATTTAAATTGCTTCACGTCCATCTGTAGATATAGAGGGAGTGGGATTTTACGCACTATTGTTTAAATAAGGGATGTACTCGAGTACTCGACTATCTCTCGATCTCCGTTTGTATCTTTATACATCTGCTGACCCGTTACATTTTCTGGCAATTATTTGTAGTTGTTTGTGTGCATATATACTGAAATTTGAAATTTCTTTTCATCGACTAAAATGTTTGGTGTTGAAATTTCTTTTCATCGACTAAAATGTTTGGTGTCGAATACTCTATCTAAACTAAATGGAATTCGAAACATGTGTATATATGTTTTCTTATAACGCATTACTTTTTGGACTGCGAATGACACTGACAGCATTATTTTCCGACAGTTTTGGTCCATAATTCAAACTTTGCTCCGGGCATCGATGCCTCCGATGCATTTGTAAAGGGCTAGTATATTACTGACCAATATAATAAATCAAATTATAATTTTAAACAAAAGTATTTATGCATATATGTAATTGTCGAAATTTATTTTGATGTTTTTTTAATTATCAATATAGTTTATTAAGGAACTAAATTTTCATATATTGTTATAATTCAATTATATAAATAATTTTTGCGAAGCATTTTTCTATAAGAATGACATTTTATCTGTTTTTATACACACTTCAATCAAAAAACATTTGAGTTGCTTTAGATATTTCACAGCTTAATCTTATGTAGGCGTAACAAGAAAAATAATTTAAAGCAAGGATATTTGTTAACAAATATTTAGAGAAAATAATTTTCATTTTGACGAATTTTATTTTAGCATACTGGTATAAAAGGTTTTTTTTTACATTACAGATGTATATAATATAAATGTATTGAGAGATATAGGTATATATATAAATGTGGCATAATTTTATTAAAAAGGGATGCAGAGTTTCAACGAGTACTCGACCTTCGCTCGGCTAAATCCCTCGAATCAACGGTAAGATGAATTTATCTGTTCATCTTAAACGAATATAAATTGAAAATGCAATTAATAGTATCAAGGTTTAAGTGTGTTTGTACAAAGAAGCTATGAAATATTAGATAAATTAGAATCACACGAAGCCCGCATATTTGACTACAGTAGAAGATAACATGCATGTCTACACGTGCTGGACCTCCTCGGCCGTGAGCGAGGGACAAATTATGTAACTGTATAAGCAAAGTTCTGTGCACGTGATTAGTGAACAGCAATATAACTATTTTATAACGTCGAAAGATCACAAAGAAGACATTTTCAATGACAGCAATACCGAAATATCTACTTTTTTTTCAATTATGAAACTAAAGTTGCATAATTGCAAAAGTTAGGTCTTATCTTTTTTAAGTGGGTATCAAACATTTTGTTTACACAGTTTTTAGAACATTGCAGACAGACGAGCACACCAACGTCTATGTATGTGAATGTTTTAGATTGCTAATAACATGCTCTTTTTTTCAAAACATTTTCCTAATTTACACTTTATCATTAAGATAAAACAAAGATGAATAAACTTTGATATATCATCAAATTAAAAAGAAATTTTTGTGTTAATGGCGAAGTAAACCTTTTTATGCATGGTTTGCAAGACGGTTATCTTAAGCATTAGAAGAACGCCTGAATGCTAGCCGATTTATTTGGTTGCAGACGAGGGATGCCTAACGTTATTGTACACATAGCTTAGATCGACAATAATGTTTTCGAAATGTTCGTAGTATGATGACTAAGAAGGTATTTTACAAAGTTTTTTTTTATATAAATAATATGTTTCACTAGAAAAGACAAGAATGTATAAAATTTTCCTTTCTCATTTTTGAAGGATTTTTCATTATAATAACTAGTTAAAAGTGACTTATAGTCCTCACACAAAAGATGTAAGACAATCGTTGATACTTTTACAATAAATTTAAGAATCCCTAATACCGTTCGACACTTTCAGTTGTAAACATACATGTATATCAGTTTTATGCACAGACCATTTGTTTGCATGCCAATGAAATCGTTTGCTTGGCAAAATGAAAACATGTACACATGTATATATTAACAAACGAAAGGCTTTTCATACTAAATTTTCACAGAAAGATTTCTATGTAAAATTTTTGGTTTCCCAGACACCTGAGTTTTAACTCGATAAACTGGAATGTTCGAAACAGGCTCTTCTACTACAACACACGGATCTCTTTCCTATTTATCTGATTGTTTTGTTTTGCCTTAAAACACCAACATATTTACTAACACTCGATCACCAATATTTAATTTCTCAATCCTAACACCGTGATCATAATTCTCTGTATACCTGTTTCGAATTCCTTCCTATGTTACCCCTCGCTATGTTGCAGTGTAATCGTTTCTTTAACTTCATGGCATAATTCTCTTTACTTCTTACCTTTTATTGTGAATCCTCTAAGCCAAGATACACATCGATAGCTAAGCTTTCATATCTTTCTTCTGCTCATCTTTCAATGTTTCCATCATCTTAAGTAGCGTTTGGTTATATCTTTCGACCTGACATCTTTTGACATTTGCTGAATTCAAGTTTGTTTTTGAAATGCGATGATTTATCTGAAAATATAACTTTGTACTACATAACTACGAAAGTTTCAGATAATTATTGGTGGCATCAGCAAAAATGAGTTTAACCTAAAGTGGCGTTCTTTGCTAATAAGGCAGCTGAATGTCTGAATGGTAAAAGTTAGTTTATAAATTCATTTTATATTATTTCATTCATTTATATATGCGTTTTACAAACCAAATTTAATGTCTTCTAACATGCTATTAAATGCTTTTTAAATTTTCTCAATAGAATAAAGAGGATGAAGAAGAAAAGTCTTCATATGAATCGCTACCAAAGTCTTCTAATGACAAACTACTGCTTAACAATCCACGAATCATGGCTTCAATTCAAACGAAGTTCGAAGATTTCGAGAATGAACTTCAAGGAGTAGCATGTCTCAGTGAAAAAGAAATATGGACATGCGGAAATGAAAATGACTCCATAATTTTGTATAATCTACAAGGAGAAGAGATTAAGTGTATCAATACGAAATCGGGTAACATGCCTTGGGATATAGCAGTTACTAAATTAGGGGATCTTTGTTATACCGATGCTAAAGAAAGAACTTCGAATATTTTCAAAAACTCATATTCAGGTATACATGAAGTCATCCGGTTAGAATCTTGGATACCTCGCAATCTATGCTGCGACTCGTCCGGCGATTTTCTCGTAATAATGGATAGCAATGACGCTAAACAATCAAAAGTTGTGCGGTACGCTGGTAACATAGAAAAACAGACAATACAGTACAGTGAAAAGGATGAACGACTTTATTCATCTAGTTCTTTTAAATACATATGTGAGAACAAACATTTAGAAATATGTGTCGCTGACAAAGTAGCAAATGCAGTGGTTGTAGTAAGCCATTCTGGATTATTAAGATTTACATATACTGGGCACTCTTCTCAGATGTCGTTTACTCCGGTAGGTATCGCCACCGACAGCACGTGTCTTATTCTTGTAGTAGATCATGACCACCAGATTATACACGCTGTGGATCAGGATGGACAATTTATCAGCTACATTAAAAACTGCAACTTACAGTCCCCATGGGCTATATGTGTAGTCAGCAAAGACAGACTCTTCGTGGCTGAGAGTTTAACAGGGCAAGTGAAGAACATTGAATATAAAAACGTTTGAACAATTAGAAGATTTTTTGTCAAATCAAGTACTGGATGTGCATTAACAATATTTATATTTTTCATAGTAATGTTATATGCTTTCTACATTTACGACCACGGGGTATTGCTGAATCGATAGACATTACTGAATCGTTTGTACCTATACTTTTTGAGATAAAAAGCTATCTAATTTTGAATATTTCATTGCTTCAAAGGTTCTCTTGCAAGTTACTGATAAATATGGCTTACATATGCCTTAGGCAACTTTTCAATTACATATTAAGCTTTACTTGTTCATAAAATAACTTTTTTGGAGACATGCCGTTACATATTACATTTTAATTTTAGCTAGCATGAATGTATAAAAGAGAAATAAAATCTATCTTGCATAAACATTCAGAGGGCATAATGGTCTTGGTCATTATTAGACTGTATTGAACTCCTTTAAAAGAACTTGCCTCACTTCACTTGCCTATGATATTTTTTTAAACACCATCAGAAGCCCTGTAAATTAAAGTGGTTCAAGTTTGTTTACATTCAAAAAATGGCGACTCTCGATCTCGACGTAAATTAACATACTTCATTTTCCGAGGTCGGTTATCATTTTTCAGAGAAAGTCTGAAGCAAGTAAAGTGACGATAGTAGTAGTAAATTGGCTGAAGAATTTAATGGTACTATTTCCTTTTACAGAATTTATGTGAAAATAAGGTAAATATGTCCAAAACTAGCGCAATTTTTTGTGCGCCGTATATTGCAGATTCTTCCTATGGTAGGCACTGTAGCTCCGAGGTCGTCCATCCGAATTTTTTCAGACCGGGAGCTACAGTCCTGCAGCTACCCTTCATCGCCCTAGTTTTCTTCGAACAACATTGTACTAGTTCACTAATTTTTGTGAATCTTTGCCGAGGCGATTGACGAAAAGAACATGTCTACTAACGATACTTTTTTCTTTGGCGTGAATGGAAACATTGATCAAGAGGATTCTATATCGTGCCAGCACCTATCTGATACATTATAACATGTTTCTTTGGTCTTCGTTTTAAAAGCTTGCTTCTTTCTTTTTGATGATACTTTTTAAAGAATACTCTGCTATTAATGTATTTAATTTTGTACAAAAACGGAGATATCATTTCTATGATATCAATGTATCAATTATTTGAAATAAATGCTTTAAAATCGCTAACTAAAGAATTTCAAACAATAGACCGTAATTTATTTCTTCTTATTTCTAAAAAAAAACCCCACCACTTAACGATATATTATCGAAGTAAAGTACCCCTCAACATCTGGTGTTTATCTCACTTATTAAACACGTGGATCATGTAAAATAAATATAGTATATCGCTATAAAAACAGGTTTTCAATAACATCCACTAGGTATTTTCTTCTCTATTTCATCAGAAAATCGATTTAAGTTTATAAATTTTTGAACTGACAAACCAGAAATCTATGCGTTCAAGTAAAACGACGTTCGTGTATAAGCACACGTTCGTGACACATGCATGAACACTCAAAATCGCACTCATAGGATAAGTGTGTGGGTAAAATGACACCAATAAGAACATCATTTAATTAAATCCCAAAACACAGTAGGTACCGCCTAAATGAAAATGATATTTCAGTGAGTTTAATCATTTTCAGTCTAATCAAAATGGCTAAATACGAATGAAATGGAGTGTTTTCTACAATTTGACAATGTTATTTTTAATCTTTATAAACATCTCAGTATCTTTAGATATTTATTTAGATTTTGCACAAATGCTTGTACAGAATCACGAATATGAACCCAGGTGACAATATTTCCAACAGTGTTATAATAGTAATATTCTGAGTGATATAAAAAGCTAAGAATTAAAGTGCATGAACATCTAATACATGTCTCGACATTAACTGGATGAATGTGTAAAAAAATATAAATGAACTGTCATAGAAGAATTTTCAACACAGCAGGATCAGTTGTTTATCAATTTTGGGAAAATAAAATCTTTTAGCCTGTGCTGTACTGGTTTTTAGCTGTTTTCACACAGTCTTATATTGTTTTACTGACAATTAAAAAAGAAACAACAGTTGTGTAAAGCTAAGTATTGTCAGTACAAGTGCTATGAGCTGATTCGTGTCGATTAGTTCCTGATGAAAATGATCAACATTTTAACGACTGGCAATAAACGTACATGTACACACTGTATATATGTAAACAATGCAATCTCTCTTCATGTTTTGAAAGAAACAACTCACTAAGTCGATCACAAAATCATCAACAGTATAAAACCACACAATAGTTATATACCTATATTTTTAAATACATATATCTGCACATATATATCAGTGTTGGTTTTGTGAAGTTTTTAGTAACCTAGATCTGCAGGGATCGACACCTGTCTTGTGTTTCATTTTTTCCGAGCGAAAACCGTTTTGAATACGTGTTCTGGTTTATCATAATTGTTTGATTAAAACACTGTTGTGGTGTCATTTCTTTGTTTTAGCAGTACCAGTACTGATATCAATAAAAAAGAGACTGTCTTAGGTAAATAAACAATGAAAACCAGGGAATGTTTTAGGTACCATATCTGCCTCAAACACTTATGTATGAAAAAAAAATTAGTTTTGGACCTCACGAGCCTCAAAACTCTTTATCTTTTAAACTGAACTGTTTGGGGCATATATTCATTACATTAACGTCCTGCTACCGAGTATGCATTCGTTATTTAACTACCTTTTTCTCATTTCGTCTGACTATATCGAGAAAAATATTTTTAAAATCAAAAATGATTTCATTCGCGTACAAATATTTTGATATGCATTGTGTTTCTCATTTTTATTTAATTCTAGATATTGGGATTTATCCATTAACTCATGTAGAAAAAATGCATGTTCATGTAGACTCAATTTCTCTTGTCAAAATCGCTGTTCTGCGTGCCGAAAACTTTCTTTGTGCAATTTGTGTAATGAAAATCTTTGTTACCAAATAATAAAACCGTGGAACTAACACGGATTATACAAGATATACACAACATATGTGTCTTTGTCCAGACGCACGGCTATGTTCTCTTTTAGAATAAATAATTAAATAAATATTCATCCGTTGATCACAATTAATAAAATTGTCTTTAAAATAATACAGTTTGTTGGTTTAGTAAGCCCAATATTAATAATGGACTGTTGATTTCTGAAAATAAATGGCTTAAAGGTGGCTTGAAGACGTTTTGACATTAGGAACCAATCAGTTGTCCTTAAAATTGGTCTAAAGGTATTCTTAAAGCTGCTTTTAAGGACCTAAAACAATTTTTACACTTTCTTTAAGTCACATTTAAGCACCTTTAACCACTTTTGAGCAGCAAAGATAGCTTAATAGTGGCTTTAAGATCGTCTTTAATCTACCTATAAACATCTTTAAGCTACCTTTGAGGAAGATAGTCAGTCATCTGTTGGGTTATACATTAGCCAAATTATATGTATCCCTCTGCGCTCAAACCTAGCATACATATTGGAATTTTGAAAAAAAAGGCGACTGTCATGGGTACTGCCAGGCCATCCTACCACTGCACTGGTGTGTTTAGGTTAATGGTAACAGATTGCCAAGGCAATAATAGGAATTTCTTTTATTTCTAAAAGTTCATCATTATCCCCTCCTGGAAATATCATTGAAATAGGGGAAAATATATTAGTCCAGCACCACCGGGTATGCTTCTATGTTTCAAGAAGGAAATTGTACATAATTATTGTACAAAGACTTTATTGCACGCGAAACTCTCTTTAGTATTGTTGACGATGTACAAATCTTCATTTACTGACAACAACCTGAAGTTGCAAACTATCTCAAAGTTATTAAAAGTTGATTCGATGGAGATACCGACGAAAGGTGCATAATTCCATCGTCCAAATCCCTATCAACAAAACTGCCCCTTTGTTTCACAAAATCTGTATTGTTATAATTCGTAATGGGATTAAGCATCGGTTCTCTTCTAAGGAATCTTTATATAAGAACAAACCTGTCCACATTTTCAAAATAATTAACGTTATTTTTCTATGAAAGTTTAAAGCTGGGTTTATAAAACCCCTATACCAGGTTTATTATGAAGTTACTCAGTTCATCCTGTGTGCGCTACCATTTAATATTGATTGATCATGCAGGGTTTAAACCTGGTATCAGCAACAGAGCTTTATGCAGCATTTCAACAACACAAAGCATAACTTAATAATGAAACGTACAACATAAATTACTTAAGTTTGACCAATCAGATTTTAGCAGAAACATACTAATTTGCAATTCCTGAACTTTGTGTCTCAAACTATAAATATTTACCGAACTAAGCAGTAATAAAGTATTTTGGGAGTCTTAACAGTGTGAACAAGGTATGTTTGTAACAGTCAGGATATATAAGTAAGGGTAACCGTATTGTGGAAAAACAATATAAAAATATAGCGTTGAGAAGGAGTTTGAGGGGTCAGTTGGTTCCATTTCTAGTGTAAAATTATTTGTCATTTGAATTTATCGCAGTATCCATTTAATAGACATAATAATTCATTATCCGATATTTGCCTTAATTAGTATTTGTATTTGAAAATCAACATATTAAAAAGGATAATCGATACGTAATTTTTTACTGGGGAATCATTTGTATTCATGGATGTAAATGTTTGCGGGTAGCCAAAATGTTCCTGGTATGAAGGGACATATTTTTTTGGTGGTATACTCAGGATAATTATAATAAATTTTAAACAAATGATTGTGTACAAGTTTATTGTGGACCTGCGTTACCCGCGAAAACCACAAGCGTTGCCCCCCGCCCCCCCCACGCCCCCCCCCCCCCCCACGAACAATTATGACTCCACGGTAGTTCATTTCAAAATTTATTTTTGAAATCTTTAAAAAAAAAAACCACAGTCAACAATTAATTTTTTTTTGATTTTTGCTTATACATTATAAAAAGAGAACTCGTACATACACAATGCGTTTAAGGATGTGCTTTCAAGAGTACTTGTTATTAAGGAGATTTACTTTTGCTCATGATTAACCTTTGTCATTCGTCTTTTAAAGTCCTGAATGACAGTGCGTTAACAGGGAGTGCACTTTTCGTTACATTTTGTCGAAACTTAACGAATGGCAAATGTCCATCTTAATTTACTTCTTGGCACACCTCAGTACGTGAATTAGTTTCCCTACTATTTTTAACAAAATATTCTACTGTGGAATCAGTAAAAATGCTTGTTTATACATTTGTGGAACCATTTTTATATGTATATACAATTTTATCGATCACTACTGATGACTCACTCTTTTTTCCACAGTAAAAACCAAAATCTAAACAAAGAGGCCGAAATATTTGTGATATAATCCTGATCCTCTACAAGTAGTGATATAGTAGATTTGTTTGATATTGAACTTTTCTGTACAAAAGTGTAAAATATTAAGGTGGAAATTTAAATTTATCATTGTCTAATGTTCCTGGAGTAAGTCAGAGTCCATATACAGTTTAAAATATGACAGGTATAACCCTTTCATGGCGTTTCCTGATACAATTAAATCTCCATTGTAAAAATTATAATTTATTTTGGTGCTATTATTAAAATATTCATTCACGCTCATTGAAAGCTTAAAGACCGGGGTCGACCTGCCACCTGGTAGACAATTAAGCACATAAAGGGGCGGAGCCGCGTGCGACATAACCGGTGTTTTGCATGCTGATATGACCGAACTCTGCATGCATGCAGTGTGCCTGAGTCAGCAGTGTTTATAAACACACTGGGAAACCCACATCTCTTTTTATATCAATATGTTTATGAAATATCCTTGGCAAGTTTAAAGTAGGGTGTGTTTTTTACAGCTGTTATCTAGCAGTACAATCCTAAAGCAATTACTTTTACTGTACCAAAAAGAATGTACCGACTATATATTTAACTTTGCAGTAAGTCCCAGTCACTAAGAAGGAGGAAAAATAAAGCAATCAGATAACACTTTATGTATTTTGGATTTCTTCTTTTTAAAATACAAATTTGATATATCTATCCCAATGTTTTTCCTAAAATTGATAAGTTCATTTCTTGTAATTTTTTTCCTTTTAAGGTTAATGAAAGGTGCCTACAGGTTTATAAAAATTCAAGAAATAATTTGTTAAAGATGCTCCATAAAAATATATTTGTTTTATAGGGTGTACTGGGGCTTAAAATGTGATAATAAAAAATAATTATTTGAATAACAATTTTCTATGAAATATGAAGGATAAAAGTAACAAATCTCTTAGTTTTGTTAATTTTTGACTAATGAAATATATCTGGAATGTCTATAGTCTCTCTAAAAACGGCAATAAACAAGCTTTTGCTTTCCTTTTTAAAATGATTTCAAATTGAATATAGGTACCGGGACTTTTCTCGTGCTTAAATATAGAATGTCAAAATATTGTTTTATTTTTTACATAGTTCCTTTAAAGCCGTAAAATACGGAAATGATTCATCAAATCAATTATGACATCATAATGGTTCTAGCACCAAAAAGACACTGTGGAATCATTTGCTAGATCTTGACCTTAAACTCCGAGGCATTCTACGTTAAGTCCGTATCAACATTCTTATTCCAGTGAAAAACTGCAAAATTAGCCCTTGCATTATACTGGTCATCAGAAAAAGAAATTCTTTTGCCCTGGTATACTTTCACAACATTCTTAAAGCTTTCCAAACTCGCAACAGTTTATAATCTGGAGGATTTTTTTTGAAACAAATGAAATTTTGATGACTCCTATTTAACGTTTTTCTGCCTGTGGGTTTGTTATTACTGTCCGTGAAATTTCATAATTTGGATCCTTTCTACATTTTGTTATTGAGTGGCATGATCCGTGATCGTTTTTAATAGTTATCTCACCTGAGCTAAAAGCTCAAGTGAGGTATTCTGTTCACATTTTGTCCGTCGTCCGTCCGTCCGCCGGTCTGTTTGTCCGTCCTTCCGACCAACTTTCACATTTTGAACTTCTTCTCTTAAACCACTGGGCCAATTTTAACAACATTTGGCACAAAGCACATCTAAACAGATATTAGTTTCGCTGATGGAAATATCTACATGTAGCAGAAACATAAATAATTGTTTATGTGTCTGCATGGATACATTTTGTTTAAAATAGTGCTTTTTGTTTTATTGCATTTTTACTTTTTTAAATTGTTTACATTTTTTTTTAATTTCATAACCATATTTGAATATCAAGCTTTGAATTATAAGCATACAGACCTTTGCTCACCATTCTTTGTTTGCACACAGCTGAGGCCTTGTTTTTGTTTGTTTACATTTTAAATGCTGAAAAGAAAATGCCAAGTTTAAAATCTTAATTTGAATGTAATAAACTCATGTGAATAAAAGCATGACTCAAACCTAGCAGAATAGTAAGCTCTATATCTTTCTTATAATTCTACGATTGACGCTGAAATTTGGTTGATCATTGGAAATGGCTCGTTAAATATTAAATCCTTGTACAGAATAATTAACATGGAGATATCCTGTAACTACATTTTGCACCCCTTTTTTATACGATGAATTCTATGAGATCTACACAAATATGGATAGTTTTTCAGACGTGAATAAATCAAAACGACGTCTTTAAATCATAAATCATTTCCATAGTTCTGACACAATATTGGACAAGTAAATGCATTATTGCTATTCTTAGTAAGTATTACAGCGGAAAATCAACTTTGGTTTGTAGCCATTTGTTGTGTTTTTTTAAATAAATAATTATTTATGGGGTAGCCTTAGTAAAATAGAGTGATATGCCTGTCAAATTATTTATAAGAATATCTCTTTGACATATCACGTGACAATTTTTATCAATCGAGTGTATTCATCGATCAAGTGAGTAAAGTTTTAAAACATCACGCCAGGTAAACAACATAATGGGGAAGACCAATTAAATTTTGAATGATTTTAATGAGAGGACTTGAGTCTGTTGAAGTACAATGTTTTTCTTTCACGTAAATGATTTTTTAAAAATAAAGTACAATAATTAGTAAAGAAAATGAGGAAGAAAACATAATTTGATCACTTTGTAAATTGTGTGAAGGGGGAGGGGATAAATAAAATTAAGGGAATTGAAAGTTAACGGTTTACCTCTGCCGAAAATTTACTCATGGGTTTTGCATAGGGTTTTCTTATTTTCGGTATAATTTGTATGTCTTAAAGGTATATATGTCAAAGTTGTATGCATGAATAAAAAAACAATTCGGATATTTATTTTTTTGTTATAAAATTGGTTTTTTTTAATTTACAACATGTATTTTTTTAATATAAAATATTAACACGGTTGCAAAGCACTCATTAAGCCTTTTTATCAATCGATATTAGTCCTGATTAGTGATTTTAAAATATTTTGAATATTTTATGAATAGTTTGAAAAGTGATACATACATCCTAGTGCATAACTAACATTTAACCACCGTTATATTAATTAATAACATCTGAAAAATAACTTGCACACGTATTATTAGTTTCAGTTACTTCACTGATAGTTCTTTTTATAAAAACGATTAATTTTCACATCTTGATTCAGTGTACGTTCTTAAGTTTTGCTCTGACTTCTCTCTTTTCTATCAAAAAGTGGTATTCTGTACTGTATAAACTTATATAATGTTGTTAACTTATATCAAACACATGCTCTTTGATTGTTAAATTATCTGCATAAGTGTTCATTAACAAAAGTACTGAACATCAGGTACATTGTCTGCTATCTTTAGCCATTAATGTAATTGTAAAGGGAATACAAAGAAAAGCAAAATTGATAAACATTATAATAGATAATGTGCACGGGATTATTGGAACATACAGGATATATCAAGCATGGTTACCTTGTAATAAAAAAAAATATCGATAATTAAATAGAAAGACAAGTCTACCTCATTGCGGATTCTCTATTTTGATGTTTATAAATATATAAACAAATTGACGTTATTGTTTGTAAATTATTGACAAAATAAATTTCTAAAAGTAACCTTTATATTTTCAGTGCAGTGTTTTATGCAGTTTTAGCACAATGCCTGAAATATATATTAATGGTCGGTCGTCAAGTCATAACTCCTCCCTGGAAATTGAAGATTTTGGAACCAGTAACGTTACCAATTCCGGCTTATCGGTTATTGCGGAATCATACAACTTGACAATTGCTATCAGCACTCCTACAAGTACTTTAGATTTTGACTCTTCTGTCTGTGGAATTGTTACACTGATTGTGTTTTTTTGTTTTGCGTTGATCATTATGATTGCTCTTGCAATTCGCCTCGCAAAGAGAAGACAAAAACCAACAACTGAATGAAAACACGGAACCAAACTTTCATTTCAAATGGAGTCTCCATTTCCTCTCAAAGCCATTCAATATTAGCAAAGGCAATAATATTGCGTATTTTACAACAGTTTACCATAATTAAGTGCAATTGTTGAATATATATGTCAAAGGAAAGTTTCTTCTTAAAACTACAATTTTGTATTGATTTGTGATCATATGTATTAAAATGAGGATAAACTCTCTTAAATCCTTTTTTCTGACACTGATATGAGTTGTGCTATAGTAGAGTCCAAATGCGCAATATTGTGGAAGTTAAACAAAACGTTAATAAGAAAATTAGTGGATAGTGTACCACTATTAAAGATACCCATATGACGTAATTAAATCCGAACGAAATTTTATGTGGTTTAAAAACAACGAAATTTCAACCAAAGTAATATATATATGATTTGATCTACAATACAGTAAAACACGCTTAAAACGGAATGCCAGGTACGGACGATTTTGCTTTGTTATAAGGGCAGTTCGTTATATCCATCAAATTTACAACATGTAATAAATTCACGGGGAATGGAAATCACATTGTTGTAAGTGTCAATTCATTATAAGCATGTTTGCTATAACCATGTTTTACTGTAAATGAAAAATATAATTGATTTCTTCAGTTTGTATATTACTATAGGACAAGTATTATCAATAATATTATATCTGATATATGAAAAAATTGCCAGGAAATGCGCTAACGAGTTAATTTTTATTTTTTGTTTTTCCAAAAAAAAAAAGTATGATTTAACTCTTACACGCTTTTCAAAGAATGATATTTTACCTTCTAATGGTGAAATCAATTTGACATGAGAAAACTCTAAGACTGAAAAAAACCCAGGAGAACATGACTTGTTCTTACAATCACTTAAATTATGTTTTATGTTTTGGTTATGTACGCTTTATATAATTACAAAATGAAATCTTACCATAAAACATGATTCACATAAAACAGATCAGCCTTATTCCAATATTTCAGACAAAATTATGAAGGAAGTAGTTTAACTCAAATCAAAAGCAAATATTTTAAAGGGAAATCCCAAAGTTATAAATAGAAATACACATGCATTCATCAATCAATACTTGTATGTACATTGCGTCACTCTTAATGTGTTTTACGTATATTGATAAAGTTGCGGTTTTGTTGAAATGGATAGGAACATTTGTTTTTTGACTGGTTGTTTTCAGCTCAAACTATGAACAACGGGAATTAACTCACATTAAAATGAAATGTTCTATAGGTGAATTCAACGGCTATATATAGATATTTACAAAAAACTAACATGTTGTTTACCCAATATCGCTGTTGGTGGGTCTTATGTAAAAATAATGAGTATCCTTACTTTTTTGGTGTCTGTTACGGTATTTATTTGTTTTTGAATATTAATGACGGTAATGCATAGACCAACCTGAACATACTGACGGGCTCCCATTTTAAAAAAATACTAACTTTGATCCTTTATTTTTCTCGACTATTTTTTTAAAGTTTGAAATGTTACTGAACAGAGAGAAAATAGTCTGCTGTCGAACTTTAATATCGATATAGGTCTGACTCAGGTCATATATATATGCATGCATATTACCCTCTGCACGACCAAACAAAGATTGACCAACCTTGATGGCAAAGTCATAGACAGATTAACAAACCAATCAAAACCCTACTATTGAAGTAACTGATCTGCTCCAGAGGTGATACATGTAATAACGGTTACTGGAGTCCTCCATGGCGGCTGTTGTCACGAAATTATGCCTGACTACAAAGGTGTGAATTGAAAATCCCACCTTTAATGTTTATATACTGCTTCAACAAAATCAAATTTATTCACTGTTAAAGTCTTTGTTTTCACGTTTTGAGACTAGACGTAATATATGGGAATCCTACAGATCTTTGGACACTAAATACAAACTAGTTATGGCTATTGATAAGAAGACACGCACTTAAATGAAACAATATCTGATTCTTTCGTGTTCCTGCACATTGAGAACATTATTTAACACATTTCATTTCTAAGCGTTCTTTTGAAATAACGAACATCGGTTCTGAAACTGTCAATAAATGATATTAAAGTACGTTAAAGTAATATTTTATCATAAAAATATATGATATTTATTTATATACTGTGAGTTTAGAGAACGATTTCTCTTGAACTGTGATCTATTTCCTTACAATTTTGCGAAACAGTTTTTGAGACATGCTATTCGTTTTTTGTTTGTTTGAATAATGATATAAACAGAAAAGTGTCAACTGCTCATCTACTTAAAACATGCATGTGCTAACATTATGTTTTGTGAAAATATAACCCAACTTTTTACTTGAAATTATAGAAACCAAAACGCTCTTCCTTTTTATGAAGAACTCTGAATTATACAGTAATATCTTGATAATCATTTCCACAGAGAAAAAATAACTGGATGTATAATCTATGTGTAATTTCTAAAGAATCAGCAACCCAAAAGGAAGGTTTTAATGCGCAATGAATTGTTACCCGATGAATACAAGGTACAATGTAGCATACGACTGACATATTTGACGTGAGGTTGAACCACAACAACTTGAAATTGAATGATATACAAAGAAAAAATGTAAAACCGTACTAAAGAATGCCTAAAAAAAGTGCATGACATATGTGTGTATCGTGTCATCCCCTCTGACGCGCAGCGTCGACATAATTAAATCTTATATACTCTACGTAGATTCAAACCGAATGCAATGCGGTCCGCTTGTACATATAACAACGGGATTTGCTTTATTTGCATTGACGAGCACTCTAGTGGAAGATCATAGCTATCCGGAACACCCACAACATGTAAATACATTCATCAACATTCACTATTACATTAACTACTTTTGTAAATGAAAACATGAAGATACTTCTATAAACAGTTCAATGGTTTTACACGACCGCAGACGATATACTGGTATCTTCGATTGCATGGTTTTTGGTGTTATTTTGATTCACAGGTGTAATTCTGATACATTTTGAACGAGTATAAAGCCTGAAAGAGGTATGTTTGTTATTTTGTTCCATCATTATGAAAATTGTTTAACTTAATATGTATCTGTGATATCTAGATATGTGATGTGATTCATTTTATTGTGTTTTCCTCTCATTTATGTTTATTCTGTTTTTATTCAATTTTTACTCAATTTCTTACTGAAAATATTATCTTTTCTTAATTAAAGTAAATCCACCCTCCTGTGACGTCATACATTTTACATAAACCATAAATTCATTAAAATTCTTGCAAGCAGATTTGTAATTTCTATGTTATGATAGGTGCACATCAAAAACTCAAATCATTGCTTACTTGGAGATATTTACTAAGCGTTTTACATCCTTATATTTGACATAATTCAATAATGACAAAGGGAAATAACTCTTTTCTACTTTTCTCTAAGTGATATATCTAAATGCTATAATTTTTCTAATGTAAACATTTTTTTTCTTCTTTTTTAATTAATTTTAGTTTTCTGGCAAAGTAATCAATAAAATTTAAATAGACAAACAAGTATCCATCCACTTATAATTATTGAAAAGGGTATGCCTCAGATGACAATTAACAACATGGATGGAAGTTGCAATACAGGGGTGACAAGGGATTACGACAAGGAAATGATTAAAATACAATTGGGGCATTTATTGTATGTCAATAATTACAATTTTAATTTTTAAACAAAAAAAAGTGAGATTTTCAGATGATAATTTGAGCTTTTGGTTTTTATTACCTTACATCTTAAATAGTATGGAAACATATATATTTTATTTATTTTTTTATGAAATTAAAGTCCAATAAGTTAAAAAAAAGTTAAGTTTTTAACTTTGAACCATTGATTTTATAGGTACGGAGTTACCTTAAGTATGTGGTATTACGTACTGTTATCAACTCAATCATTTTTCCAAACCATGAGCATAATTTGAACCTGATGATTTTTTTAAATAATTACAATTTTGATATTTTAAACATTTGTTTGATGATTTTAAAAATTGTACAAAACCTGAATCTTCATCATTTGAAAATTTTCTGTATTTAAATTAAGTGCAGGGGTTAAAAATCTTTATCAAAAAGTAAAAATTACTCTATTAAAACATTGTTGATCATTTACCCTTCTTACACTAGCTCTTAATAGCATGCACAATCAAACTTTCAAATGTTAACCTTCACGTCAAAAACCTGCTTTCTTCAAAGGATATGGAAGAAACAGGTCGTACATGAAATAATCTGCTTACACAGAAGGTTTATTGAAAAGGGTATGCCTCAGATGACAATTAACAACATGGATGGAAGTTGCAATACAGGGGTGACAAGGGATTACGACAAGGAAATGATTAAAATACAATTGGGGCATTTATTGTATGTCAATAAGGGTAATATTGTAGTGGCTAGATACTATAACGTACTTTGTTCCTTTGTTAAAACGATAATGGGGTCAAAAAGTAACATTCCTAATATCTATTAACTTCGCATTTCACTTTCAGAAATATTGACAACACATTTCAAAATAACAAAGCAACGGAAAAAAGTATAATTTTAATAACAATCTACTCAGGAGACCTTGCATTTTGAGAAAGTATGACAAAACATAATAAAACTTACTATTTGAAAGCAAAGGCAGTTAAAAGGGTTTTAATCATCAGAAAGATGTTTGACTCTATTTATCAACAGACGAAAGCAGATAATATTTCCAAGCTTTAGCTAACAATATGGATGGTTCTTATGTAAAATGATTTGTCTGAATTGTTCAGGATTATCTAGAGCACCTACATTCCCTTCATTTCATAACGAAAGGAAGCTTTTTTTTTCAAAAAGAATCTAAAAGGAAGCGAAATACTCGTGTCAATTACTAAGCGTAACCGACTTCCGGTTTTTAAAGGTCTTTGTGCTCCATTGACAAACACTTTGTAAAGAATATAAAATTGTGCCTACGTGGGATAAAGCCTGCCGCGAGGTTTGTTAATAATTTTTCTTCATTTTCTCTAAAAGAACAATATTATTTGATTTGAATATCTCATATTGATTTATTTTGTAACTTTTAAGTTGACCTTAACTTGTTTTTTATTCTACTATTTCTTAATCTGTCCTCATTAATAAATACAATTGCAATATTAGTCACATAAATCGCCGCCTGTGAGATTAAAAAACCGAGTCTTTTGAAAAATTAGAAATTTTAGCCTTGTTTGCTACATGTAAGAACTTCTGTTCAACGTTGGGTTTTTCTACTAAGTTTGAAACTATTGTGAACTTTTAATCATACGCACGATGATCCTAATGTGATTCTTATTTATGTCTTTTTCACTTCTTTGACACATGATTCTATAAAGAAAGGGTTGAAAGCGCAATGAATAGTCTGGATAAAAAATTTGAAATTTTTTTGCAGCATTCAACAGCTGGTATATATCGAATTATCGAATAAATTATAAGTTAGAGCGAGCCTTGTAAAAATGTAAACTATATAGACGAAAGCGATATTATGATACTCTGGGTACATGTCGTATGAAAGACATTACTGGTTTGAGTCTAAGGCCCGAGCGATATTGAGATTACCAGGTTTTACATGTGACTTTAGCTACAATGATGACTTATATTGAAAGTACGGAAACATAATAATTCAACCTAAACGTACTTCACAACAAAGTTCTTCTAAGGATTGAAATTTGTGTACAACTCATGTCAACTGAAAACTAAGCTTCAAAATATGTACGATTGGCTATTTTTCTCAATCATTAAGAACTATTTAAACTTTATATGTCAATCTGAATATAGAAAGATGTATGAACATTGTTTTGTGGAATTTTTTGAAATGAATATTTAAAATCAGATTTTCGTTTTGATTTTTTTAACAGCTCAGTTACTAATCACAAGTTAAATTTACTTTGTTGTTAATTGATAGTCTTACTGTGTTACTTGATTTACTGAAAAAAATGTAAGAAATCATATTCTGAATACTGAGGTACGTGCTTAAGTATATACCAGGGTTGTCAAATCTCATGTCGACCCGGCTTCAAACACATACATATATATATTACTGTAAAAAGCGAAGACAAATAATAAAATGTTCTTTTGGTTTAAAAGATATTTGGCTCAAAATTTCAACAGACGAAAGCAGATTAAATATATATGCAATTTCCAAGCATTGGCTTCTCAAAAAGATGGTACAATGTTATTCAGAGCTACACCCACACACCTTCAGTTCATTCATCGATTAGTAACGTTTTTTCTTATGAACTTAAAAAAATTGAACAGGTAAATATCGTAACGTACGTGAACTACTTCCTGTACTACCTTTTAAAAGTTCGCTAAGGAAATGAAGTGATTTACGCTAGGTATACAATTTGTTAATGCATACAAAGCCTGCAAGGAGGTATGTTTTATAATTTTGCGTTATTGTGTGAAAGAAAAAAGTTTAATTAATATGTCAGTTGTAATATACATATTTAATTGCATTTTGTCGAGTTTTCCTGTGCTCGATGGTTGAACTATTGATGTTGATTATATTTTTTTGGTAATCATTCAGCTCATCTTCAAAACTGAATCTAAATTTGATTTAAATTTCATCTTTTTTGGTCTTTTTTCATAAGAAAAAACTATTTGCAACGAAAGTCATAACAATTGTCTCACGTGATATTTTACCACACAAATAGCAATAACTCGTATATTAAGGAACGTGTGCGTTGTTTTTATTTTGTTTTTTTTTTTGTCAACAATTTTTAAAGGGATTGTTTTTTGCGAACAATTTTAATGAGGATCGTTTCTTTTAACTAAATTTGATACTATTGCTTTATTTACCTATTTCTACTGTTTGACACATATATTTTGAACAGACGAAAGAAATATTTAAATATTTATGTTTTTCATTTTTGACACGATTCTATAAATACTACTTTTATTAGCTTTATTGTTTGATATTACCGACTTTTGCTATGGAGTATCCAATTACTGTGTTTTTCGTTTAGTTTATTCAAACATTTTTCTTACCATAAGGGAAAGATAACGGCATACATTTGAGGCTTAATATATGGAGTATGTTCACTTTACTGCAACGATTTTCGAAAGTCAAAGTTCTGTATAAACATCTAAGAAAGATTTCAAACAATTATCGAAATTATTAAAGAATGTTCTGTATCAAAACTGGATGGGTTATAGAAACATTGTACTGTGTTGACTGTGATTATTTGTAAGACACAGATAGCAGATCCGGTATTTCGCAGTGTTGTTAGTAGAGATCCTTTCTTCCTTTGTTTGAATAAGCGAAAGATCAGAAAGGTGGCAGTTGTTAATTTACAAAATAATTTTTCATTTTATAGTCAGATGACAGAAATGTAAAAAAAAGATTTTTTCATAACAGAGGTAAATTTAAATCTGCACTAAGATATCTACAACAAAATATTGTAATCAGTACATATCTAATGTCCGAGCATCATCCTCTCGAAAGAAAGGTTTCAGAGCGGAAGCAATAGCATTTGTGAAAATTTGATAATGTTAAGCATCATCCAACAACTGATTAGGCTATATCGAATTTTTGATTATAAAACTAACTAGAACAGACCTTGTAGAAATGTAAAACATTCCGTTAGTCACCGCAATTTAATATTAATTTGTTTTAAATTGGGGCTTTTTTTCAGCAAAATGCCTGAATTTCATATTAATGGTCGGTTTCCATATCATAACTCCTCCCTTGAAAATAAGGCTATTGGAGCCAGTTATGATACAAGCTCCAGTTTAATGGTCACAGGGCGATCGCACAACCCAACAACAGCAATCAGCACCACTACAAATACTTTGGATTTCGAATATTCAGTCTGTGGATTCGTTTCCTTTATAATCTGCTTTTGTTTTGCTCTGGCCATTATGGTTGCAATCGGAATTCGGTTCATCGGAAAAAGGCGGATAATGAAAACACAGGAAAGTCAGGAATCCAATGTGTCAATACAAATGGAGCCTCTATCTCCTCCCATGTTTATGCAAAACTGTAACTGAACAAAAAAAAAACCAACGTTTTAATGATAACAACTACACTCTGAATCAGTGAAATTTGAGAAAATATTTGACAAGAATTATTGCGTTTGAAAATGAACTTTGTTTTGAATACTTATTTTTTCTCATAAGCAGAATTTTGAAACAGACACTCTGACGATGTTCCCTCTTTGTCGGTTTTATAAATTTACCGGTAAGTTCAAAATGACATTTACAAAGTAATTTGGTAAGCTGATGTAATTTGAATTATAAATGTTATTTTACGTTTGATATTGTTGTACACAATGGAATAGCATTTACGATATATTATATTTGCATATAAATGCATTTATTGGGTTTTTAAATTTTTTATTGCCTATATATTTTTAAAAGCAACAGCAGCAGCAAATAGACATTTGTTATTATTTATTTTTCTTTATTCACTTGGATGTGATGAATCTTGTGATATTGATGCCATCGACAGGCTTTGATGCTGAAAATGAGTCTTAGATTTCGGATGCTGAATCAGGTTGTAGTTTTTGGAGCAGGCTACATGGTATGATTAAGAATGTTCCGTACTTATCCAAACTTGTGTTGTTGACTTACCCAATGAAATGAATCATAGAGCAGAGCTTCAGATAAACGTGATCTTCATTGATATATTATCGAGATTCTTATGCAGGTTTAAGATTTTTTAACAAATCAAATTTTGTGATGTCTAAGTGCTCGTTATATAATAAAGTATAATATTCTTTTACTGAATACATTATATCAGTACATCAAAGTATAATTATTTTTTTTTTATTAATTATAACTATTATAAACGGCAGAATCATTGTATGTATATTTCAATTCATAGTCTAGGAAATTCCCTTTTACGTATCTGCTTTTAAAAATTAACCTCTTTTATTTATGGTTTGAAATATGCAGTAGCAGTTGATAAAAACTTCGACAGATGAATGCAGCTTGATAATAGCGATAGCTTTTAGCATAAATGGTTCTATAAACAAAAATTTGTCCCAATGAATGGTAGAAGATCAAGGTTATAAAAAAAACCGCACCACCCCTTAGTTCATTTCATATTCCATGTATTATAAAAAATAGAAAACAGTAAATTAAAACAGGAAGGGGTGTTCTTTAAACGACTTGGCAAATAAGAGGGTTTGGTGTGAAATGGCGTTGAGTGAAAACATCCCATTGACAAAATCTATTCTGTATTTTGAAGCGGCAGGTATAAAACTGATAAATGGCTATTATGTTCAAAGCGTGCTAGGAGGTACGATTTTCAGTTTTGCTTTATCATTAAGAAACTTGTTTTTTGTCACTCAATCTGTCAGATTAAGTTATGATATGAATCTATAATTGTATTTTATCGTTTAAACTCATTGCGTAACAAATCAAAATAAAGACCAAAACAACAACAGAGGCATTTAAAAAAATATTCTGTTAAATATTTCAATTAAAGATGATTTTAAGCTTACAAAAACGAAATTAAAGGGCGTTTATGCAATACGTGTTTAAGTTTTGATTGCAGGTACTGTATTTAGGTTATTACTTATCCTGTATTGCCGCCTGTGAGAAAAAAAACTCTTTTCTACCGTTGACAAGTTTAGCGTCGTTTGCTACATGTAACAATTTCTGTTCAACGTCGGGTTTTTCTACTACATTTTAAATTATTGCGTACTTTTAATCATACGCACGATGATCACTTTTTTGACACATATTTTTATAAAGAAAGGGTTTAGATTGCAATGAGTAGTCTGGATAAAAAAATTGATAATTTTCGGCAGATTTCAACAGCTGATTACGCTATATCGAATTATTTGAATAAAAAATAAGATAGAACGAGCCTTATAAAAAAAAATTAAACGAACGCGGTTTAATGATACTGTAAATATGAAGAACATTACTGTTTTGAGTCTTAAGCCCTAGCGAAATTGAGATACAAGGTTTTACATGTGACCCTTAACTACTACAATGATGACATATTGAAAGAACGGAAACATAATAATTCAACCGAAACGTACTTCACTACATTGTCATTACAAAAGTTCTTTAAAGAGTGAAATTGTGTACAACTCATGTTAACTGAAAACTAAGCTTGGTTCTTTTTATCAATCATTAAGAACTATTTAATCTTTATATGTTATTCTTAATATAGAATGATGTTTGATAATTGTTTTGTGGAAGTTTTTGAAATGAATATTTAAATCACATTCTCGTTTTTGATTTCTTATTAACAACTCAGTTAGTAATCACAATTTGAAATATCTTCGTTGTTAATTGATAGTCTAACTTTGTAACTTAATTTACTGAAAAACTATCATAAATCATAATCTGAACACTGAGCCTTGTGCTTAAGTATATACCCTAGATCACCATTACAGAGTGGTAAAATTTGATGTCGACCTGGCTTTCAACACATACATACATATGGTACCGTATAACGCAAAGACAAATGATTTTCTTTTTACATGATCTAATAGATATTTGGCTAAAATTTTCAACAGACGAAAGCAGATTAGATATATTTGCAATTTCCAAGCATTAGCTTCTCAAAAAGATGGTACAATGTTATCCAGAGCACACAAACGCCTTCAGTTCATTCATCGATTAGTGACATTTCTGATGAACTAAAAATAAAACTACAACTATAGTAATACACAGGTAAATATCGTTGCGTAAAATTAAATCCTGGTAAAGTAGAACAACTTTTAGATTACCTTTTAAAATTTTCGAGGACAAATCCGAACCAGTCCAAATGCTTTTTTCTTTATTTTGAGTAAAGACATTGAAGTGATTCACGCTAAGTATAAAATTGGTAAATGCATACAAAGCCTGCAAGGAGGTGTGTTTTATAATTTTGCTTAATAGTTTGAAAGAAAAATGTTTGATTTAATATGTCAGTCATAATATGCATATTAAATTGAACTTTGTCGAGTTTTCCTGTGTTCAATGATTGAAATATTGATTGGTGGTATTTTTTTGGAGTAAAAATTTAAAACTAAATCTACATTTGTAGTTTTTTCTCATTAGAAAAAAAACTATTTGCAACGTAAGTCATAGCAATTGCCCTGCGTGATATTTTAACAGACCAAAAGCTTTTTTTACTGGTATATTAAGGAACGTGCGCGTTTTTTGCCAACAATTTCTATAAGGATTGTTTTTTTTTTTTTTACTAAATTTGATAATATTGCTCTTTTTGTTTATTTCTTTTTTCACTTCGTTGACACATATTTCTATATATACTGCTTTTAGTAGCAATATTGTTTGATATTACCGACTTTTGCTATGTATTATCCAATTATTTTTCGTTTAGTTTATTCAAACATTTTCCTTACCATAAGGTAAGCATAAAGACACACATTTAAGGGTTAATTTATGGAGTATGTTCATTTTTACTGCAACGATTTTTGAAAGTCAAAGTTCTGTATAAAGATATAAGGAAGAGTTCAAATCAATAATCAAAATTATTAAAGATTTTTCTGTATCAAAACTGGATGGGTTATAGAAACATTGTACTGTGTTGACTGTGATTATTTGCAAGACACAGATAGCAGATCCGGTATTTCGCAGTGTTGTTAGTAGAGATCCTTTCTTCCTTTGTTTGAATAAGCGTAAGATAAGAAAGGTGGCAGTTGGTAATTTACAAAATAGTTTTCCATTTTGTAGTCAGATGACAGAAATGTAAAATGAAGATTTTTTCATAACAGAGGTAAATGACAATCTGCACTAAGATATCTATTACAAAATATTGTAATCAGTACATATCTAATGTCCGAGCATCATCCTCTCGAAAGAAAGGTTTTAGGGCGCAAGCAATAGCATTGGTGAAAATTTGATAATGTTAAGCATCATCCAACAACTGATTAGGCTATATCGAATTCTCGATTATAAATGTAAACTATATAAATGAACGCGGTGTTATGATACTTAAACTGCAAGATACATCACTGGTTTTGGTCTGATGCGCGAGCGACATTGAGATTTCAAGGTTTTGCCTGTGACCTATTTATTTATTACAAAGATAACATACTTAGTATATTTGAAATGCGGAAATATAATAATTCAACCGAAACGTACTTAACTACCGTGTTAATATAAACGTTCTTTTAAAAAGCGACTGTGTCCAAAAAAATAATAATACCTGATTAGCTTAAAATAAGTATGCTTAATTATTTTGCTCAATTGTTGAGAAATATTTTAAAGTTATATGTCAACTTAAATAAAAACTGATGTTTAAGAACTGTTTTGTGAAATATCTTTAACTGAATGTTGGAAACCAGAATATCTGTTCAAGCTCTTATGAAACAGGTAGTCACCACAATTTAATATTATTTTGTTTTTTTATTGATGGTTTTTTTCCAGCACAATGCTTGAATCACATATCAATGGTCGGTTTCCATTTCATAAATCCTCCCTTGAAAATAATGCTTTTGGAGCTAGTTATGATACCAGTTCCAGTTAAATGGTCAAAGAGCGAGCGTACGACTCAACAATGGCTATCAGCACCACTACAAATACTTTTGGTTCCGAAAATTCATTCTGTGGATTCTTAACCTTTATAACCTGTTTTTGTTTTGCTTTGGCCATTATGATTGCGATCGGAATTTAGCTCATCAAAAAAAGAAGGAAAACAAAGCTAAAAAAAGTCAGAAATTCCATGTGTCAATACAGATGGAGTCTCTATCTCTTCTCAATTCCTTTCAAAATTGTAAATGAACAAAAAAAAACATGTACATGGTTACTACCACACTGTAATACAATAGAATCTAAGAACACATTAGACTCGAAGGATTTTTATGTTTGAAAAATGAAATTTGAAATTTTATCGAAAAATTGAAAATGAACTTTGTTTTGAATACTTATTTTTTCTCATAAGCAAAATTTTAAAACTGAAACTATCTGGCGATGGTTTGTTCCCCCATTGTCGTTTTAATAAATTTAAGTTCAATATGACATTTACTGAAAGTAATTTGGCAAATTAATGTTTTATCAACTATGTTATTCCAATTTTGATAATGTTGTACTCAGTGACACAGAATTTACGATGTATTATCTATTCATATACATCTATTCTTTTTTTCTTTTTTATTATATATTTTTAAAAGCAAATACAGCGACAGATAGCCATTTGCTATTATTATTATTATTATTCCTTTATTTACCAAACTTGGATGGATGATGAATCTTGTGATATTTATGCAATGGACAAGATTGGGTGTTGAATCTTAGCGATATATTTCGGATGCTGGAGGAGTTTTTATGGTTTTTGGAGCAGGTTACGTGTTAAGATATGTTATGTAACTTACTCATTCAAACTTGTGTTGTTGCCTTAGCTATGGAAAGGAATCACATAGCTTAGCTTCCGCACGGGTATGATAAGACAACTCTCAGATCAAATTCCTCTGATCAGTATGACGTCACAATAAGCAGCATGATGTCATATTTTACTCAGAAACATGTCGATTTTAACTTTATCTCTGGTTTAAATTATTTAAAAACTACAGACATAAAATATCACTAGAAACTCTTCTAACTGAATATATCTTCGATTTCTCGCTATTACGTATAATTTTCAATGATGAGGTTACAAGCATGTCTAATAAAGAAGCTCATGTCGGGAGACAAATCATCGGAATGCAGTGTAAACATTGCCGAAATAAGACTTGTTTAATACACATACCTAAGATTTAGATGAGTGTCAAAAGGCAAAAGTGCAACATTACCCCGGATATTATGAAAGATCATCGGTATATGACGGTATATGACCTAAACTACTTAAAAAGTGCTGCTAGAACTATATTCTTTGTTGTTTTAAATGCAAAATACGTAGTATTTTGCATGAAATTATAGAAGTTGAGAGGGTTTCCGATAAGTCTTTACAATATTTATTTTATGCGATTAACAATAGGATTCTAGCAGTAATACTAATAAACATGAACTTACTGCCGATCGAATAATTGTAGCAAACATACAAATGAACTTCGGGGTAGTGTTACACTTTTTGATTTTTTGTTAAGGTAAAAAGGTGATCTATTTTTAACTCTCATGTGATACCATGGCAACGGCAGCTTCAAAGACCGAGTCGATTCTGAAGTGGAAAAATAATATCTTGGTAAAGAAATTCACTTGGTATTAATATTCCTCACTGTTTACTTAAAAATAAACTGTTTTTAAATTGATCATAATTTTGACGGTCATTAAACGTGGAGTTGCCTTAACCTACCCGCGCGATATTTAATGTGATCTTAATTATCTAGATGCTTAAGCAGGTTTAAGGTCATTGTGCTGATTATGAAATGAAGTACTTGATTTTTTTTTTTACTAAATACATATTATAAAAAATACTCAAAATATACAGACTCTATTTTTATTTCATTCATTATTATCATTATAAACAGTATGACCGTTTTATCTGTATTTCTATTCATAGTCTAGAGAATTCCCTTTAACGCATTTGCTTTCTCCTTAAAATGTTTATGGTTTGAATAATGCAGTAACATTTGACTCAAATATTCGACGGACGACACCAGATTTATAAATATGCGATTCTTAAGTACCAGTTTCTAACATAGATGGTACGTATGTGAAATATTTCGTGTGAATGTATGGTAGAAGATCAAGGTTATACAGAGACCCAACGAGACTTCCTTTCATTCCACATTACAATGCAATCTGTAAATAAGAAAAAACAAACTATAAATAGAAACAGGTTTGAATTCCGTATAAACCACTTGTCGTTCCATATACGATAGAAACGATCAATTGCTTAAATGCAGGTGCTTGAAAACACTTCCTTGACAAAATTTTGGAGCGACAGGTATGAAATTAATTCACAATTACTGAGTACAAAGCAAGCTAGGGGTTTGATTTATAATATTGCTTTATCACTAAGAATATTTTTTTACTTGATATGACTGTTATAATACGAACTTTAACTGTAGTTAGAAAAACAAAAAAGGAAAAGAAATACAACAAAACCAAAACAACTAAAAACGCGGATTTTTTTGTACCTGTTGACAAGTTTATTATTTTTGTTAAATGTTTTTATTGCTGATGATTTTAAGCTAACCGAGTTGAAGGTAGGGGAAGTTTCTGCTATATGTGTACCCTCGGAGTCGGCGTCTGGAACCTGTTAACGGTTTGTGAGCAGGTTTTATATATACCAAACTAGCAAGAATGGTGTGTCGGGGCAAATGTATTGTTTAAATTGGCTGATGCTGTATCTACGCTCACAAATCCAATGCTAAAGGAGGTACTTTTCGGTCCAGGTCACCATTTTTTGGAGGTGGCGCCCTTTGATTGCAATATTTAACTATTACTCGTACCATCTTCTTCAAACTTGCATATATTGTGAGTCTTTTGATTCTTATACTTTTGACATGTTTGGGTGTTGAATATGAGCCACAGGTTATTTATAAAGCAGCCTGGTCACAATTTTAATGCTGAATTAATAAAATATTTGATACTCGATGAGGTACTTATTTTTGATGCACGTTTCGAATTAGGATTTTGGAGCTAGCGCCCTTTGAGAGGAAAGTCTAAATTATTACTGGGTCTATTTGGGTTGTGCGCATTATTATATTCATGCTTTGACGTATTTGGCTGCTGAATCTAAGCCATAGTTTGTAGATGTTTGAGGAGTTTATGTTCCTTGGAAAGTTTTTTTCCTATGGAGTAGCATTGGCACAATTCTGGTTATATTTTATTTCTTTTAATTTTTTTCTTATAATTGCTTCAAAGTTGTTGAAAGTTTACTTGATTAATGTCCATTTCCATCCTACGAAATTTCAAACTTTTCCCTCTTCTTTCAATTACAACTTTTTTTGGATAAGTGTGTAATTTAAAAAGACTGCAACGATCATTTTCACATTTTAACAATTTGGGATAACATGACCTTATAACCCCATGTTACATGTTTGAATCCGAAAGAAAAATAGAAAAATAAAAGTAAGTGTCGACAATGTGGTATTTTATAGTAAAATGCCCGAATTGCTCGAAGTTTGCGAACAAAAAATTTTAATTTAATTTAATTGCATGACTCGTTAGTGTACTGTTGGTTAAAAAAACCCAGATGACATGGCAATTTAAAACTATCAACACTGAAAACTCCTTTCTTTCGTAATATGAAACACGATGTTTGAAAACGTCAATTGTTATATTAACAAAATGCATGCGCACTGTAGCGGTGACCTTATAATAACATTATATGATTGGAGAGTATGTGTTATCTGTTTCAATATTACAACATGTTGATATTTACACCCACCCAGTTAGGGCAAAATCAACAACATGACAGATGTGTAGCACTGTGATTATTTGAAAGACACAAAATATTGATGTCTACATAATGTTGTTAAAAGAAGTACAGGAATGTGTCAGTCACAAATTTACTAATCGACTTAGCTAACATTTTATCGTTGGATGACAGAAATGTAAAATATAGAAAAATAATGACCGAGAAACATGTAAATCAGCACGATGGTATTTTGAACAAATTTTCAACAGTCTATATACGTGATGTCCTCTAAGAAAAAAGGTGCAAAAGCGCAAAAAATTGTCTGAATGAAGATTTTATTTTTGGATACGTTAAGCATACGAGGGGTTATATTTGTAGACTTATTAGACTCAGTTAAATGTAAAGCTAGAGCAAGCCTTATTGAAATGGTAAATATACAACAGAACGTGACATACATGTAATGCTTTTGAAAGGGGTGTGACATTACTGGTCTCGGTTTAAAGCGAGTAGATTAAGTAGTTTAACCTGATGGCCAATTTATCTAGAATAAAGATTAAAAATAGAATATAAGATGGAAAATTTATTAAATACCAAAACGCTGAGTCCTTACATATGTGTAGTTTGCACTTGTAATTATTGGAGCAGCAAAAGGGCTAACCGATTCTATTTCGGGTACAGCCCCGCGAGGGAAAATGAGGCAGTGACCCCATGCGATCGGACGCATTTTAATTGTCTCGGTCAAACGCACGAGTCTTGTAGATTAAAGGGTTTTCTCTTGTGTCCAATTAATCTGTAACAAAAATTATAGGTGTATTTACAATACAGAAATATAATTGTTCATCCGCAACCAACCAAGTTATAAATGGGTAAATGCCTCTAACTTTTTTTAGAATCGGTAAGACAACAAAGGTGTGCCTTTAAGCAAAATAGTTCCTGTACTTGTAAAGTGTATATACATTTATTGGGGCATTTTAAATCAGAATGCCTGACACCTGTCTGAAAAGAAGATTTGCAATTTTAATAGCATGTTTCAAAATTGAATTATCATTTGAAGGAAAGAATTAAAACCGTTTGATGTACACCCTTTCCAAAACCGTGAAATTCCCTACTTTTACTTTCATTTTTTAGAGTTTTTCCATACACACGCATTTTTCTGGAAAAGGAATCACGAAATCTAAACAGGAGAGAGTCAATTTGATAAGCTTTCATTCAAAGGGTCCCTCGTCGCTGAACGAAAATTAGGGCTTGAACTATGAACCCTAAAGTTAACATTACCGCCTATGTAAAATGTATAAGTGGACTATACCAATATATTTAGGTTCGCTTTAAGGAGCCTGTTTTATGAAATTGTTTACGGAGCTTAAAAGTTTTGAATGCTTGATTCTATGTCAATCGTTTAGTAATATTTAATGTTATAGATCAATTTGATTATGGACTGATAAATAATTGATTTGTTGGATTTGTTTAATTGAATAGTTTAATTGCACAAGTTCTTTTCGATTTCTTATAAATTACGGAGTTATTCGTTTTATTTTGATATCGATTCATCTGTAGTGGACATTCGAGCTTATTTATTCCTTTTTTGTGAAATCAAGCATATAATTACAGTGTACTTAAAAATGTTGAAAAAAGTTTTATCACGAACGTTGTTTCTGAGTTGTATGCAAAACGACTCAAAATTATTTTCAGTCTCATAAAATGTGTGTTTCTACAATTTACTTTACATGATTATCTCCACAAAAACGTTTCTTTTTCTGATTCAAATAAAATAATCTTTTATAATAATTTTTATTAGAGTTATTCTACACTGTGGGAATTTTTTATGCTATTAAAGCTGGAGAACTATTAGTATTAAATTATACATGAAATATCATAAATTCGCTATCGAACATATTAAATATGGCTTTTTCATGGTAACAATTTTATTAAAATTCCAGATACATAAGTGTCATATTTTTTGGCATGTCCCTGAGCTAAGAAAAAACATCCCAAACTCCATTTCTCTTCAGAAAATATGTTGTGTGAGATCTTTTAGAGTTTATTGAACAAATAAGTGATTCAAGAATTCCCAATTATTAATACACAGCAAAAAATTATTTTGTTCATTGTTAATTTCCCAAGGGTCAACAAAGATGATTCATTGTTTCCAGATGTACCTCTTTGAATTTTTTTTAAATCCAAGATGGTTTTGATTCCTAATTATAAGTCTTATATTTAGGGTTTAAAAAACTCACTCCAAAAACCGGAAGCTTCTGCAAAAAGATCCATTCTTCAAGGACATTTTTAACATTGAAATAGTAATCGCCTACAGAAAACACAAAACCATGATTTATAACTCACATTAGTTTAAAATAATGTGTGACCTATAAGGTGGACCCCTGATGAGACAGAACTTAAGAGGAAAAAAGTCATTTCTCCCTTTAAAAAACGCGGAAACACTCTACACTTCCATGATGACTTATTTAATATAAACCCATCAAGTGTTCAGAGTGTCGGGTCCTAGTAAATTCTAAACAAGATTGATTGATTGGTGTTCTTTTTTCATTCCAAAAACCATGGATAACGACAAATCATTCAGTGGGATTGTTCCACAGATTATGTATTTTTGTTTCCCGCTGGTCATCATGATATATATTGCCTTTTGCCATGCCAAAAAAAATGAAGTAAAAAACCATCAACTCAAGGAAAACATGGATCTAAAGTGGCATTTTAAATGGAGACTCTTTCTGCTCCCAATGCCATTCAATTCATTTAATCACACAAATTTTGATGAAAATAACCACAAATTACCACAATGTAGTGCATGCGTTTAAAATATTTTACTTTTTATTGTTTTTTTTGTAGAAATGAAGTTCTGTTTCGGTTGTTGTTAAATAATTTCAAATGAGCATGCATTCTCTTTAATATTCTTGTTCCATTTTTTTTTAAATCCTAGTATTGTTGTGAGTTACACTTTAGTAGAGTCTCAATGTGTAACATACGAAAATGGGTTCGTTTTAATTCGTGCCCCCAAAAAACCGTCCAAGATTTGATAAAAAGATAAAAAATAAAATAACTGCCATTAAGGCAGACGCTTTAAAACGATGACGGGTTTAATGAAATCAAAGTTCGTTCTATGTTTTCTTATCTCTTATGTGAAGTGTATTGCATTACAAAATGATTTTTTTTTAAATCCTAGTACTGTTGTGAGTTACACGTTAGTAAAGTCTCAATGTGCAACATAAGAAAATTGGTTCATTTTAATTCATGCCAAAAAAAAAGTCCAAGATTTGATAAAAAGTTAAAAAGATAAAAAAATAAAACAACTGCCTTTAAGGCAGACGCTACAAAACGATGACGGGTTTATTGAAAATAAAGTTCATTCTATGTTTTCTTATCTCTTATGTAAACTGTATTGCATTACAAAATGAAATCGAGCCTAAAAACATGATTCACTCATAAGACAAAAACCTTAGCCCAAAGTGATTATACATAACATTCTGTAAAAGGGATTTAAGATTAAACGCAATTATGTCTAAGGGAAATTCCAAACCATCAATAGAAATATGCATAAAACAGTAAAAAAAAAATGGCAACCTTTGTTTGTATACATTGTAGTTAAAAAAATACCCCTCTAGTAATATGCATTTCAAACAAAAGGTATATAGCATCTGCACAATACAAAACAGTGACACCATTTTATATCTTTGGTACGCGCTGAATATAACATTCAAAATGCACCGGCTGTTGTTTATCAAGTCAATTTTAATCAGTCTAAAACAAAGAAAGAGAAAAAAAGAAGTAGTAATACGTTTACTTGTTGATAATTTTATCACATTCCTGTGTTTTACTTTAATATAACACATGTCGCAACAAATTACTTTATTGGAGCTTTTAAATCTCTTGTATTTTAAAGGAATTTATAATGTATTCCAATTTCAGTTACCCTTATTCTTAGTCATGTGGTCATCAACGTGTAAATCTGTTAGACGACCAATTTTTCGGAAATTAGTTGGATTTGTGTCTAGGTTAGCAACCCAAAAGGAAGGCTAGGAAGACTCATATGCGCAATAAATTGTCTAAATAGTAACTTGATGAATACAATAGGTAGCATACTACTGGCATTTCCGATGCAAGGTTGAGATACAGCAACTTTGACAATTAATAAATGTAAGTTGCAAAATAAAAGTGTAGAATTGTACAAAACAATGTCTAATATAATTATTTATCATATTTTTGTATTATCCTCTAATCCGCAGACAGAGACAAAAGTAAATATTAGATATGTTACGTAGAATAAATATTAATTGCAATTCTATAACAAATAGACTCTGACTTGCTTTATTTGGTTTGACTAGCAATTACTCTTGATGTAATGAATGTTTTCCAGACCACAAACAAACTTATTGTCAGTACCTACAACAGATTTTGTAATATTTCACTGTTTTATCGTCAACTTTTAAAATAGAAACAAGGAAGTCTATAAATAATGTCAAACGTTACAAAGTCGTGCAAGTGTAACGCTTTTAAAAGCCATGCACGTTATCTATGTAAGCGCAACTGTATTTATCTGATATTAAGAGTCGACATGTATAAATCTGATGCAGTTTAAACAAATATAAAGCCTGCAAAGAGGTATGTTTAATAGGTTTGTTCTAGCATTATGAAATATGTTTTATATTAATATATGCGCAAACATATGTATTTATAAGTTTATAGGATTTTATTTTTCAAATTTTTAACATATTTGGTGTGTTAGCAACCATTCTGTTGATCTTCAAAAACGAATTAAAACTAAGTCATGATTTTAATTTTTGGGGGTGTTCCTCAAAAGGTAAGATAAAATCCGCACAAGTCTCAGCAATTTGCCTCATATGATATTTTCTGCAAAACACGACTCTTTTTTCTACTGGGTTAAAACAAAATTATAAGTTAACATCTACTGTTAATAATCTTTTCAAAATGAGGTATTTCTATCTAATGTGATTTTATATGGTACGTGTTCTCAAATGCATGGTCACCCTCATTTATGTTTATTCTACTTTCATTCCATTGACAGATGGGAACTAAAATATTATGATTTTGCTGATAAAGTATGTAATTAATGTACTGATAAAATTATTTATATACATATAAATTGCACGACTCAATACACCCAAAGAATTCATCATTAACTAGCGATCTTGGTGTTAGAGGTTTAAAAACAGGTGACATACCAATTTAACAGTGGAGTGGAGTTTCTTTCTTTTGCAATATAAAACACAGTGTTTAAAAAGAATAATCAAACTGCATATACTCTGTAAGCAACATCATAGGAACATTAAAGTTTTTTACCTTCTTGTGCATTGAAATTTATATCTGATCTGTTGAACTATAAACAGCAGATTTAAACTATAAAGAGCAAATGTCCTGTCTTAAAGAAAGAGGAATTGCTGTTTTGTGATAGCTTGAAAGACACAAATAGCATATTGTGTTGTGCCCAAGAAAAGTCTTCTCAGATGACAGATTCTAAGTGCTGTGAATAGCGATGAAAATTTTAATGATGTTAGATAGCATGTTACGATTATTTCTTCAGAAAGAATGGGCTATATCAAATTCTCGATTAAATGCTAAGCTAGGACAAGCCTTGTAGAAATGTACAACTATAGACACGAACGCAGTGTAATGATTTTGTAACGGGGGGCACATCACTGATTTTGTTTGGAGGCGCGAGCGATAATGAGATCATAGTGTTTTACTTTAAATAATATATTGGACAATTTATGACCGATTCTAGACTAACTAGCTCCATACAAAAATAAACAATAGTTTCGTGTTCTAGATCTTTTATTAAAAAGTGTTTCTCTGTTTCAATGTTACTCCTGATGTAATGAAGGTTATCCAGACCATAAACAAATTTCGTGTCAGTACCTACCACAAACTTGAAAAAATTTCACTGTTTCATCGTCCAATTTTATAAATTAAAACAAGAAGGTTTAAAGACAATGTAAGGCTTTTAAAAAGTCGTCTCAGTTCTACAGGTAAGCGCAATTGGATTTATCTGGTCTTAAGAATCGACATGTATAGTTCTGATGAATTTTTAAAGGTATAAAGCCTGCAATAAGGTGTGTGTAATTCTTTTTTGCTATCATTATAAAAAATATACTAAGTCATTATATAAATATTTTGGAGTGTTCCCAAAAGGTAAGATAAAATCCGCACAAGTCTCAGCAGTTTGCCTCATATGATATTTTCTGCAAAACACGACTCTTTTTTCTACTGGGTTTAACAAAATTATAAGTTAACATCTACTGTTAATAATCTTTTCAAAATGAGGTATTTCTATCTAATGTGATTTTATATGGAACGTGTTCTCAAATGCATGGTCACCCTCATTTATGTGTATTCTACTTTCATTCCATTGACAGATGGGAACTAAAATATTATGATTTTGCTGATAAAGTATGTGATTAATGTACTGATAAAATTATTTATATACATATACATTGCACGACTCAATACACTTAAAGAATTCATCATTTGTATTAAACTAGCGACCTTGGTGTTAGAGGTTTAAAAACAGGTGACATACCAATTTAACAGTGGAGTGGAGTTTCTTTCTTTTGCAATATAAAACACAGTGTTTAAAAAGAATAATCAAACTGCATATACTCTGTAAGCAACATCATAGGAACATGAAGTGTTTTACCTTCTTGTGCATTGAAATTTATATCTTATCTGTTGAACTATAAACAGCAGATTTTAACTATAAAGAGCGAATGTCCTGTCTTAAAGAAAGAGGAATTGCTGTTTTGTGATAGCTTGAAAGACACAAATAGCATATTGTGTTGTGCCCAAGAAAAGTCTTCTCAGATGACAGATGCTAAGTGCTGTGAATAGCGATGAAAATTTTAATGATGTTAGATAGCATGTTACGATTATTTCTTCAGAAAGAATGGGCTATATCAAATTCTCGATTAAATGCTAAGCTAGGACAAGCCTTGTAGAAATGTACAACTATAGACACGAACGCAGTGTAATGATTTTGTAACGGGGGGCACATCACTGATTTTGTTTGGAGGCGCGAGCGATAATGAGATCATAGTGTTTTACTTTAAATAATATATTGGACAATTTATGACCGATTCTAGACTAACTAGCTCCATACAAAAATAAACAATAGTTTCGTGTTCTAGATCTTTTATTAAAAAGTGTTTCTCTGTTTCAATGTTACTCCTGATGTAATGAAGGTTATCCAGACCATAAACAAATTTCGTGTCAGTACCTACCACAAACTTGAAAAAATTTCACTGTTTCATCGTCCAATTTTATAAATTAAAACAAGAAGGTTTAAAGACAATGTAAGGCTTTTAAAAAGTCGTCTCAGTTCTACAGGTAAGCGCAATTGGATTTATCTGGTCTTAAGAATCGACATGTATAGTTCTGATGAATTTTTAAAGGTATAAAGCCTGCAATAAGGTGTGTGTAATTCTTTTTTGCTATCATTATAAAAAATATACTAAGTCATTATATAAATATTTTGGAGTGTTCCCAAAAGGTAAGATAAAATCCGCACAAGTCTCAGCAGTTTGCCTCATATGATATTTTCTGCAAAACACGACTCTTTTTTCTACTGGGTTTAACAAAATTATAAGTTAACATCTACTGTTAATAATCTTTTCAAAATGAGGTATTTCTATCTAATGTGATTTTATATGGAACGTGTTCTCAAATGCATGGTCACCCTCATTTATGTGTATTCTACTTTCATTCCATTGACAGATGGGAACTAAAATATTATGATTTTGCTGATAAAGTATGTGATTAATGTACTGATAAAATTATTTATATACATATACATTGCACGACTCAATACACTTAAAGAATTCATCATTTGTATTAAACTAGCGACCTTGGTGTTAGAGGTTTAAAAACAGGTGACATACCAATTTAACAGTGGAGTGGAGTTTCTTTCTTTTGCAATATAAAACACAGTGTTTAAAAAGAATAATCAAACTGCATATACTCTGTAAGCAACATCATAGGAACATGAAGTTTTTTACCTTCTTGAGCATTGAAATTTATATCTGATCTGTTGAACTATAAACAGCAGATTTAAACTATAAAGAGCAAATGTCCTGTCTTAAAGAAAGAGGAATTACTGTTTTGTGATAGCTTGAAAGACACAAATAGCATATTGTGTTGCCCAAGAAAAATCTTCTCAAATGACAGATTCTAAGTGCAGTGAATAGCGATGAAAATTATAATGACGTTAGGAAGCATGTTACGATTATTTCTTCAGAAAGAATGGGCTATATCAAATTCTCGATTAAATGCTAAGCTAGAACAAGCCTTGTGGAAATGCACAACTATAGACACGAATTTGTAACGGGGGGCACATCACTGATTTTGTTTGGAGGCGCGAGCGATAATGAGATCATAGTGTTTTACTTTAAATAATATATTGGACAATTTTAGCTGCAGGTCTGTAGCTCCCGGTCTGTAAAAAAAATTCGTTTGGACGACCTGGGAGCTACAGTGCTTCCCATACTAAAAATCTGCAATTTACGGCGCACAAAAAATTGCGCTATTTTTGGACTAATTAACCTTATTTTCACACAAATTCTGTGAAAACAATTAGTTCCATTAAATTCTTCAGACAATTTACTACTGATATTGTTATTTAACTTGCCTTAGACTTTCTTTGAAACATGCTAAACGACCTCGGAGATAAAGTATATTAATTCACGTCGAGATCGAGGGTCGCCATTTTTACATGTAAACAAACTGCACCAATCCACTTTACAGGGCTGGCGATCGTGTTTAAAAGAATATCAGAGGCAAGTAAAGTGACGATATCTGTAGTAAATTGTCCGTCTGATTTTTTTCAGACCGGGAGCTACAGACCTGCAGCTAGGACAATTTATGACCGATTCTAGACTAACTAGCTCCATACAAAAATAAACATTAGGTTCTAAATCTTTTATGAAAAAGTGTTTCTCTGTTTCAATATTACTCTTGATAGAATGAATTTTTTCCAGACCAGAAACAAACGTCGTGTCAGTACCTACCATAAACTTGAAAAAAAATTCACTGTTTCATCATCCAATTTTATAAATTGAAACAAGAAGGATTATAGACAATGTAAGACTTTTAAAAAGTCTTGTCAGTTATACAGGTAAGCGCAATTGGATTTATCTGGTCTTAAAAATCGACATGTATAGTTCTGATGAATTTTTAAAAGCCTGTGTGTGTGTGTGTGTATGTGGGGAGAGAGAGAGAGAGAGAGAGAGAGAGAGAGAGAGAGAGAGAGAGAGAGAGAGCTGGCAAAGTATGTATCTTCAATTTCACTCCTAATTTAATTATTTTTATATCAATTTTTTTACATACTCCCAAAACAATGGGGGGGGGGGGGGGGCAACTCCATGACCATTTAATTTTTTTTATGTATATTTTAAAAATCTAGTTGCTACGTGCCTGTGTTTAATTAGTTTGTTTAATCACTATGAAACATGTTTTAAAAAATATATGGGCGAAAAAATGTATTTGAAATGTATTTATAATTCTTTTGGGGGTTTTTTCATTATTTTTTTTTTGTATCTTTGGTGTGTTTGCAATCATTATGTTGTATTTTTCTGTACCAATATTAAGTAAATGGCATTAAGAATCGTATCAAAAGGTTAATGGTTAATCTGATATGTAATATGTTGGTCACCTCGCCTTCTCTCTTTTAACTGGAAGAAGATTACAAGGTTATCTTACAATCTCTACTTTCACTATATTATATCTGCTTTCTTCAAACTGAGTTAAACAGGATGTAATTAAAATGACAATGACGTACATAGGTTGATATTGTTATATGACGATACAGTATATAAAAGAGTAAAAAAGGTAATTTTAAAAAAAAAAACAACAACAAATAACATACAAATAATATACACTTAATTTTTTTGTACGTAAGACTTCTGGGGTATGTCAAAAGAGATAATATTGTAATTGGATAACAATTAAACGGTTTACAAACTGACAGTGTTAATGCATGGACATATGAGGCGTTAACTTTTTTATTGATGGTGAAAACGGAACTATCCCTTACATTCACCCCAATAAATACAGTGATCTGTGGATTCTTGTACTTCTTGTTTTTTTTTTAATTTTCAGAACAATGCCTGAAATACACATCGATGGTCGGTCTTCAAACTCCTCCTTGGAACTTGATGAGTTGGGAACCAGTTATGTTACAGGTTCCAGTTTACTGGTCCCGGCGGAATCATACAACTTGTCAACTGCAATCAGCACCCCTACAAATACTATGGATACCGGAAATTCATTCTGTGGAATTGTTTTTCTTATTATCTGTTTTTGCTTTGCTTTGGTCATTATGATTGCAATCGGAATTTGGCTCGTCAGAAAAAGAAAGATAATGAAAACTCAAGAAAACAATGAATCCAACGTGAGCCTTCATCTTCTACCAATTCCTTAAAAAAATGAACAAAACACGTAAATGATTACTACAACATATTGACACAATGTAATTAAAGAGGACATATGGTGAGACAAATTTCCGTGTTTGAAAAAAACTTTGTTTTGGATTCTCATTTTCTCCTTAGGCAGAATTTTCAAGAAACTATCTGGCAATGGTCTAATCCTATGGCAATTGCATTTTGTTTTAACTAATGCCGATTTGATTTTATATTAGAATGCATATTTTTAATTACATTTACTGTCGATTTGCAAATTGAAATGATGTTCAAAAGGTTAATCCCAATTTAATATTGTACTATACAAAGATATAATGTCTTTATGAAAACACTTCTATGTTTACATTCCATTTTATACATTTGTAAAATAAAACCCAATAGGGGCAGATTTAAAGATCAAGTCGATTCTTTTCATACACGTTTTTTGTATATTTCAAGTGTTCTGATCGAAAAAAAATGTTTGTGAAGAATATGAGAACAATTATCATTTAATTGTACGTTATATTTGACATAGTTCCATTTGTACGTAATAAACAATTCAATATATGAATGAGCACATATTATATACACATTATATATAACATACTGTGTTTTGCTTTATTAAAATATAACTAGACTTTGACCCGTGCGTACACGGGTTGACATTGCATATCGGACATTTGCGAAATAAGTACATCGACACACCTTATTATTGACATTTACATAACAAAGCTATAAGCCTACAATAATGTTATTCATTTCACTACACTTTCCTTAGTTTGAATAATCTAACTGTGTCTCGGGAAGGGCTCTCACCACAGTTAGAATGCCTTCCTTATACCAATAATGTAGCAGAAAATTGCAGAATCGCTCCGGAACGACTTTGGAAAAAGTTAATGAAGTTGCCTTGAAAATAACAGTCAAATTCATCACAACAAACCTTTTTGAGACTGCAAATACCTTTCAACTACAAATTTTAATCCATAAAATGGAAGAATTCAACACCTTTTCACCAACGTACACGTATTTTTTTTGTGAAACTGGGTCCGTAGGACATTATTCATTTTTACGATAAAACATATTCTATCTTCACTCTCCTAACAAATATAATGTGAATTTTTTTAAATGTAATCAAATATTTTTTGTCATCAAGAAGAAAAAAGTAAGTACTTACATGTAGTTGAAATGTATATTTGTTATTTTATACTTTCTCTCATAAGAAATCATTAATATTATATGAACAGAATATATAGCAAAAGTCCAATGAAAAATTACCCGTATTTGTTTTATCATTTCTAAGTTTATTCATGCAGATGTGATTTTGTGGAAACATAAACTAAAGATCCCGTTAGCGTGAATGTATTGCGCAAGCGCAAGATTGTAAAGTCCAAAAAATCCAGGTGATTTCCGGGATTTTTTTAGTAAGTTTTGCTGATTATTAATTAGCGAAGCTTAACTGAGAAAAAATAAAAACAAATTGGTAATCTTCAAGTACCAATGATGTATGAAATATATAAAACAAAAGACAGTATTCTTCCAATTTCTCGGTATTAAAGACCAAAAATCCGAGTCTATTATTTTAATATAGTAGAATAGATATGTTTTACGGTGCTACCGTTCTGGCGAGCGCAGCAAGAATTACACATACCTTGCATCATTGTCAACTTATAGTTTTATTTACGTATCAACGAACGTCAAAGAATTTTTGAGAGAGTATTGCTCTACAATAAGTATGCCAAAGGTACTAATTTTAATGGTTATGACATACAGCGCAACCCCCTTTTCAGAGAGAGAGAGAGAGAGAGAGAGAGAGAGAGAGAGAGAGAGAGAGAGAGAGAGAGAGAGAGAGAGAGAGAGAGAGAGAGAGACCGGTAGCTGTTTGTAGGGTGTGTAATTTACCACTTTTAAATTTAATGGTCTGACTATATGCAATATCTACATAATTTTGTTAACTGTTTTTTTTTTTAAATTTTATTCCTTTTTATTTATTTCAAAATGTCCTATTGTTTATTTCCTCCCTACTCATGAATGCACAATGAGCTTAAAAATGGAACGATATTACAGTAAAGTATGGCTCTTGCTAATACCGAGCGCAGCGAGAGGCGGGCGAAGCCCGTCTCGCGAAGCGAGGATTAATGGTAACACGTATATATAAGAAAATCAGTGAAAAATGAAAGTTGAATCAGGGGTACTAAGGCCAAAAAAAATTTCTTCCAGCCCTGGGCGCCGCCATATTGGCAGCCATTTTGTTTTTAAAAAGTTAGTTCGATCATTGATTGACTGGTACTTATCGATGTTTATTGCCCCTGAACTCGATTAAATAAGTTCCAGTGTTTTAATAGAAATTAATTTGAATTAAAATAAATTAAAAAGGAAACCAGATAAGTTTCAGTAGTGCTTCAATCAAGAAACACGACTTGCTCTATGTATCTCTTAAGTTATCAAATTATCAGATGGAAAATAAAAACATTAACGTCAAGGAACTGATCTTTTAGATACTGAACAAAGTATGCAATTTTATTACATCGGCATTTATATGAATTAAATTGATGAACAATGAAAGAAGAAATAAAAA